>NC_090375.1:113208802-113527494 GCF_036365525.1 Heterodontus francisci | reverse complement strand
TGAGTCATTTATGGCACAGAAGGAGGCCTTTCGGCCCATCAAATTCATACTGGCTCTCTGGAGCTATTCAGTCATTCCCACTCCCCAGCTAGATCCCCATAGCCATGCAAGTCTATTAGATTGTTTTCTAGTTCTGATGTCGCCTAGGTTGTTCTGCAACGTGAACGTGCTACCTGAGCGTCGTATAGGTGTATCGTATAGAGTATCCAAGTTTGCTGATGATATAAAGCTAGGTGTGAGGAGGATGCGAAAAAGCTGCAAAAGGGTTGAGACCAGTTAAGTGAGTGCGCAACAAGGTGACAGATGGAGTGTAATGTGGGGAAGTGTGAGGTTATTCACTTTGGTAATAAGAATAGAAAAGCATTTTTTTTTTAAAGGTGTGAAACTTTTAATGATGCTCAGAGAGACTTGGGTGTACTCTTAAAAGGAAATTAGTATGCAGGTACAACAAGCAATTAGGAACGCACTTGACATGTTGGCCTTTATCACAAGGCGGGTTGGAGTACAAGAATAAGGAAGTCTTGCTACAATTGTGTAGGGCTTTGGTGAGACCACACCTGGTGTACTGTGCACAGTTTTAGTCTCAATATTTAAGGAAGGATATACTCACCTCAGAGGCGGTACAGCAAAGTTTCACTAAATTGGTCCCTGGGATGAGGGGGTTGCCCTATGATGACAGGCTGAGTAAATTGGGCCTATATTCTTTGGCGTTTAGAAGAATGAGAGGTGATCTTATTGAAATATACTTGATTCTTTAAGGACTTGACAGGGTAGACACAGAGAAGTTGTTTTCCCCTGGCTGGGGAATCTAGAACACAGGGGCACAGTCTCAGAAAAGGGGTCGATCCTTTTGGACTGAGATGAGGAGAAATTTCTTCACTCAAAGGCTTGTAAATCTTTGGAATTCTTTTACCCCAGAAGTTTGCGAATGTTCCATAAATGAATATATTTAAGGCTGTGATAGACAGATTTTTGGTGTCTCAGGGAATTAAGGGATATGGGGAGCGGGCAGGAAAGTGAAATTGAGGAAGAAGGTCATTCATGATCATATTGAATGGAGGAGCAGGCTCAAGGGCTGTATGATCTACTCCTGCTCTTATTCTTAATGTTCTTATATTCTTGTATTGGCTTATGTAGAAACCTAAATATACCTTTATGCAATAGGACAACTTGGGAAAATACTGGGGCTACAAATTTATTGGATGCTTGCTATTGTACTACCTACTTTTTTTTTATTTTCTTATAGACCTTCTCAAACTCTTCTAACCTTTGGATCCCTTCATCTGGGTGGGAAGAACGCTTTCTGGAGGTACTATTGTTGTGTGTGTGTATGGAAAGAGTTAACAGGAAATCTTTATTTAAATACATGTCTGTGCAGATCTTAACCTTTTCCATCATAAATTCCTATATTTACATGTATAATGGAAATTGCCTCAGCAAACTTGTCATGCTGTAATTGCACTTTGTGAGTCGAGGTGCTACAGTACCACCACTGCCAAGAGAATGTAATTAGAGAGTGATAAATTTACACAGGCAGTTTCTATTTTATACATGGTTAGCAGAGTTTATAATGGAAATATAAAAATAAGGTGTTTGCCACCATCAGATCATTTTCTTGACAAAATTGTATCGGTCTCTCTCTCTCCTCTCGATCCAAGGCCATATTGACTGACATGCGTGCCTGATGTCGCTTCACTGACTTTAGCATTTAAGTCGCCCATTACAGTTAACACATCAGTTAATGTGACTTGATCATAACACTTTAGGATGTCGCCGTAAAATACCTCTGTTTCCTTATAACTCTGATCGTGTGTCAGGGCATAAACTTGTATGACAGCCAGATCAAAATGCTTTCCCTCAGTCTTAATCATGATCACTCTTTCTGCAAAAGCAGCAGTTTTACTGTAAAATGGGCACTGAATTATATCTGCATGTACTGGTTCAATCACCTCTTTCCCTCTAATCCTGCTTTTTCTGAGCTTTACACTTGGTCTTGACTCCACTTGTGCAATGCACAGAAGATATTGGGCTTCATAAATTGAGGTATTGAGTGCAAAACCAGGGAAGTTATGCTGAACCTTTTATAAAGCTTCGATTAGGCCACAACTGGAGTATTGTGACCAGTTCTGATCACCACGTTTTAGGAAGGATGTGAGGGTCCTTGCAAGGGTGAAGAGGAGATTCACCAGAATGGTTCCAAATATGGGGGATTTTAGCTACAAGGTTAGGTTGGAGAAGCTGGGGTTGTTCTCTTTGGAGCAAAGGAGATTGAGGGGCAATTTGATAGAGGTGTACAAAATTATGACATGTTTAGATAAGGTAGACAAAGAGAAGCTGTTCCCATTAGTGGAGAGTACAAGGACTAGGGGACAGAGATTTAAGGTTTTGGGCAAGAGATGCAGCGGTATTGTGAGGAAGAACTTTTTACATAGCAAATGGTAAAGACCTGGAACTCTGCCTTGCGAGGGTGGTGGAAGTGGAAATAATGGAGGAAGGAACTTGAAGGAAATAAACTTGCAGTGCTATGGGGATAGAGGCAGGAAATGAGACAGATTGAATTGCAGTCTCGAGACCCAGCATGGACTTGATGGGCCGAATGTCCTCCTTCTGTGCCATTTTGACTCTAAGACTCTAAGATCAACTAGTAATAAATTAAAAGCCTTGTGACTCTGCACATTTCATATGGTTATGCTTGAATTCCTGTTAATGTCATGCCTATTTATATGAGCTATACCATTACACATACCTTCCAGTCCTCCAAATGGTATGCCTGCCATTCTATTATTTCACTTTTTTTTTTTACCCCCGCTCTATATTAGATAAGTATTTATTTTGCTTTTATTTCCATTATCCATTTTTAATATTTTAAATGTAACATTTTAAATCTGGGCCCAGTCTTTTTCCTTCTGCTTCCAGCCCTGTTCTGGCACCCCACGTGCACTCGCTGGACTGATGTTTGCCCGTTTCCCAGCATTGGGAAACCACCACTTGACTTTTGAAAATATTCCTACTACTTTGGCCTTCAGCTGACCACTCCTTCCTACTATTGTGGGTCTTGGCAGCTTGACCTCCAGCTGCCACCTGCACCCAGCCCCACTTCTAGAATCATAGAATGATACAGGATAGAACGAGGCCATTAAGTCCATCATGTCTGTACCACTGGTTTTGTTGCAGCATCCCATAATGGTCACACACACCACACCCTCTGGCTTTATTATCTTCACACCAGTTAACGAAAGCCTGAGTGGGGCCTGACCTACAAAAATAATTTAAGTGACGATGGGGGGCATAAAACAAAGACTGCAGAAATATTTGGTTTCCTAGTCACATTTTTTCTGCCCCTGGCCCTGCATCCTCCAAACCAGGGGAACCAAGGATAATTTAGTACTGCTATCTTAGCATTAGGTCAGACCAGCTAATTCTACTCTGACTGAAGATTGACTGCGAAAATTTCTGGCCTGGAAAACTCAGCTGCTCACTCGATAAATTTGCTGAGCCATCATTTAACATCATTTGGAAAAGCTTGAAAGTGTAAAATGGTTCAGATACATATGTCAATTTATATTTCAGATTGTGTCTGACATTGCACTTTAATGTGTTTCAAGATCATTTGTTTCACTTTGGTTATGGTGGTGACTGGTGAATTAGACTGTTGATTTTATATTATGTAGTTTATTTTTTAAAAGATTGGATTACAAGGATAAATATGGATGAAGAAGGTATTCAGCCCATATTCATTTATCCATCCAAAAAGACCATACATTATCCACATCACGTTATTCAGTTTCTTCTTAAATGATTCCAGAGTTTTGCCTCCACAAATCAAGCTAAGAGCTCATCTGATGTGTAGAATAGTCTGGAAAATTTTATGACATTAGTTGTATATTTGCTTTTTACTACTTTGAACATGCTTGGCACTCATTTGTAGTAATTTTTCACATCTACCTCTTTCTATACTTTTCTTGTCTTGTATATATCTGCCATCTCTGAGCTGCTTCTCTTCAAAGCTGAAACTCCAAGACCTTTCCAGTCTTTCATGGTACCTTAGTGCTCCAGTGCTCCAAATTAACCTTACAGACTACTATAACAACCCACCACTTGAGGATCATTCTGGAGAGTACAAATCACTACTGGCTTCTTTTCTTCGCTAATAATCATCTTTCAACCACTTTCTCCTGGTGGTGACCCTTTCACCTTTGCTTCCAACAGCACATTCAAGGAACTCGTGAACAGTTTTATCACTAAGATGGAGACAATCTAACTATTCAGCAGCCCATGCTGCTTTCACCCAAACTGCTGACCACCCAACTTCTCTTTCTAGCTCCCATACTAACTGACATCTGTGCTCCTCACCTCTGAAATTTGTGCTCATCCTTACTGCAACTCCATTTGAATTATCTATCAATATTCTGCTCTTGCCAAGCAGCCCTGATCAAAGTCACAAATCACATCCTCTGTAACTTTGACCATTAATGTATTAACATCCAAAATCTCTCTGTAGTATTTGTGGTCAGCCACACCAATCTCCTCCTACACTTCTGTTCCATTGTCCAGAACATCTCTAGCATTGGCTTCTCTTTCTATCCTGCATCATTACCTCTGAATCCTCCAAACATCTATTCCTGGCCTCTTTCTCTTCCTTATCTCTGTGCTGCCACCTTCCGATGTCATCCACAGACGTGGCATCAGCTTCCACATGTATACTAACAGTACCCAGCTGTATCTCAACCGCTCCACTGTCTGTGTTATCAGATTGCTCATTTGACATTCAGTCTTGGATGACTGGCAGTTTCTTCTAGTTAAGCATTGGAAAGACCAAAACTGTTGTCTTGGTCTCTCACCACCAGCTACGTGCCCCCTCTCCGGCTATTGTCTCAGGCTCACCTAGACTATTTCAAGCTATGCTGTTCTATTGCAGCCCAAGCTGGGCATCTGAGTCTATATCCTCTCCATCACCAGGACTGCTTACTCCTACTTTTGCAACATTGCCAGCCTCTGCTCTTACCTCAGCTCATTTGCTGCTGATCCCTACTCATGCTTTATTACCTCCAGAAAGTTATTCAAATGCCTTTCTGGCTGGCCTCCGATTAGATACCCTCTGTAAACTTAAACTATTGTTATCTTGCACCAAATCCCACTCACCTTACTTACTATGTTGGCTCCCAACCCCTAACACCTCATTTATATGTCTCATCCTAGTATTTAAATCGCTTTTGCAGCCTCCCCCATCTTTACAACCCTACTCCACTTGAACTTTCTGTTCCTCTGACTCCGGCCTCTTGCTCATTGCTCACTGCTCCCTCCCTCCACCACCACCTCAGCTTCAGCTGCTTAGGCCCCACATCCCTTCTCTAAACGCCCCCTCCTCCTTTCTGACTCACCTCAAAGCCCACCTATTTGACCAAGCTTTTGGTCACTCTTGCTAATATTTCTTTTAATTACATCTATAATGCACTTTGGGATATACTTGAATGTTCAAAGTGTTCTCCATATTTATTGGCTTTTCTCTGAGCAGCCTCCAGGGAATTCAATTCAGAGAAGTGTGAGGTAATGCATTTGGGGAGGGCAAACAAAGTGAGGGAATACACAATAAACGGGAGGATATTGAGAGGGGTAGAAGAAGTGAGACACCTTGGAGTGCATGTCCACAGGTCCTTGAGGATGGCAGGACATGTAGATAAAGTGGTGAAGAGGCGTATAGAATGCTTTCCTTTATTGGCCGATGTATAGAATACAAAAGTAGGGGTGTAATGCTGGAACTGTATAAAACACTGGTTAGACTACAGCTGGAGTATTGCATACAGTTCTGGTCGCCACATTACAGGACGGACATAATTGCTTGGGAGAGAGTACAGAGGAGATTTACAAGAATGTTGCCAGGGCTTGAAAGTTGCAGCTGTGAGGAAAGATTGCATCGGCTATGGTTGTTTTCCTTAGAACAGAGGAAGCTGAGGGGTGACTTAATTGAGGTGCACAAAATTATGAGGGGCCAGTGGGAGTCTACACAAAATTACAAATGAGGCTCTGGCATTGGAATGGACAGGACCTCCACATCCTGGGTCTTTCTGGGTTCTTGATCCACTACCGGGCTCCCCAGTACCCTTCCTGCTTCCTTGTTAATGTTGGGGCCAACTTTACTAATTGCTATCAAAATCATTAGCATCTTAAGGACCCAGTCTCTCCCAGTCGCACTGACCTTTAGCATAGTCTTACTCATTCTATTTTGTTTCTTTCCAGCAAGCCTGATGCATACAGTGGTATAGGTTGTGGAATTTTTGTTCTATCTCATACACGGTGCATCTTTCTTTCATGACCTGACCCACATATGCACTTAGCCCTGAATCCTTTCTCTAGTTTCTCTCTTATCTCCCCTTATTCCTTCTTTGAGCTTTTCTTGTCTGTGTGATGTATCTCCTGCTCTCTTGACCTCATTCTCATTAAACTGATGAGCACCTAATGTGGCTTCTTGGCCTCTGTGCTAGCTATCATTATAAATGGTTCCCTCTCCTTCTCCTCCCTTTCAAAACTGCCATCATCAACTCCTCAAAACAAACAAAACCTGTTGATTACTGCTTATTGCACAACTCAATGGATGAATTGGTCCATCTGCATCTTAAACATCATTTGGAGGAAGTACTGAGGGCATAAAATGTAGAGTGAGTGGGTCAGTAGTACCACCACTGACTAATATCCTAACTGCCTATTTAAGTGATTCTCAATGGAAGAAACAGATCTTCAATATTGAAAAGTAAAAATAATAATTTTGAATACTTCACATTTTTAAGTTGGTACTTGGAGACCTTTTTAAATTGAAAATTCCTCTTGCATTTCCTACTTTTTTCTCAATTTTTGTGGTGTACATATAGCACAGGTGTCTCCTGAAGCTCCTGACTATTAAAAAAAAAAGAATGCTATTACTTCGGAGAAAATACTGAACTCCACCTAAATCATACTAGGTTCTTTGTTTTTAATTCGTTCATGGGATCTGGGTTTTGCTGGCAAGGCCAGAATTTATTGCTGATCCCCAATTGCCCTCGAGAATGTGGTGGTTGAGAAGGCCTTCTTGAACCGCTGCAGTGCACAGTGCTGTTAGGAAGGGAGTTCCAGGATTTTGACCCAGCGACAGTGAAGGAATAGTGATATAGTTCTAAGTCAGGATGGTGTGAGACTTGGAGAGGAACTTGCAGCATATGATATTCCCATGTATATGTTCTAGGCGATAGAGGTCGCATGTTTGGATGGTGCTATTGAAGGAGCCTTGGCAAGTTGCTGCAGTGCATCTTGTAGAGGGTGCACACTGCTCCCACTGTTCGATGGGGATGGGGGTGCCAATCAAGCGGGCTGCTTTGTCCTGGATGATGTTGAGCTTCTTGAATGCTGTTCGAGCTGCACTTATCCAGGCAAGTGGAGAGTATTGCATCACATTCCTGACTTGTGTCTTGTAGATAGTTGGGAGGTGACTTACTTGCTGCAGAATTCCCAGCCTTTGACCTGCTCTTGTAGCCACAGTCTTTATATGGCTGGTCCAGTTAAATTTCTAGTCAGTGGTAACTTTTCACATATGGTCCCTCTTCTTGGGGGATAAAGAGGAATATAACAATGAAAATGGACCACAGAAAAACTCGAGGGTGAAAAGAAAATAAAAGACAAAAAGGAAAATGCATAAATATCAGCTGTAACGAACTGTCATGCTATGTCCCCACCTGCTTAGAATGAGGCACATTAATGTTGTCATGAACATTGATTTTTAAACTGTTACTGGAGTGAGGGGAGGACTTGTTAAACAGATCAGCCATGGCTGGAAAAGATATTTGCATATTAACAGTCAGTGATTGGAAGGGTAAAGGACCATTCCCTGATACATTCAACCCACAATGGACCTTGATCACCAGGTATGGTGTGTAAGAGGAGCATTCCAGAGACTGCTAAGGTGATACAATGCAAGACATGGTCAGACCAGTTAGTCACATGACTAATTTGTTTGGCAAACTGGGCTTTTCAGAATTGTACCAACAGTTTGAACTGAGAAAGTCTGTTTTCTCCTGAACTGAGAAGATCTCTCCCGTCTGCTCCCATCTCTTTCTCGCAAGCCTCTGAATCCACTGAAGACACATGGAACCCCAAGAGAGAAAAGTCTCCTACAACGAACAAGGTTTAAGAAGAATACTGGGCCCCAACGAAAAGCAAGATCTACCTACAATCCAGGACTCTACAGTGAGCTCCAAGAACCATAACAAAAACTCTTCAGATATTGCTTCGCATTCTTCCACTTTATTTTTCTTCTCTTTTCTGTCTCTATCTGCATGTGTGTATTGCGTATGCATGCTAGTGTGGACGCGTTAACCAAATTAGAGTTTAAGTTCAAGTTTAATAAATTTCTCCTTTTCTTCGTTAAACCTAAGAAAGCCTGTTTGTGCTGGTTTCTTTGCTTTATAATTGGAAAGCGTTGAACAAGGATTCACCAAGGGGGAGCTGAAAACATGGTGTGTTTAAAATTAAACCCTGTTACAGTAAGACCAGGTGAAGGCTGAGAGGGACCTCTAGATACCTTTCTCACACCAACAAATTAACCCTTTAATGAGCCACATGGAAGATGGCAGGATCCCCAAGGACACATTGTACAGCGAGCTAGTCACTGGTGTCAGACCTACCGGCCGTCCATGTCTCCGCTTTAAAGACGTCTGCAAACGCGACATGAAGTCCTGTGACATTGATCAAAAGTCGTGGGAGTCAGTTGCCAGCGATCGCCAGAGCTGGCGGGCAGCTATAAAGGAGGGGCTAAAGTGTGGCGAGTCGAAGAGACTTAGCAGTTGGCAGGAAAAAAGACAGAAGCGCAAGGGGACACCCAACTGTGTAACAGCCCTGACAACCAATTTTATCTGCAGCACCTGTGGAAGAGTCTGTCACTCTAGAATTGGCCTTTATAGCCACTCCAGGCGCTGCTCCACAAACCACTGACCACCTCCAGGCGCTTACCCATTGTCTCCCGAGACAAGGAGGCCAAAGAAGAGAGGGGTAGTTATGCATAATTGCAGCCACCAAACACACAATCCACCCAAACCTAAACAACCGTAGAGCCATTTCACAACACATGATAGGAAATGAAAATTGCAGGAACTGTAAGATATAGTGCTTAGTATACCACTTAATGCAAGTCTACTCTGACCAAGATTGTAGCACAGTAATTTTCCCGTGCAAACTGGAGGAACGTAACCCTACTTGAAATTGATAGTACATGTTCGTTACCAGTTTCCGTTTGCTGTAGGATTCAGTGGTGTTAGTCACTCGTGTATCTAGTCTGAGCATCTTAGTTTTATGGTAGTTGGCTTACCCTTCCCGATTTTTAAATGCACAATAACATAACCTGGGAGTGTAATAATAATATCCTCTTCTGACTGGAACCAAATATTCATGCCGTTTCCACATGTATTGCTTTAATTTCTCTGGAGTTGGGCCGTGTGAACAATTGCTGCAACAAGGCCAGATACAAATCATTAAGCTGTTTTATTTCACAGTGAGTAAATATATTAATATACTGAGCTATAGTTATGATTAGATCCACTTCATCATAAACTATGCCCCCTGACATCAGTGGGCTATTTAACTTGACTTAAAATTATTTCTGACTAGTCTTTCCTAAATTCCAGTCATCTTTCTGCCAGTATTTTATTTCTCATGCTTTTACACTTCGAGAAGGTCTGCCAATCCTTATGCCGGGGCCAGCAACTTCTAACACAATGGACTGCGTCACTTATTGATTTACCAAGACAACCGAGTGAACAGCTTGTCATCTACAGTCTGTGTACAACATCAAGGCTAGCTCATTAGCATCTTAACTACCGATTGTCTCAGTATCTCTTTTAAACTTGTGTGAATACATTCTACTTTAAAACGCAACACTAAAAAGGTAAGCTCCCCCACCCCCTAGACCTTTTCTGTAAAAATGGTCAAAACTTTGTGAAATATAGCAGTATGAAATGATCTTTCAGAACAGTAATGTGACATAAGAACATTTACATAAGCACAGATCTTGTTTATTGGTTTACATAATATGTGACGTGTGATGTTTATAATTGCTGAAACAAGGCCAGATACAAATCGCTGAACTGTTTCATTTCACAATAAGCTGGAGTCATGATTAGGTCCACTTAGTAATACATCATAATATAAGCCACAATGCTGCACTGGATTAATAAAGTAGTGCGAAGGGAGGAGGCAAGAGCTGAAGGGCAGCTTTTCAGAGGAGTTAGAAGTAGGTAGCAGTTTCCAACATGTTCTGTTCATTAGGTGGATGTTAAAGATCCCATGGCACTATTTCGAAGAAGAGCAGGGGAGTTATCCCTGGTGTCTTGGCTAATATTTAAAGCACTTTGAGACACCTGGAGGAGGTGAAAAGCACTATATGAATCCGTCTTTTTTATTAAAACAGTCGGTATTGAGTGATTTGATGCTGAAAATATATGAAGGGATAGGGACCAAGTAGATAGAAACAGACTGTTTCCTGTGGTCTAGAATAAAGATACATTGGTATCGGATTAAATTTGAGATTTAGGGCGGTGAGCATGAGAAAGCATTTTACACAGAGGGTTTTGAGGCTGTACCAGAGTGGAGTGACATTTAAAAATAGGTTGGTAGGTTGTTCGAGAAAAGGGCAATGAAAGGATATGAGAACACTTGTGAAGATGAATACCAATAGGGATTGGCTGGGCTGAACACACTGCTTCCATATTGCAATTTCTATGTAATTGTCAGTAAAACAGGCCAGCAATAATAATGTCCTCCAATAAAGCAAGCTGGGGCTCCAGTTTTTATTTTTTTTCGTTATAGAGGCAGCTGCTGTTAACATTACATGTTTCAAATTAATGATGTGTGAGATCAGTAATGTGATAAAAATTACTTTTTGGGAATGGCATAAGCAGATTTCCATACACTGCAAATTTATTTGTGTAGGGACTGCAGTCAAGTTATCATGGGCAGAAGCTGTGATTTTGTTGCAAACACAACTGCAAGAATTGGGAGTGATGGCAGCAATAAGGTTCATAGCTCCAAGTGAAAGTCCCTAGCTCTCAAAACAGTTGCACTAGTTTGGAATTAAAGTAGAGTGTATTCACTACTGACCGTCTCCCTTAGAAGCCTGCTAATGATGTATAAGTAAAACGAATATTCTAGTAAAAGTGTACATGCACTCCTCCTCACCTCCGTTTATATCTGTCTCCTTCATTGACTGGGGCACACATGAGCCATGACACATAAACCAGACGGATTGTTTGTAGAATTGTCAACCAGTTGGGGTTTCAAGGCTGTTTGGCCTGCCTACGTTTTTGGCCACAACTAGAGGCTGCCTTTGTTTTGCTATGAACAGATGTCAATGCAGTTGTCTCGTACGTAATCAAGGTGCACTGGCTCAAGGTACATTTATTTAGGTGCTTTAGCAATACCACATTGATTCAGAAGAGTAGACCAGATGTCTACATGCAAGTTTCTAACAAAAGTAATGGAATTCCATATGTCTTCTATAAAGTGGTGATACAGTCCTTCCACCAAGCCCCACATACATCAGGAAGGAATGCAGTTTTCATTGCTGTCCACTGGACGCTTCCCACTGGTTTGCATGACGGTAATATCAGGTTATAAACATTTATTTATGTTAAGATATGACCATTGTCCTTGGATTTCCAGTGAGTAAACTTAAATCAGATTATTAGGAGATTCTGCTGTGCTACTGTTTAGCAGGTAGAAGTCCCTCGGGGATGGGGGAACACATTCCATGCACAGAAAATAGTCAATTTAGGAACAGAAAATATAATTTGGCCAGAAAGCCTGCCTTGTGTTCATTGATATCAGACCTGCCTATCATTTATCCTTTAATTCCCCTGAAGTACATTTAACTGTGTTTGACCACATTTCTAATTTTTTAGGGCTTCATGATCCAGTGGCCATTGAATTTCTTGCCTGCCACTATTCACTTCATTTCCTTCTCCATTGTTACTAGATGGGAACAATTACCACATATAATGATAGAATGCATCGGTGTTAAGTTTCAGCTAAATACTGTTAAATACTAGACTACCAAAGCTTTGTGTTATGATTCCAGATGGCATTGGGAGACTTCAATTGCTAATCTCCATTGATGCGCAGCTTGTGTGTCAGCCATGGCTCAGTGGGCAGCACTCTCACCTGAGTCAGAAGGGTGTGGGTTCGTATCCCACTCTGGGATTTAAGCTAACGCTCCAGTGCAGTATCGAGGGAGTGCTGCACCGAGATATTGTCTTTTGGGTGAGATGTTAAACCAAGGCCCCATCTGCGCTCTTGTGAACATCAAAGATCCCATGGCCATATTTCGTAAAAGAACAGGGGAGTTATCACCAGTGTTCTGGTCAATATTTTTCCTTCAATCAACATCACAAAAGCAGATTATCTGGTCATTATCACATTGCTATTGGTGGGAGTTTGCTGTGTGCAAATTAGGTCCTGCATTTCCGACATTGAAACAGTGACTACGCTTCAAAAAATTGAGTGGGAGGCGGGGGCTGCCGTTCCTGTCCTGCCCCCACTGCAATTTTACGAGTGGCGGGGAGGTGACAAATGGCCTGCCTGACTCAGGCCAATTAGGCCCTTAGGTGGCCAATATCAAGGGGCGGTTCAGTAGAAAGCCACCCAGTGAAACCTGGCAGCCTCTTTGGAAGCTGTGGGTGGCTCTCCTGATAGGGCACCCTGTGCCCGAGGGGGTGATGCCCCCCCCCCACTCCGTGGCACAAGCCATCCCCCTGGAGCACCTCCCCTCCCTTCTCGAGCAAATCCCCTTGACATTCAACGACATTACCATCGCTGAATCCCCCACTATCAACATTCTAGGAGTTACCATTGACCAGAAACTGAACTGGAGTAGCCATATAAATACCGTGGCTACAAGAGCAGGTCAGAGGCTAGGAATCCTGAGGTGAGTAACTCACCTCCTGACTCCCCAAAGCCTGTCCATCATCTACAAGGCACAAATCAGGAGTGTGATGGAATACTCTCCACTTGCCTGGATGGGTGCAGCTCCAACAACACTCAAGAAGCTCGACACCATCCAGGACAAAGCAGCCTGCTTGATTGGCACCCCATCTACAAACATTCACTCCAACCACCACCGATGCACAATGGCAGCAGTGTGTACCATCTACAAGATGCACTGCAGCAATGCACCAAGGCTTCTTAGACAGTACCTTGCAAACCGGCGACCTCTACCAACTAGAAGGACAAGGGCAGCAAATACATGGGAACACCACCACCTGCAAGTTCCCCTCCAATTCACACACCATCCTGACTTGGAACTATATCACCGTTCCTTCACTGTCGCTGGGTCAAAATCCTGGAACTCCCTCCCTGACAGCACTGCAGCGGTTCAAGAAGGCAGCTCACCACCACCTTCTCAAGGGCAATTAGGGATGGGCAATAAATGCTGGCCTGGCCAGCGACGCCCACATCCCATGAATGAATAAAAAAAAAATCCCACTGATTGGCTGGCAGCTATTGGAGGTGGGACTTCCTGCCTCAGCGGGGCAGAAGCCCCCTCGAGGCCACTTAAAGGCCTTGGCCACGTAAGATCATGATATGGCTTTCAGGCTTTACGGAGGTGGGCTTGCCCTCGACTTTTTCTGCGACCGTACCCATGGTAAGTTATTCTTACTTTACCTGCTTGACTTACCTGCAGCTTTGGCATGGTTGCCCACACCATACACCTCCAGAGCCTCTTCTCCATTGTCTAGCTGGGTGAAACTGTCCTTGTATGGTTCCATTTTTGCCTATCCGGTCATAGCCCATCACCCTATGTTCACTAACCTACATTGGCTTCTGTTTTGGCAAAAAAAAACCCTTGGTATTCAAATTCTTGTCTTTGTTTACAACTCCTCCCCCCAGTGGCTTCACCCCTCCCTATTTCTCTAACCTTCTCCAGCCCTCTGTGATCTCTATGCTCCTCCAATTCTGGCCTTTTGCACATAACTGATTTTCTTCACTCCACCATTGGTGGCACAAACAAAACATCCAAACCTTAGAATTGGAGCAGTGAATGGTCTAAAGGCTGATCTCTTATGTTAAAAAATGTTAAAAGGTTGATCTATCAGAAAAGAATAGAAAAACTCATCCTTCAGCCTTGAAAGAAGTTGAATGACAGCATATATAATAAAAGCAAAATACTACAGATGTTGGAAATCTGAAATAAAAACAAAAACTGCTGGAAATACTCAGCAGGTCTGGCAGCATCTGTCGAGTGAGAAGCAGAGTTAATGTTTCAGGTCAGTGACCCTTCATCAGAACTGGCAGAGCCAGAAATGTAATAGGTTTTAAGCAAGTAAAGTAGGGGAGGGGCAAGAGATAACAAAAGAGAAGGTGTTGATAGGGCAAGATCACAGAGAATAACTGACCAGCAGGTCATGGAGCAAAGGCAAACGGTATGTTAATAGTGTGCTGAAAGATGAAGCGCTAGTACAGAGAGGATGTTAATTGACCGAAAACTGAACAGCCTGACCCCAAGCACAAACATGAAAAAAACAGTGGGTAGGCACAGTAGAAACAAACTAAAATAAAATAAACACATAAAGAAAAAAATAACTAAAAATAAAAAGGGGGGGCCCGTCATGCTCTGAAATTATTGAACTCTATGTTCAGTCCAGCAGCTGTAGTGTGCCCAATCGATAAATGAGATGCTGTTCCTCGAGCTTGCGTTGATGTTCACTGGAACACTGCAGCAATCCCAGGACAGAGATGTGGGCATGAGAGCAGGGGGGAGTGTTGAAATGGCAAGCAACCGGAAGCTCGGGGTCATGCTTTCGGACTGAGCGGAGGTGTTCTGCAAACCTGTCACCCAGTCTACCCCAGTAGAGGAGACTACATTGTAAGCAGCGAATACAGTATACTAAATTGAAAGAAGTAGAAGTAAATCGCTGCTTCACCTGAAAGGAGTGTTTGGGGCCTTGAATAGTGAGGAGAGAGGAGGTAAATGGGCAGGTATTGCACCTCCTGTGATTGCAGAGCCAGGTGCCGTGGGAAGGGGACGAGGTGGTGGGGGTAATGGAGGAGTGGATGACAGTGTAGTTTTGAAAGAGAGTGCATTTACACTGCAAATTTAGCATTGGTGCAAAGTAGTTTGAGTGTAAACGGGCACTAAATTTGTGAAGTGTAAATTGGATATCAGGACCCGAACTCTCACCCAAGCAAAGTGGGATGAGACTATCCCTTCAGCAAGTCTCATTCTGCTTCAGTCTGATGTCTGTTTGGGTCCTGTGTGTCTTGAACACAAGAAATAGGAGCAGTCGACCATATGACCCCTTGAGTCTGCACTGCCAATCAATACGATCATGGCTGATCTTGGGCTTCAACCCCACTTTCGTGCCTGCTCCCCATATCCCTTGATTCCCTGAGACCAAATATCTGTCTATCCCTGCCTTAAATGTATTCAGCAATGGAGCATCCACTACCCTCTTATGAATCTATCAAAGATTCATAACCCTTTGAGTAAAGTAATTTCTCTTCATCCTACTCCTAAGTTATCGTCCCCTTATCCTGAGACTGTGCCCCTGTGTTTTAGTTTCCCCCGACCAGTGGAAACAATCTGTCAGCATCTACCCTGTCAAGTCTCTCAGAATCTTGTATGGTTCAATGAGATCTCCTCTCATTCTTCTAAACTCCAATTTACTCAGCCTCTCATCATAGGAAAACCCTCTCATCCCAGGGACCAACCCAGTGAACCTTCGCTGTACTGCCTCCAATGCAAGTATATTCTTCCATAAATATGGAGACCAAAATTGTACATGGTATTCCAGATATGATCTCACCAAAGCCCTGTAGCAAGACTTCTTTGTTCCTATACTCCAATCCCTTTCCAATAAAGGCCAACATGCCATTTGCCTTCCTAATTACTTGCTGTACCTGCATGCTAACTTTCTGCGTTCCTTGTACAAGCACACCCAAGTCTATCTGAACATCAACATTTAAAAGTTTCACACCTTTCAGAAAATATTCTGCTTTTATATTCTTGTGACCAAAGTGAATGACATCACACTTACCCACATTATACTCCATTTGCCATCTGGTTGCCCACTTGCTTAACCGATCTATATCACCTTTGCAGCCTCTCTGTGTCCTCCCCATAGCTTACCTTTCCACCTAGCTTTGTATCATCAACAAACTTAGATACATTACTCTCTTCTTTGGATCCAAGTCACTAATATAGATTGTAAAATAGCTGAGGCCCCAGGAATGATCCTTGCGGCACTCCACTAGTTACAGTCTGCCAACTTGAAAATGCCCCGTTTATTCCCACTCTTTGCTTCCTGTCCATTAACCAATCCTCTATCAATGCTAATATATTACCCCCAACTCCATGAGCCCTTATCTTGCCTATTAACCTTCTGTGTGGCACCTTATCAAATGCCTTTTGGAAACCAAGTATACTACATCCACTGGTTTCCCTTTATCTATGTTACTAGTTACTTGGCATTCAAAAGAGAGATTCAAGGGATTCAGAGTAAACATGTTCCCACAAATAAAAAGGGTTGGATGGTCAAATCTGGAGCCCCATGGATGTCTAGGAGCTTACAGGGTAAGATAAGGCAGAAAAGGAAAGCTTATGTCCAACACTGAGAACTCAATATGACAAAGCCGAGAGGAATATAGAAAGTGGAGGGGTGAAATCAAAAAGGAAATTAGGAAAGCTAAGAGAGGGCATGAAAGAATATTGACGAGCAAAATCCAGGTGAACCCAAAGATGTTTTATCAATACATTTAAGAGTAAGAGGATAACTATGGAAAGAGTCGGGCCCATAAAAGAACAAAAAGGTAACCAATGTATAGGGGCGGAAGATGTTGTTATTGTTCTTGATGAATACTTTGTGTCGTCTTCACTAAAGAGGAGGAACAATGCAGATAGTGTATTTAAGGAAGAGGGGTGTGAAGAATTGGATGTGATTAGGGCGGCGTAGTGGTTAGCACTGCAACCTCACAGCTCCAGCGACCCGGGTTCAGTTCTGGGTACTGCCTGTGCGGAATTTGCAAGTTCTCCCTGTGACCGCGTGGGTTTCTGCCGGGTGCTCCGGTTTCCTCCCACAGCCAAAGACTTGCAGGTTGATAGGTAAATTGGCGATTGTAAATTGCCCGTAGTGTAGGTAGGTGGTAGGAGAATTGAGGGAAGGTGGGGATGTGGTAGGGAATATGGGATTAATGTAGGATTAGTATAAATGGGCGGTTGTTGGTTGGCACAGACTCGGTGGGCCGAAGGGCCTGTTTCAGTGCTGTATCTCTAAATAAATAAATAAATAAACGTAGGGAGAGAGGAGGTATTAATGGGATTAGCATCCATGAAAATTGATAAATCACCAGGGCTGGATGAAATGTATCCCAGGTTGTTAAAAGAAGCAAGAGAGGAAATAGCGGAAGATCTGAAGTGATTTATGAATTTAATCCCTTGTAGGGACTAAACCAAATCAGGAGTACATCCCTATGAATCTCCTTTAATTAATTTCAATCCAGATAAACTGTTATAGACACTTATTTGGGTCCAAAGAATTGAACTAGTTTTCCCTCAAAGAAGGAAAACTAACAGATAATATTACCATCTTTCAGATAGCCTTTTTTAAAATAATTATGGCTAAGTCATAAATATCCCAGATATTATAAGGGTCTGGGAAACTCTGTTCAATACATATCTCTCCACTTAGAGACACAGAGAGGGGGTTCTTGTAGTTCTGCATGAGACAATTTATTTACTTTTATATATTTATTAAAGAATTTAACATGCAGTACACTTTTAAGTGGATAAGTATACTGCAATATCAAAGATTAGTAAGAAATGTAAAACATAACATTTCTAAAATAGAATCCAAAAGTTCAACCTTGACAATGTTACAGCAAAGTATCTTAGAATATCCATCAAAATTCAAAGTAAACTGTTAACTTACATCCCCGAGGAAGCCTCCTGTCTAACAAGACAAAACACTCTTGGTTAAGAGCAGAATTCTCTTCTCATGTAGTCAGCCGTTCTAACCATAGTTTGAGAAGTATTGATGAGGAATTTCAATACCCCTAATATTTCGATTCAAAACTCTGTTGTTTATACTGTTTCTAATCTATTAACATCTTTTGGAATGTAGGTGTTGCCTTTCTGTGTGTATTTTTCCTGCTTTCGTTATCCATATATGGTAATATCAGTAGCTACTTATTCCCAATTATGGTAATATCATAAGCTGCTTATTCCCAATTAATTATCTGCTGAGAATTCCCTTCTCATGAAGTTGTGAGCTTTTATCTGGTCAAAATGTTTGTAGTGTTTTATAGTAATACTAAGACTTAACTGTATAAATATGTTTTATACTTAAAAGATTTTTAATTAAATTTGTGCAGTAACTGTTTTTGCCAGGGAAAGGGTTGGCCCACTCAAGGACAGAGAAGGGAATCTATGTGTGGATCCAGAGGAAATGGGTGAGGTACTAAATGAGTACTTTGCATCAGTATTCACCAAAGAGAAGGACTTGGTGGATGATGAGCCTAGGCAAGGGAGTGTAGATAGTCTCAGTCATCTCGTTATCAACAAGGAGGAGGTGTTGGGTGTCTTGCAAAGCATTAAGGTAGATAAGTCCCCACGGCCTGATGGGATCTACCCCAGAATACTGAGGGAGGCAAGGGAAGAAATTGCTGGGCCTTGACAGAAATCTTTGCATCCTCATTGGCTACAGGTGAGGTTCCAGAGGACTGGAGGAAAGCCAATGTTGTTCCTTTGTTTAAGAAGGGTAGCAAGGATAATCCAGGAAATTATAGGCCAGTGAGCCTTACGTCAGTGGTAGGGAAATTATTAGAGAGGATTCTTCGGGACAGGATTTACTCCCATTTGGAAACAAACAAACTTATTAGCAAGAGGCAGCATGGTTTTGTGAAGGGGAGGTCGTGTCTCACGAATTTGATTGAGTTTTTTGAGGAAGTGACGAAGAAGGTTGATGAAGGAAGGGCAGTGGATGTTATCTATATGGATTTCAGTAAAGCCTTTGACAAGGTCCCTCATGGCAGACTGGTACAAAAGGTGAAGTCACACGGGATCAGAGGTGAGCTGGCAAGATGGATACAGAACTGGCTCGGTCATAGAAGACAGAGGGTATCAGTGGAAGGGTGCTTTTCTGAATGGAGGGATGGGACTAGTGGTGTTCCGCAGGGATCAGTGTTGGGACCTTTGCTGATTGTATTATATATAAATGATTTGGAGGAAAACGTAGCTGGTCTAATTAGTAAGTTTGCGGACGACACAAAGATTGGTGGAGTTGCGGATAATGATAAGGATTGTCAGAGGGTACAGCAGGATATAGATCGGTTGGATACCTGTGCGGAGAAATGGCAGATGGAGTTTAATCCGGACAAATGTGAGGTAATGCATTTTGGAAGGTCTAATACAGGTGGGAAGTAAATGGCAGAACCCTTAGGAGTATTGACAGGCAGAGAGATCTGGGCGTACAGGTCCACAGGTCACTGAAAGTGGCAACGCAGGTGGATAAGGTCGTCAAGAAGGCATATGGCATGCTTGCCTTCATCGGTCGGGGCATAGACTATAAAAATTGGCAAGACATGCTGTAGCTGTACAGAACTTTAGTTAGGCTATACTTAGAATATTGCGTGCAATTCTGGTCGCCACACTACCAGAAGGACGTGGAGGCTTTGGAGAGGGTACAGAAGAGGTTTACTAGGATGTTGCCTGGTCTGGAGGGCATTAGCTATGAGGAGAGGTTGGATAAACTCGGATTGTTTTCACTGGAAAGACGGAGGTGGAGGGGCGACATGATAGAGGTTTACAAAGTTATGAGCGGCATGGACAGAGTGGATAGTCAGAAGCTTTTTCCCAGGGTGGAAGAGTCAGTTACTAGGGGACATGGGTTTAAGGTGAGAGGGGCAAAATTTAGAGGGGATGTGCGAGGCAAGTTCTTTACACAGAGGGTGGTGAGTGCCTGGAACTTGCTGCCAGGGGAGGTGGTGGAAGCAGGTACGATAGCGACGTTTAAGAGGCATCTTGACAAATACATGAATAGGATGGGAATAGAGGGATACAGTGCCCGGAAGTGCAGAAGGTTTTAGTTTAGGCAGGCATCAGGATTGACGCAGGCTTGGAGGGCCGAATGGCCTGTTCCTGTGCTGTGCTGTTCTTTGTTCTTTTTGGGTCAAATTGGGTTTAAACGGCATCTGTTTTTTGTATGTAACAGTCCATTTTGTGATTCATCATGTGTGAAGGTTCTTTGATGGTACCTTGTACCATCTCCTTAAGTCAGTCTGTCTATATCATTAACATTATCAACAATTTGGGTTATAGTTATCAGTATGGACTATGTATAGCCTTTCTCATTTGACTTAAAAGACGTTTCTGATACACATTCCATTGTAACAGGGATAGAACATAGAACAGCACAGTACAGGCCCTTCGGCCCACGATGTTGTGCCGAACCTTTAACCTATTCTAAGATCAAACTAACTACCTACCCTTCATTCTACTATTGTCCATGTACCTATCCAAGAGTCGCTTAAATGTCCCTAATGTATCTGCTTCTACTACCACCGCTGGCAGCGCATTCCACGTACCCACCACTCTCTGTGTCAAGAACCTACCTCTGACATCTCCCCGAAACCTTCCTCCTGTCACCTTAAAATTATGCCCCCTGGTGATAGCCCTTTCCACCCTGGGAAAGAGTCTCTGGCTATCAACTCTATCAATGCCTCTCATCATCTTGTACCCCTCTATCAAGTCACCTCTCATCCTTCTTCGCTCCAATGAGAAAAGCCCTAGCTCCCTCAATCTTTCTTCATAAGACATGCCCTCCAGTCCAGGCAGCATCCTGGTAAATCTCCTCTGCACCCTCTCTAAAGCTTCCACATCCTTCCGATAATGAGGCGACCAGAACTGAACACAATATTCCAAATGTGGTCGAACCAGGGCCTTATAGAGCTGCAGCATAACCTCGCAGCTCTTAAACTCAATCCCCCTGTTAATGAACACCATACGCCTTCTTAACAACCCTATCAACTTGGGTGGCAACTTTGTGCGATCTATGGATATGGACCCCAAGATCCCTCTGTTCCTCCACACTACCAAGAATCCTGTCTTTAAGCCTGTATTCTGCATTCAAATTTGACCTTCCAAAATGAATCACTTCACACTTTTCCAGGTTGAATTCCATCTGCCACTTCTCAGCCCAGCTCTGCATCCTGTCAATGTCCCGTTGCAACCTACAACAGCCTTCCACACTATCCACAACTCCAGCAACCTTCGTGTCATCAGCAAACTTGCTAACCCAGCCTTCCACTTCCTCATCCAAGTCATTTATAAAAATCACAAAGAGCAGAGGTCCCAGAACAGATCCCTGCGGAACACCACTGGTCACCGAGCTCCATGCTGAATACTTTCCATCGACTACCACCCTCTGACTTCTATGGGCCAGCCAATTTTGTATCCAGACAGCCAACTTTCCCTGTATCCCGTGCCTCCTCACTTTCTGAATGAGCCTACCATGGGGAACCTTATCAAACGCCTTGCTAAAATCCATATACACCACATCCACTGCTCTTCCTTCATCAGTGTGTTTTGTCACATCCTCAAATAATTCAATAAGGCTGGTGAGGCATGACCTGCCCCTCACAAAGCCATGCTGACTGTCTCTAATCAAACCATGCTTTTCCAAATAATCATAAATCCTGTCTCTCAGAATCCTCTCCAATAATTTGCCCACTACCAACGTAAGACTGACTGGTCTATAATTCCCAGGGTTATCCCTATTCCCTTTCTTGAACAAGGGAACAACATTTGCCACCCTCCAATCATCCGGTACTACTCCAGTGGATAGTGAGGACTCAAAGAGCATCGCCAAAGGCGCAGCAATCTCTTCTCTCGCTTCCCGTAATATCCTTGGGTCTATCCCGTCTGGCCCCGGGAACTTATCTGTCCTCATATCATTCAAAATTTCCAGCACATCCTCCCTCTTAACCTCAACCTGTTCAAGCATATCAGCCTGTTCCACGCTGTCCTCACAAACGACCAGGTCCCCCTCTCTAGTGAATACTGAAGCAAAGTATTCATTTAGGACCTCCCCTACCTCCTGCGACTCCAGGCACAAGTTCCCTCCACTATCCCTGATCGGCCCTACCCTCACTCTGGCCATCCTCTTGTTCCTCACATAAGTGTAGAACGCCTTGGGATTTCCTTTAATCCTACCCGCCAAGACTTTTTCATGTCCCCTTCTAGCTCTCCTAAGTCCATTCTTCAGTTCCTTCCTGGCTACCTTGTAACCCTCTGGAGCCCTGTCTGATCCTTGCTTCCTCAACCTTAAGTAAGCTTCCTTCTTCCTCTTGACTAGCTGTTCCACATTTCTTGTCATCCAAGGTTCCTTCACCCTACCATCCCTTCCTTGCCTCATCGGGACAAGCCTATCCAGCAGTCGCAGCAAGTGCTCCCTAAACAACCTCCACATTTCTGTCGTGCATTTCCCTGAGAACATCTGTTCCCAATTTATGCTCCCCAGTTCCTGCCTAATAGCATTGTAATTCCCCCTCCCCAAATTAAATATTTTCCCATCCTGTCTGCTCCTGTCCCTCTCCATGACTATAGTAAAGGTCAGGGAGTTGTGATCACTATCACCGAAATGCTCTCCCACCGAGAGATCTGCCACCTGGCCTGGTTCGTTGCCAAGCACCAAGTCCAACATAGCCTCCCCTCTAGTCGGCCTATCTACATATTGAGTCAGGAAACCTTCCTGGACACACCTGACAAAAACTGCTCCATCCAAACTATTTGCACTAAGGAGGTTCCAATCAATATTAGGGAAGTTGAAGTCACCCATGACAACAACCCTGTTACTTCTGCACCTTTCCAAAATCTGCCTCCCAATCTGTTCCTCCATGTCTCTGTTGCTATTGGGGGGTCTATAGAAAATTCCCAACAAAGTGACTGCTCCTTTCCTGTTTCTGACTTCCACCCATAATGACTCAGTAGACAAACCCTCCTCGATGACCTCCCTTTCTGCAGCTGTGATACTATCCCTGATTAGCAATGCCACTCCCCCACCTCTTTTACCTCCCACCCTATTCCTTTTGAAACATCTAAACCCCGGAACATCCAACATCCATTCCTGCCCTTGTGATATCCACGTCTCCGTAATGGCCACAACATCGTAACTCCAAGTCCTGATCCATGCTCTAAGTTCATCACCCTTATTCCTGACACTTCTTGCGTTAAAATAGACACACTTCAACCCATCATACTGGCTGCAACTTTGTCGTGTCAATTGTCTAACCTTCCTCACAGACTCTCTGCACTCGGTATCTGCCTGTTCAACAGCTACCCCATCCACTGATCCGTAGCTCCGGTTCCCATCCCTCTGCCAAACTAGTTTAAACCCTCCCGAAGAGCTCTCGCAAACCTCCCGCCCAGGATATTGGTGCCCCTCCAGTTCAGATGCAACCCGTCCTTCTTGTTACAGGTCCCACCTTCCCCAGAAGGTATCCCAATGATCCACATATCTGAATCCCTCCCTCCTACACCAGTTCTGTAGCCACGTGTTCAGCTGCACTCGCTCCCTGTTTCTAGCCTCACTAGCACGTGGCACCGGTAACAATCCTGAGATTACTACTCTGCTCGTCCTGCCTTTCAGCTTCCAACCTAACTCCCTATATTCGCTTTTCAGGTCCTCATCCCTTTTCTTAGCTATGTCATTGGTACCGATATGTACCACGACCTCTGGCTGCTCCCCCTCCCCCTTAAGAATCCTGTCTACTCGATCTGAGACATCCCTGACCCTGGCACCCGGGAGGCAACATACCATCCGGGAATCTCGTTCGTGACCACAGAACCTCCCGTCTGTTCCTCTAACAATTGAATCTCCTATCACTATCGCTCTCCTATTCTCCCCCCTTTCCTTCTGAGCCACTGAGCCAGGCTCAGTGCCAGAGACCTGGCCACTGTGGCTTTCCCCTGGTAGGTCCCCCCCCCCCCCCCCCCCAACTGCATTCAAAACGGTATACTTATTATTGAGGGGAACGGCCACCGGGGATCCCTGCACTGTGCGCCTATTCCCTTTCCCTCCCCTGACGGTCACCCAGCTACCTTTATCATGTAACTTAGGTGTCACTACTTCCCTATAACTGCTCATGTTCATGGATTTTTAACTCTGCCCTTAAAGGGAATTTCAGTGAGTCTTGAAAACTGACCATTTATTCAATCTTTAATTCTAAAAGGTATAATGTATTAATTATTTCTAAATTCTACTTAATTAAGCCTGTTATACCTATGTTTCATCACAGGTCTGTCCATCATATTCCAGTCCTCACTAAATACATATGTGGTGCCGGAGAATTGGAGGACTTCTAACGTTGTACCTTTGTTTAAAAAGGGAGTGAGGGATAGACCAAATAATTACAGGCCAGTCAGTCTAACCTCAGTAGTGGGCAAATTATTGGAATCAATTCTGAGAGACCGGATAAACTGTCACTTCGAAGGGCACAGATTAATCAAGGCTAGTCAGCATGGATTTGTTAAGGGAATATCTTATTTGACCAACTTGATCAAAGTTTTTGAAGAATTAACAAGGAAGATTGACGAGGGTAGTGCAGTTGATGTGGTCTACAAGGATTTTAGCAAGGCTTTTGACAAGGTTCCACATGGTAGACTATTTACAAAAAAAGCTCATGGGATCCAGGGAAATGCAGCAAGGTAGATACAAAATTGGCTCAGTGGCAGGAAATAAAGGGTAATTGTTGACGGATATTTTTGCGACTGGAGGGCTGTTTCCAGTGGCGTTCCGCAAGGTACTGGGTCCCCTGCTTTTTGTGGTGCATATTAACGATTTGGATGTAAATGTAGGGGGCATGATCAAGAGGTTTGCAAACAACACGACGATTGGCCGTGTGGTAGATAGCAAGAAGGATAGCTGTAGACTGCTGGAAGATATCGATGGACTGGTCAGGTGGGCAGAAAAGTAGCAAATGGAATTCAACCCAGAGAAGTGTGAGGTGATGCATTTGGGGAGGTCAAACAAGGCAAAGGAATACAAGGTTAATGAGAGAATACTGGGAGGTGTAGAGGAAGTGAGGGACCTTGGAGCGAATGTCCACAGATCCCTGAAGGTAGCAGGACAGCTCGATAAGGTGGTTAAGAAGGCATGTGGAATCCTTTCCTTCATTAGCTGAGGTATAGAATATAAGAGCAGGGAGGTTATGTTGGAACTGTATAAATCATTGGTTAGGCCACAACTTGGGTACTGTGTGCAGTTCTGGTCACCTCATTACAAAAAGGATGTAATTGCAGTAGGGAGGGTACAGAGGAGATTTATGAGGATGTTGCTGGGACTGGAAAAATGCAACTATGAGGAAAGATTGGATCGGCTGGAGTTTTTGTCCTTGGAACAGAGAAGGCTGAAGGGAGATCTGATTGAAATGTACAAAATTGTGAGGGGCCTGGATAGAGTTGATGTGAAGGGCCTATTTACCTTAGCTCAGTGACTGAGGGGCATAGATTTAAAGTGATTGATGGAAAGATTAGAGGGGAGATGAGGAAAACGTTATTTACCTAGAGGGTGATGGGGGTCTGGAGCTCACTGCCTGAAGGCTAGTAGAGGCAGAAACCCTCAACTCATTTAAAAGGTGTCTGTATATGCACCTCAAGTGTCCTAAGCTGCAGGGCTAAGGACTAAATGCTGGAAGATGAGATTATGCTGAGTGGCTTGTTTTTTGGCTGACGCAGACACGATGGGCTAAGTGGCCTCTTTCTGTGCCATAAACCATATTCTAGGATTCTATGATTCTATCCTCAAGAAACTCTAACAAATTTGCCAAACAGGATTTCCCTTTTGTAAAACCATGTTGACTTGTTCTAATCATTACTATGCTTTTCTAAATACATTGTTAAGACTTCCTTAATAATAGTTTCCAGCATTTTCCCAATGACTGATAGGCTAACTGGCTGTTTTCTGTCTCCCTCCTTTCTTGAAAAGCAGTGTTACATTTGCCAATTTCCAATCTGACGGGACCGTTCCCAAATCTAAGGAATTTTTGGCAAATCATAACTCGCACGTCCACTATTTCTGCAGCTATCTCTTTTAGAACCCTAGAATGTAGGCCATCAAGTCCTGGGGATTTGTTGAATTTTAGTCCATTAAGTTTCTCCAATACTCTTTTTCTGCTGATATTAATTACCTTAATTTCCTCACTCTTTTTAGCCTGTTGGTTACTGTCTATTTCTGGTATGCAACTTGTGTTTTCTATTGTGAAGACCATCACAAAATATTTGTTTAACGCCTTTACTATTTCCTGATTCCCCATGATGATTTCTCCTGTCTTTGTTTCTAAGGGACCAACGTTTGCTCTCTCCCTTTATATATACTTACAAAAATAAATTGTAAGTGATTTTATATTTCTGGCTCGTTTACACTCATTCTATTTTTCCCTTTTTCTCAATTTTTTGGTGGCCCGTTGTTGGTTTCTAAAACACTCCTAATCCTCAGACTTATACTGTTCTTTGCCACATTATAAACCTCTTCTTTTAATCTAATACTATCCTTAACTTCATGTGTGAGCCACAGATGGGTCTTTCTTGCTGAGTTTTTGCTTTTCAATGGAATATATTTTGTTGAAGATTTTGAATTGTTTCTATAAATGTTTCTCACTGTTTATTTGCCACCATACCTTTTAATCTATTTACCCAATCAATCTTAGTCAGTTCTCCCCTCATACCTATGTAATTGGCTTTGATTAGTTTAAGATTCTTGTTTGGGATGGAGTATTCACTTTGAAACCCAACATGAAATTCAGTGGCATTTTGATCACTATTTCCTAGCCGATCTTTTACTACGACATTATTAATTAACCTTGTCTCATTGCACAATACTGTGTCGAAAATAGTTCTTTCCCTAGTCAGTTCCACAATGTATTGCTCCAGGAAACTGCCACAAAAACGTTCTACAAACTCAATTTCTAGACCACCCTTTCCAATTTGATTGTCCTAATCGATATGAAGATTAAACTCCCCACAATTATTATATTGCCTTTGTTTCAATAATTTCTTCTTTAATGCTATGTCCAACAGTATATAAATACTGTTCGAAAGTCTGTAAACTACTCTCACCAGCGTTTTATTCCTAATTTGCACCCATACTGATTCTACTTCATGATCTTCTGAGTCAAGATTCTTTCTCGCCAAGAACCTTTAATTCAACTCTTAATTCAAGCTGCTTTTACATTATGACTGGAGCATCATTGCAAAGCAAAGCTACAATTCTAAAGGAGGTGCAGGAGCAGAGAGACTTGTAGGTATATGTGCACAAATCATTGAAGGTGGCAGGGCAGGTTGAGATAATAAAGCATACAGGATCCTGGGTTTTGTAAATGGGGGCATAGAGTACAAAAGCAAGTAAATTATGATAAACCTGTACAATACACTTTTTTGGCCTCAATAGGAGTATTGTGTCCAGTTCTCGGCAGTGTACTTGATGTAAAGGCATTAGAGAGGGTGCAGAAAAGATTCACGAGAATGGTTCCACAGATGAGGAACTTCAGTTACATGGATAGATTGGAGAAGCTGAGGCTGTTCTCCTTGGAGAAGATTAAGAGAAGATTTGAACCATGAGAGGCCTGGACTGAGTAGATGGGGAGAAACTGTTCCCGTTGGCAGAAGGATCAAGAGCCAGAGGACACCGATTTAATGTGATTGGCAAAAGAAGAAATGGCAACATGAGCAAAAGTTTTTTTTTACGCAGGGAGTGGTTGGGATCTGGAATGCACTGCCTGAGGTCGGGATTTACTGTGGAGGTGGTGAACCCCCCACCAAACAGGCTGGAAAGTCGGGAGTGAGCCCGCCTCTGCCGGCACTGGAAATCATGACCAGATTTTATGGTTGTCAGGCAATTAGTTGCCTGAGGTTGTGGCTTCTGCCCCCCCACCCGAGGCAGGATGTCCCGCTTCCAAGCTCTGCCAGCCAATCAGAGGGCTGGCAGTTCTTCAGTCCCAGCAGCGCTACCAGGAACGGTGGTCACTGCTGAGAGGCATTAGTCCCAGGACCAGGAGAAATGCTGGAGCTCTGTAGTAAACGTAAGTGGAGCGGGCTCGCCGGGGCTAGTGAGGCAGGCCCCGGTGAGGGTGGGTGGGGATCCTCAAGCAGGGGCGACCCTTGCCAGTGGGGGAAGGGCCCTCCATGGGACACAGAGTGCCGGAACAAGATGGCCCCCCAGCTCGCAGTCAGGGGTTGCCACATGACATCGCCCACCTCCGCACTCCCCTCCCTCCAGTGGCGGCAGGAAGAGGCCTTGAAATGGTCATCGATTAGCCATTTAAGGGCCTCAACTGACCCAAGGGGGGGTGGGGGTGCTGCCCATTTCCTCCCCTGCCACTGGTAAAATACCAGCGGAAGCAGGTAGGTAACATGCTTGCACCATCGCCGCCCATCCCCCACCCGATTTGATGCCCTCCTGTGGGGTGTAAAATTCTGTCCTGTGAGTGTGATGCAGGCAGATTCAATTGAGGCATTCAAAACAGAATTGGATAATAATCAGAAGAGAAAAAATTTGCAGGGCTATGGGGGAGTAGGACTTTGTGAGTTGCTCTTACTGAGAACCAGCACGGACACGAAAGGCCAAATGGCCTCCTGTGCTGTAACCATTATGTGATTCTAAGATTCTACTATGCACTGATGCTACAGCTGTACAGAGTGCATGCGAAGATTGATTGCACAATGAGTCTTGAGTGCTCTGCCATTGTATTTTTTTTAAGTTATCAACATTTCTCATGTCTTTAGTGTTGTTGCCTTCCTCGTTTCTTTTGTCATCCTAGAATTTAAGTAATTTTTGAAATTCAAGTCGGATGTAACTGAATCACTTTCTGTTACTCTTTCCAATTTTCGGCTTTGGACTCCACCTTAGTCTTGTCCATATTTGCATGTTACGAATTGTCAACTTCGATGCTTGCATATTTAATTTTTTTGGTAAAAGGCAAGATGAGATGGTCATGCTTGGTGCTGGTAATGAATAATTGCGTAATTCTTGTCAGATTTTAGGAGCTGATTGCACTAAGAGTTGCACTTTGTTCCCGCAAATTAGAACAATTGAGTGTTGACTGCTATATTTGCACTGCTGATTAATATCTGCAAAATGCTCAGTTTAATGATGGGTAATTTGTGAAGTCTGCTGCATGTTGTACAGGAGAGTCAGACTATCTTTTGGGGATCTATTCAGTGCAAGTTGAGGATATTTATGCATGTTGGATTATTTTTATTTTGGCTATTTCTTTTTAAATTAATATTGTCAGAAACTTGTGGACATGCAACCTCCCCCAAAATTGGTGTACATAGTAAATAACTGGAAGATCTTTCCAAACAAGACAAATGAGACTAGTGGACTTGAACAGTAAAGGGTAGTCTCTACTGTTTTTCTGCAGTATGGCTTAGTATGGCCCATTGTCCAATTGGAAAAAAACTTTATTTCCCTGAAGTCTTACCAGAGCCACAAAATGTTCTACTTTCATACTGATTAAAAACAAGAACAAAAAATACTTGCATTTATATAATGCCTTTAACATAGAACTCAGAGGTATAAATCAGACAAAAGTGTAGACCTAAACAAAGGAAATATACGGAGAGGTGGCTTAAACTTTGGTCAAAGTGTTTTTGGGCTTTAACAAAGCTCTTAAAGAAGGAAAATGAGGTTTAAAAAAAAAAGTGGAGGGGTTTTTGGAGCAAATTCCACAGACAGTTGAGGTCATGACCGACAATGGTCAAACAAAGGCAGGAGGGGCTGCATAACAGGCCAAAGTCAAAGGGAAAGATTGGAGTTGGGAGAATTATAGGGCTGGAGGATAGCTAGAGGCAAGGTTATGAAGGGTTTTAAACGCAAGTATGAGAATTCTAAATTTGAGACATTGGGAGATGTAAGTGAGCAAGGACAGGGGTGATAACTAAGTAGGATTTGGTGCAGGATAGCACAATGGTCAGCAGAGTTTTGGATGAACGGAGGATTGAGAATGGAGATACCAACCAGGGAAGGCTAGTAGTAGTTGAGTCGGAGTTGTTAAAGGCATAATGAGGGTTTCAGCACCATAAGCATGAGGTGGGGTGGAGACAGATGATGTTTTGGAGGTGAAAGTCTTTGTAATGGACAGTAAACCTAGAAACGTAGAAAATGTAGGACACAGAAGAAGACTATTCAGTCCATCGTGTCTGTAACGGCTGATAAAGAGCTAAACGGCTCAATCCCACTTTCCAGCTCTTGGTCTGTAGCCTTGTAGGTTATGCACTTCAAATGCATATCCAAATTTTTTTTTAATGCGATGAAGGTTTCTGCCCCTACCACCCTTTCAGGTACCCTCTGGGTGAACAAATTTCTCCTCAACTCCCCTCTAATCCTTCTGCTACTTTAGATCTATATCCCCTGGTTATTGACCTCTCTGCTAAGGAAAACAGGCTGTGTATATGTCTGCAGATGATGTCGCCAAGGGGCACTCTGTTGACTTGGAAGTCATACATTTTCTATGTTTCTTTTATTTTAAAGAGAGTAGGGGGTCAAGGACAGATCTTGAGGCCTGCAGAGACTATGATGTATGATGGGAAGAGAAGACATAGCTCGAGAAGCTTGGGCTATGATTTAATTGAAAGAGTATGAAAGCTGGATCATGGGGTAGAGATGTTGGAATAGGATGGTGTTCCTTACCATGGTAAAGGATATGGAGATCAAGGAGGGATAATGCACCACGGTGAAAGTTGCAGAGGATGTCATTTGTGACTGTGGTTAGGACTGTTTTGGTGAGGGTAGAAACCAGAGTAGCGAGATTCAAACAGGGAGTTGCATAAAAGATGAGCACAGATTTGGCAGGTGTTAACCTGTCCCAAAACCTTGGAGGTGAGATAGGAGAGAAACTAGAGAAAGGTGCAAGTTTGGGGATAGGGCAGGGGGAGCCCTTGCTCTTGTTGGTAGAAAGGGTGAAGGAAACTCGGGAGAGGTAATCGAGGAGAGCAGGACCAAGAGATAACAAAGGAGATACTGGTAATGAGCTCAGATTCAGAGGGCTGGATTTTCTCGTGGGCTTCGGGACCAAATCGGGGTCCCGAGCCTGCAGTTGCTGCGAGCCAGACGGAGGCATCTTTTTTCTGGAAGCGGCCTCCTAATTGGCTGCCTCCAAGCTCGCTGGCAAATGAAGGACGGCAGGCGGTGTTCTAATCCCAAAAGCTTGTTGAAGGATGATGCTGGAGCCAATCTTTACTCAGTCTTGCATTCAGAGTAAAAGGATTACAAACATGTAGCTCCCAAATCAAACTTCCATCAGTCTCAGTAAGTGTCTCCTTATACGTGCTCAAGTATGACACCAGTAAACACCCTCCAACTGCATATAATTAAACAATTAATGTATAATTAACAGGTGGGCTTCTGATGCTGCTGGCCCAATCACAGAACCGGCAGCTCCAGAGCCTAAGCAACTCCCACCAAGAGAGATGCGCGCTGCTGAGACGGTTAGAAGAAAGGAAGTGCCCTCGGAGAGGTGATAATTAAAGCTTTTAGAAGGGGCCAAGCAGGCAGGCCCCTCTGCAGCAGGGTTTGGTCTGCAAATGTGACCTTTGCAGGCAGCCCCCTCTTCGGGGGAATGGAGCCTCTGACTCTGATGGCCCTGCAGGGGGCTGCTCCCCCTGCGAGCAAAATGCCAGTGGGCCCTGTAAATCATCCCTACTTGGGGCCTTAATTATTTAAATAGGTTGCCCACCGCCTTGCAGAGAGAATTCAGTTTACATAGTGATGGCAGAGATTTGGAAGAGACATGTCCTTGGGGTAAAGAGGGCCTTCCCCTTATTCCAGGTGCTTTCAAAAATTGTTACACTCGTAACAACTAAGTTATACAGTGTTCTAATAAATGTGTTACAATATCGTATTAACGCACTCAGCCCGCAGGTGCAAACCTTCACGGGCCGTACAATCTCTAAGCATGGATCACAAACCCAACAGTAGTAGTCCTTTTTTAAAGTGAGCCTCCCTCTACAGGCTCAGTGGGTAAAGGCACTTTGTCAATTCGCATCTCTCTCTCTCTCTCTCTCTCTCTCTCTCTCTCTCTCTCTCTCAGTGTACAGTGCTTTCACTCTGTCAGTGTGTAGCTCTCTCTTGGTGTCTCTCTATTGGTGAAGCACATTCATGCCCCTGAATAGCTGGCACCTCATCTGGTGAGTATCTAAGCCAAATAGACCAGGAAGGTTCTAAATTTAATTCCTAAATTTGTTAGGTTTGTTGATCTCAGCTGAGGCAGTCAGCAGAATGCTACAGTTGTCCTTGGTGCTCTGGTTTAAAGAGAAGAAAAGCAAGTTTCTACCCTGATCATTTTCCAGAAATTGTGTCAAAAATGTAACAAGAAGTCAGATACAGTAAAATGAAGGCTAGTAATTCCATGAAAAAATGCTAAAAGAATTGAAGAACAAAATGGGATATTACTTATGGCCAAGGCTCTATGGTGAATGTTGGATTAAATTTCACAGAATGAGTTGGTCTGCTGGAAAAAATATCTGACATTTTGTCAATGTGGCATCATTAATACTGGTGATGAATGGATGTGTTCCTCTTATGTTCTTATGTCCAAGAGAATATACCTGGATCTGCAAACAGCTTCTGGCCATTGATCACAAGAAAAACAGCTTTAAGTTTTTACTGTTCAAAAACTGCCTTTAGTTTCAGTCTTTAAGGCAGAGTTCTTCCCTCAAAAGACTTGTTTAAAGAAGGTATGAAATTAAAATGGCTTTTATCCTTTGCAAATATGTGTTGCAGAAGGACAGCACCAATTGTAGCCAGTTACTGTTAAAGCCAACACCTTAGTGCACTCCTTAGCTAAGACAGATTCTTTACAGTTGAACTCTTAAACTGGTGCTGTTGTAAATATTCTGAAGATCTGGAGATATATCTCCCTTGTTGGAAAATTATCTTCTGAGGTCTTCCTTGAGCCCATTATACCTAGGAGAACACAATTTTCTGCTGATTTTCTAAAAGCACCATTGGCTTTAATATTTGCAGGGAAGTGCAGTAGCAAGGGCAGAAACCTGGTAAATTTAACAGCAGGACCTAATTTTTTTTGCTTCCATAACAGGCCCACCAGCTGGCCAAATTGGCAAGCTGGCTGGCTGCTGGGCGAGAAAACCAACAGGAGATCGCACCTGTAGATGGTCCCTGGCAATTGCAGGGCAGGCCAGGGTGGAGGAATGAAGAGATCTAATCACAGGGCAGGCTGGATATTGGGGGTTGAATTGGGGGTTGAATGATTGTGATGGGGGAGAGCGGGAGATCGCAGCTTCACTTGAGGGGGAGAGCGGGAGAACGCAGGTTCACTTGTGGGGCCCGAGCAGCTCTCCTGCTGCTCCTGGCCCACAAAAGCTGGCAGCTCTCGCCTTTTTGTTGCCAGGTATCCCGAGGCCTGGGAAACCCAGTCGGCAGCTCTTAAATTTAAATCAGATTCCTAATTGTAATGTGAGAACTGGATTTAAATGTTAATTAAGTGTCCCGTCTCTCAGAGGGACATAGGACCAGCCCTTTTAGCTGCTGAGACCTGTTCTGCCATTCTGTGAGACCATGGCTGATCTGCGACCTAACGCCTTTATCCATGTCCCTTAATACCTTTTGGTTAATAAAAATCTATCAATTTCATATTTAAAATTCACAATTGACCTAACATCAATTGCTGATTGTGGAAGAAAGGTCCAAATGTTTCCTCACATCTTCACTCCTGAAAGTTTTAGCTCTAATTTCTAGACTAGTTCAAGACTCACAACGAGCAGAAATCGTTTCTGTCTAGCTACCCTATCTGTTCCCCCTAATATCTTGAAAATTTCAAACAAATCACCCGTAACCTTCTAAATGCCAGGGAACACAGCCTAGTTTGTGTAACCTATCCTCGTAATTTAATCCTTGGAGTGCTGGTATCATTCTGCACTACCTCCAAGGTCAGTGTATCCTTCCTAAGGTGTGGTGCCCAGAACTGCTCATAGTACTGCAGGTGTGACCAGACGAGGGCTTGCATTGCTTTAGCAATACCCCTTTGTATTCTAGTCCTCTAGATATAAAGCATAGCATTCCATTAGCTTTTTAGATGATTTTCTGCACCTGTTTGACATTTCGACGAGCTATGTACCTGGACTCCCAAGTCTCTTTGGACCTCCATTGTTTTTAGCCTTTCACCATTTAGAAAGTACCTTCTATCCTTTTTAGGTCCAAAGTGGGTGACCTCGTATTTTCTTACATTGAAATCCATTTGCCACAGTTTTACCCATTCACTTAATCTACTAATATCTCTCCAAAATGGGACACATGAATGCCTAGCAACCCATCGCCATAAAAACAGTATTGGGCATGTACACAGTGGGTAGGGGGCACATTCCCATGATTAGTTTAGGGTTTAAACCCTGGTTACCTTTTGCCCATTATAGTAGAATTAATATTTAAAGTGTACAATTTTTTAAATTTTTTCTTAATTCTACAGATTCTGAAAAAAGGAAAGACATGCATTTATGTAATGCCTTTTGTGTCCTCAAATCATCCCAAACTGCTTTCCAGCTAATTAAGTTCTTTTGAAGTGAAGTCATTGTTGCTATGTAGGAAACATAGCAGCTAATTTTGTGCACGGCAAGATCCTACAAACAGCAGTGAAGTAATGATGAGGCAATTTGCTTTTGATGTTAGTTGAGGAATAAATATTGGCCAGGAAACCGAAGAGAATTCCCCTCCTCTTCTTGGAAATAATGCCATGAGATTTCCACCTGACAGAGCAAGTGAGACTTAGGTTTAATGTCTCATCTTCAAGATGGCATCTCCGGCACTGTGGCACTCATTCCCTTAGTACTGAATTGGAGTGTTAGCCAAAATAAAGTGAAACAAAGCGAAACATTGTTTTTGAATCTCTGGCCCAATTATTGTGCTTTTCAAGGCAGCATAAAAATTGAAAACCTTTTCTCTCATTCCTGCAGTTCCCTCAATACAGTGACCATCTTTGCACCCTTTCAGTTTGAAGACTGGAGCACACTTTATGCATGACTGGAATTATTCACCACTGTCAGATCTGCCAAATCCAGCTTGAACAATGCAGTGCCTTCCTCTCTCCCATTACTTCAGGATCATCCTAGAAATTAAGGATGACCTCAGCCTTGCTAGTTGAAAATTTTCTTTATTATTCCTTGTCTGCACTCCATCACCTCCCAACACCTGTTCAAGGAATTATATGGGCTCTTTCAGCTCACAGATGAATTTCTCTTCTCTTTCTCTTCCTTTTTCCCTTCCCACATCTCCATATTCACTGATGTTGCTAATGCTCCTTCTGCTGCAGCAGCTTTCCTCTAGCTTTCAAAACTGTAGTCATCACCACCTCTCCTTCAAAAGCATGATCCCTTTGTCTTTAACCATTCGATTTCAAACATCTTTTTTTCTTCTCCAGTATTTTGTTGCCTCGTAGCTCTGTGTTTATCTCTTCACTAACAGCCTGTCTGAATTTCTTCAGTTTGGTTTCTGCCCTGTCTACAGCAACACAATTGCACTACTTAAAATAAATAATAATTGTGTTGGTTGTACCCAGCATCCATCATTGGCATTCAACACAGTTGATTGTTATGGGCTCCTCCAAATCCTCCCCTCATTTCCATGATTTGCTTTCACAAGACTGCCCCTGTGTGTTCTCATTCATACCTGCCTAGCAGAGCTCCATCAATGGCTTCTGCTCAACACACACATATTCTGAAATCTATCCCAAGGTTATAACCTTGACCTCCCTCCTTTTCCTCACCTGCATGATTTATATGGTCATTTTCCCTTTGTATGCTGACAACCTTTGGCATTACTACTCAACTGCCTTCCACCAACTCCACAACTGATGGATTATTCTACTGGAAGAAGGCCCAGGCTGGACTTGCATCTGCCATGATCCTGACCTATTTTTCTGGGCAGACTCCTAGCATGCTTGCCACCAGCAAAGTGGAGGCTGCTGCTGCCTGGGCCCAAAAATACAGATGGTCTACACCAGGATTAGGAAGTAAAAGATGCCAGATTTAAGTGATACCTTTAATCTTAGATCTTGGACTGAGCTGAGCCCGAATAAAGGTTAGTGGACTTGAGGAAGGGGACAAGTGCCATCTAATAGCATGCTTCCTGACCTCATTTTTCTTGATTTTCCTCTATCATGCCATTCAAGTATAACAGAGGAAAGTTCAGCCCATAGGTCATCACAAAAATGAGGTTTATAATACTTCACAGTTTTGTAATTATTTTGAAGTATTTTCCATTGTATATGAAGATGTCTCTGGTAATGCAAATGGCAAACTTTTCATTGCTTTATTAATTGCAGTTGCAGGACACCAAGCATTACTGGCAGTACTGATCTGCTGTTGTTGAAGCTTTGTTTTTCATAAAGAATAATGGTTGCAAAATTGGAACAAAATATGTCATGCTGGAAGCATTGAGATGAGGAAGTTGCTTAATGTATCTAGATCCGAGGTTCCCAAACTTCTTACTGTGTACCCACTTCCGATCTGCCAGCTGCACATGTAGCCCTATCAGCATACAGGTTTAATATTTTAACCCCTTTAATGCCCAAGCATTGTACAAAATCTAATACACATATACAATTCAAACAATAGCATCATATGCACTACTCACCATTAATGTGACAGATGATGTTTGTTTGAACATAGCCGCTTCTTTTACTTCCTAATCCTGATGTAGACCATCTGCATTTTTGGGCCCAAGCAGCAGCAGCCTCCACTTTGCTTGTGGCAAGCATGCTAGGAGTCTGCCCAGAAAAATAGGTCAGGATCCTCTCCATAAAAATCTAGCTAACAGAGCAAAGCCTATGGATTTGACTGGGGGCCTTTGTGCTCTGCTTTACTCAACATACACCTGCTTATCACGTAGACCATCAGATTTCATTAAATCCTATTTACGCTGTCATAATTTGTGACCTGAAATCAGTGTGCACCACCAAACTCATGGCAACACACCTGACTGCTCTGGAGTCCGATGTCTAATGCACTGGACAGAGAGTTTTCTCATCTCCAGTATACAGAGCTGCCATTCTGAGCCATCCCATTAACAGTTCATGGTTCTAGATTATGCGCCAATGCTTAAATAAACAACATCATCTGTCACATTAATGGTGAGTAGTGCATATTAAGCCTTTGTTTGAATTGTATATGTGTATTAAGTCCTCAGTTCAAGTCCTCAGAAGAAGGAATTTTCCTCCACACAAGATCAGGGGGCAGGTTGTTCAACCTTGCCTGTCTAAGAGCAAAGTCCAAAGTACAGAAAGTCCTCATCAAGGAACTCCTCTTTGCTGACGATGCTGCTTTAACATCTCACACTGAAGAGTGTCTGCAGAGTCTCATCGACAGGTTTGTGGCTGCCTGCAACGAATTTGACCTAACCATCAGCCTCAAAAAAATGAACATCATGGGACAGGATGTCAGAAATGCTCCATCCATCAATATTGGCGACCACGCTCTGGAAGTGGTTCAAGAGTTCAGCTACCTAGGCTCAACTATCACCAATAACCTGTCCCTAGATGCAGAAATCAACAAGCGTATGGGTAAGGCTTCCACTGCTATGTCCAGACTGGCCAAGAGAGTGTGGGAAAATGGCACACTGACACGGAATACAAAAGTCCGAGTGTATCAAGCCTGTGTCCTCAGTACCTTGCTCTATGACAGCGAGGCCTGGACAACGTATGTCAGCCAAGAGCGACGTCTCAATTCATTCCATCCTCGCTGCATCCGGAGAATACTTGGCATCAGGTGGCAGGACCGTGTCTCCAACACAGAAGTCCTCGAGACGGCCCAGCTTATACACACTACTGAGTCAGCGGCGCTTGAGATGGCTTGGCCATGTGAGCCGCATGGAAGATGGCAGGATCCACAAAGACACATTGTACAGCGAGCTTGCCACTGGTATCAGACCCACCGGCCGTCCATGTCTCCGCTTTAAAGACGTCTGCAAACGCGACATGAAGTCCTGTGACATTGATCACAAGTCGTGGGAGTCAGTTGCCAACGTTCGCCAGAGCTGGCGGGCAGCCATAAAGGCGGGGCTAAAGTGTGGCGAGTCGAAAAGAGTTGGCAGGGAAAAAGACAAGCGCAAGGGGAGAGCCAACTGTGTAACAGCCTCGACAAACAAATTTTTCTGCAGCACCTGTGGAAGAGCCTGTCACTCTAGAATTAGCCTTTATAGCCACTCCAGGCGCTGCTTCACACACCACTGACCACCTCCAGGCGCATACCCATTGTCTCTCGAGATAAGGAGGCCAAAGAAAAGAAAAAGAAGAAAAAAAAACAAAAAACTAGCTTTAATCCTAAGTGCTTCTATTTTCAAATAAGTCTGTTAAGTGCTACTTTATCAAATGCATTTTGAAAGTCCCTATATGCATCTACTGCACTACCTGCATCAGCCTTCTCCGTTAATTCATCAAAGATTAGTCCACGAAGCTCTGGTTTCCTCCCACAGCCAAAGACTTGCAGGTGATAGGTAAATTGGCCATTGTAAATTGCCCCTAGTGTAGGTAGGTGGTAGGGAATATGGGATTACTGTAGGGTTAATATAAATGGGTGGTTGTTGGTCGGCACAGACTCGGTGGGCCTGTTTCAGTGCTGTATCTCTAAATAAAAAATTTTAAAAATTACTCAATCAGGTTAGTCTGACATGATTTGCCTTAACAAAGCCATACTGGCTGTCTCTTATTAACTCGTGCTTCTCCAAGCACTGATTTCAGTCTTTTTTCCAGCCACTCACTCAGACTGAAACAAACTGTGAATCCTTGGAATTCTGTTTGATACTGAGCTCTTTTATTCCCAATGTTGTCTCTTCCTCCCCACCCCACATGAAGATTTTTGGGGTCATATAAAAATAATTTATCCCTGAATTTAATCGTTTTAAAAATAATTGAAACGAAAAATGGAGAGCTCAGACTTTTTTTTAATTGGGGATTAATTTTGGCTGAAGCATGAATTGTTAATGGGATGGCTCAGAATGGCAGCTCTGTATACTGGAGATGAGAAAACTCTCTGTCCAGCGCACTAGATGTCAGACTCCAGAGCAGTCAGGTGTGTTGCCATGAGTTTGGTGGTGCACACTGATTTCAGGTCACAAATTATGACAGCGTGAATAGGATTTCAGAAATCTGATGGTCTACGTGATAAGCAAGTGTATGTGTGGCATTGAGTAAAGCAGAGCACAAAGGCCCCGGGTCAAATCCATAGGCTTTACTGAGTTAGCTAGATTTCTATGGAGGGACGGGGCACTGCAATTGGCTTCACCACCTGGGAAAGGTGGGCGATGTTAAAGTCAAGACAAATCCTGTTATCAGTGACCGTTGATGTGCACTTTCCAGTAGGGGATCATTGGTTGTGCTTGACCCCATTGTCACAAACTACATTGACTGCTCAGCTGTTTTTAAAATTGGGTACCATTAAGTAATTGACAGTGTTCCAAAAATTAATTAAACATGTCGTGTAGTAAACTTATCTATGGTTTTGGTAATGCTGCCAGTTGCTAGAGGATTCATTCTTTGTTGATTTTGTTTTTATTCTAATGGGCTGTTATGAAGGGCGAGGGGAAAAGTACTAAATGTTTATATTCTAAAAACTCAGTTGAGATTTAACTGCCAAAAGGATAGGCTGTTTGCACAGTAACATGAAGAACCAATATTATAATGTGAGCATTATTTGGGTCATCCTGCAAAAATGGCATTGCAGATTTGAAATAGCAAAGGATAGAAAGAAATTAACAAGAATGTGAGGAAACAAAATAAAGTGAGAAAGGGAGGAGAAAGAAAAAAGGAAACACATAAGGAAGATAAAATTCTAGGAGAGGAGGGAGAAACAGCAAGAAGGGAGACACAGAGAGGGACAGGAGACAGAGCAAAGTGAGAGTAAGAAGGGAGACAGAAACCAGGAGAAAGAGACACATTTTATAAGTAGGTTGGAAAGCTTTTTTCTATTTGAAAATTAAACAAGTGTATGTCAAACTGTTAGCAGCACAATTGATAATTTTGTGAGGTCATCTTTTTAGAATTGGGTAATAATGTGTCAGCAATGTGGAAATCCTTGAATTCTTATCCTAATTTCTTTTTAAAGACTTACCTATACTTAACTGTGTAATACTTCCCATAATTTAGTGTTTGTTAACACAGATGGTTTCTATTTTTAATACACTTGCTATACAAGCACTCCAGGATGAGACTGATGATATAAGTTACATAAGAAATAGGAGCAGGAGCAGACCATTCTGCCTTTTGAGCCTGTTCCATCATTCAATATGATCATGGCTGATCATCTTCCCCAACTCCAGCTTCCTGGACTATCCCCATATCACTTAATCCCATTAGTGTCCAAAAATCTACCAATCTCAAGTGAACTAATGCAGGTGCTAACCAAAATACAGCCAGACCCCAATGGCAGGGAATAACAGCTATACGCAAAACATCAATCTAAATTTATACTCAGTATGCTTAAATGTTTATCTGTGTACAAAACAAGGTTTGAAGGAATTTTTTATATGGCTTTGATCCATCATTAGTATTCTTGTGGGAGAACCAAATGGTAAGTTGTCAGAACTTTGCTTCTGGAATCATTTATCTTCATTATCAGAAACACATATTTCTTTGTTTCCTTAGTGACAACCAAAATAGGCTCATTCATTGCACAGTAGAATGAGTGACTTGCTTAGTGTTCCTGGAGGCAATAGATACACCTCTGTTTCTCTGCTCACTACCTCACTAGTGCTCATTGTCTTTAGAACTGAGTAATAAAAAGGTTCAGTATTTGTGTGATGGATTAGAAAATGACTTATTTTGAGATGGTTAAAGATGTCCTATAACCCTTGGAGCTCATCTTTGCTGTGCATGCACAGAAAAGTTGAGTTGCTTGTGGAGTGTGACTTTAGCTAGCCCAAAATCAGCTGTTTTCCACAACTTGGTGTGAACAGGAGCTAGAACACCTGCTGTGGATGGCTACAATCTATGCACTACTACATAAATTATGGAACAAACAGAATTTTTTATTGCCCCTCATTGTCTGTGCAGGAGAGACTACCCGGACAAGTGGAGTAACACTGCCTTATAATTTTTTTGCGGGACTTTGGGTAAAGAGTTGGGGAGTGGGACTAATGGTACAGCTGTTTCAAAGAGTCGGTATAGGCGCAATGGGCCGATAGCCTCCATCTGTATTGTGAGAATCTAAAGTCCCCAGAGGTGATCAACAATAATCTTCATTTTGGAAGGTGACTATGCTGTTCGATTCCACAACAGAAAAGTCTTGCCTTGGCTATAAAATTCAAGGAGCACTTTTATGTCAGTGTCCCCATTGTGGCTTGTGGCAAAGAGAAAGAAAAACTAAAAAGTAAATTCCACACCTACCTAATTGTGCCTGCTCCAGACATTGAGGACGTGACCCCTACTGCATTTCAGAAAATGCACTGCACAGACTTTCCAGATTTAAGCTGTGCTGCTTCTTGTATCCTCACTATCCTGCCTGGCTCAGTTGATGTTGAATGGTCAGGATTTCCTCAGGGTTGTTCCCAATATGCCAGTATAATTTCATGGAAGTGGCAGAAACATGTTTACATTGTCATGCAGGCCCTCACCTGCCAAGAATGAGGCACATTAATTTCGTCACATGGACATTAAGTTTCAAATTGTTTGCTGGGAAGAAGAGAAGGCCTGTGACAAGGGGTTGTCAGGCTCCTGGCTGGAAAGACATTTTTGCATATTAACAGACAGTGTTTGGGAACAAAGGAGCTATGCCCTGCTCCAATACAATCCACAAACAGACATGGTCAGACCAGTTAGTCACATGACTAACCTGCTTGGCAGTCTGGGTTTTTTTTGAACTGAGAGTTTGGGCAGAAAGCTCTTGGCTCCTGGATTGATAAAATCTCTCCTGGCTGGCATGTCACAGCCTCTCCTGTCTGCTTCCATCTCTTTCTCATGGAACTGAAACCCATTGAAGACACATGAACCTTGAGAGAGAACAGTCTCCTACAGTGAACAAGGTTTAAGAAGAATACTGGGCCCCAACGAAAAGCAAGATCTGTCTACCATCAAGGATTCTACAGTGAGTTCAAAGAACTGTAACCAGTTCTTCAGGTATTGCCTCAAACATTTCCACTTTATTTTTCTTCTGCTCTTTTCTGTCTCTATTTGCATGTGTGTATCGTGTATGCATGCTAGTGTGGGCATCGTGTATCCGTAGGCGCCAACTGAACTAGAGTTTAAGTTTAATAAAATTTCACCTTTCTTCTTTAAACCTAAGAAAGCCTGTTTGTGCAGGTTTCTTTGCCTTATAATTGGAAAGCAGTGAACAAGGATTCACCAAGGGGGAGCTAAAAATAAAACCCTGTTAGAGTAAGACCAGGTGAAGGTTGAAAGGGAACCCTAGACCTATTTCTCACCTGGCCGTAACAGATATTTGGGTGCTAGCGTCTGGAATTGACCCACGGAGAAATTGGGAACAATTTGGCTTCCCACTCCTAATTTAAAAAAAAAAAGTTTTTAATACAGATTTTCTTGTGGTTGTGTGTGATTGAATACTAACATGTCTGCAACTGAAGCTAGTAGCTCTCCAACCCGGAGTGAAGTAACTTGGGATCAGTTAAAAGCACTGTCTATGGAGGAGTTGAGAAAAATGGCTGAGCAGTGTGGGATCACTGTATGTGGCAAGGCTAGGAAGTCTGAACTCCTAAGGCTAGTGGCCAACCGTTTTTCCCTTGAATCTGAAGAAATAGAAACCGGGTTAGAAGCAGACTCCGACAGGGTATTGTGAGCAAAGATACAATTGGAATAGAAGAAACTTGAATTAGAAGAAAGAGAAAAAGAGAGAGAGAGGCAGGAAAGGGAGAAAGAGAGAGCCTTCCAGAAGGAATGTGATGAAAGACAGGAGAACAAAAGAGAGAGAGAAAGAAGCTTCCAGAAAGAATGCGAAGAAAGAGAGTTAAGGCAGCTTGCCTTAGCAAACTAGTGGGTGACAGAGTAACCCCAGTGAAAGCACAGCCAATATGGAGGAACGTAATTCAGGGCTGGGTACAGAATTGTTAAAACTAGCTCATCTAATCTCAAAATTTAATGAGGAAGATATGGAGGCATTTTTTAGTGTCCTTTGAGAAACTGGCAAGGCAGCTAAAATAGCCAGCTGAGACCTGGCCTCTTTTACTACAAAGCAAGCTAACTGGAAAAGCCCATGAGATTTATTCCCTGTTATCAGATGAGAGTTCATTAAATTATGAACTGACCAAAAATGGTATCCTTGGGGCATATGAATTAGCACCCGAAGCTTTTTGCCAAAAGTTCAGAACCCTCAAGAAGCAAGCGAATCAAACTTATCTGGAGTTTGAAAGAAGTAAGAAGCTGGCTTTTGACTAGTGGCTGAGGGCTCAAAGTACAGCTCGGCTATGAGAATCTCAGAGAAGGAATTCTGTTACAGGAATTTAAACACACTCTCCCACTCTCCATAAAGACCCATGTAGAGGAGCAGTGGGTTCAGAGAGCCCGGCAAGCGGCCGTTCTGGCTGATGAATTTAATTTATAAGTCGGTTTCACGGGGAGAACCTTCCTAGTCACCACCACAAATCCGAAAAGGACAAGGTGTGGGAAGGTGATAGAAGCCCAAGCAATCCTGGGAGAGAAATGAAAGCAGGAGACACGGGCCCTCCTTCAGCCAAAAAGGAAGGTGTTGTGAGCAAAAGTGAGACCTGGAGCCTTGTGTGCTTCCATTGCAATAAAGCAGAGCATTTAAAAGCTGACTGCTGGAAACTAAAGGGAAAACCGGTAAGGTTAATCAGGGCGTAGCCGCTCAGTGAAGAAAGGACCCTGATGGAGAGCACAGCTGAACAAGCTGTGGCTTTAACTGCAGTAAGAGTGCAACCCAGGAACCTTACTACGGCCAGTGCAGGAAAAGCTAATAGGATTCCTGAAGGCTATCAGAGTTTTGTGTCTGAAGGGAAAGTAACCCCATACCCCTCGAGTCGGACAAGCAAGTCCATAGTAATTCTCGGACACAGGAGCCACTACATCCCTTTTACTGGGAAAGGTGCTGACCTTTCCCCCAGAAAGTGTAGTGAACATCAGAATGGTGGTGAATGTATTGGAGGACAGTGAATGCCTGTACCTGTACACCGGGTGCACCTGGAGTGCGACCTAGTTTTGGGACCGGTGACAGTAGGGATTGTCTCTAGTTTGCCTGTGGACACGGTTGACCTGCTCCTAGGTGATGATCTGACGGAGGTGAAGGTGGTAGCCCCCAAGTAGTGAAAGAAAGACCGCAGGAGGTCAGAGAGACAGGGCCTTGACAGGAGATGGTCCCCTGCAGTCTCCCTAAATGTGTAGTGGATCAGGCCATGATCAAACCAGCTCCCCCAGAGGAGACTGCATTGGCCCTGCAGGCAGATGACCATGAGGTCTGCCTGTCCGGGACTTTCTTTGGAAAGTTAGGAGACCCAGGGAATTAATTAAATGGATTTTCCCTAGCTGAGGCTCAGCGAACCGACCCAGTATTGCGAGAGTTAGCACAGGCTGCCCAGTCTGAAAGTGAAGCAGAGGGGAGTCCCTGATTGCTACTATTTAAAGAAATAGGTACTGATGAGGAAATGGAGTTCTCCTCACAGACCTGAGAGCAAGGAGTGGGTGGTAGTTCACCAGTTAGTGGTGTCATAGAGGTACTGGAGAGAAAGATTAAGAAGAACCCATGAGACCACATTGGCTGTACATGCTGGTATACGAAAGACCAAAGCCCGCATACGATAGCAGTTTGACTGGCCAGAACTCCACAAAGATATGGTGGAGTACTACAGGAGTTGCCACATGTGCCAGGTTGAGGGGAAACCCCAACCTACAGTGAAACCTGCAACCCCTAAGTCCTGTACCAATGTTGGGAGGACCCTCCAGCAGAGGGCTGGTGAACTTTAAGGGATCTCTGTCGAGAACAGAAGAGGACAGGCAGGCATAAGGCTGGCAAAAGTTTAGAAACAGAAGGGGAGTAAGATCATAAGAACTAGGAGCAGGAGTAGGCCGTCCGGCCCCTCGAGCCTGCTCCGCCATTCAATAAGATCATGGCTGATCTTTTCGTGGACTCGTGTTCAAAAAGATATCTACCTTAGCTTTAAAGATGTTTGCTGAAGAAGCGTCAACTACTTCACTGGGCAAGGAATTCCATAGATTAACAACCCTCTGGGTGAAGAAGTTCTTTCTTAATTCAGTCCTAAATCTGCTCCCTCTAATCTTGAGGCTATGCCCTCTTGTCCTAAGTGACCAAGAGGGCAGGTTAAAGGAAGTCCGGGAGGAATCTCGGATGACTGTCCGGTCAGCCAACCCTGAAAAATGTGAAAGGTTAGACTCCACATCCTCCCATATAAATGCAGACACCAGAAGCACCCTACCAGAAGCACCCTACCAGAGTTGCTAACAGCATTTACAGGAACCTGCAGAGACAAAGAGAGACCTGTAGGGGACAGGGAAACCGTGAGGGTGATGCCTCACCTAGCCGAAGTGTCACAGGGGCGTGCTGTAGAGTCTGCACAAATACCTGCAGGCAGGAGTGTCCTCTGGGACAAAGGGGAAATTAGCAAAGAATCCTCCCCCCCCCCCGTCAGAGAAAAGGGAAACACCCATTCCCTGAAGTCAAAAGCCTTTGCATGACTCAGCAAAGCACTGAAAGAGAGCTCAGGATAGATCTGCCCATACTGACTCACTCAGGAAAAATTCCAATCGGGCTAATTAAATCCGACTCTCTTTCTCTCTCTCTCTCCCCACCCCCACCCCTGCCCCCACCTTGGCAGACCTCAATAGGAACAAAGGCTCTAGGCAGTCATGGAAATGGGTGAACGAAAGAAAACTTCCCCAAAGAACCACATGGTTACTGGGATCCAAAAAGGGGAAATTAAAGCAGTACTGGCACCAAGAAAAGACAATTTTATCAAGTTTTAGGATTTATGAATGAATGGAAATGAATGAGAGAAATGCATGGTTTACTGTATCATATATTTTCTCTCAACCCTTTTAATGAAATGTGTCATTTCTGAAATCACATTTCATTCCCCTGGGTGTGGAGATGTCATGCAGGTCCCCACCTGCCAAGAATGAGGCACATTAATTTCGCCACATGGACATTACATTTCAAATTGTTACTGCGAAGAAGAGAAGGCCTGTGATAAGGGGTTGCCAGACTACTGGCTGAAAAAACATTTTTGCATATTAACAGACAGTGTTTGGGAACAAAGGAGCTACCCCTGCTCCAATACAATCCATAATAAAACATGGTCGGACCAGTTGACTAACCTGCCTGGCAGTCTGGTTTTTTTTGAACTGTGAGTTTGGGCTCCTGGATTGAAAAGACCTCTCCTGGCTGGCTCACCACAGCCTCTCCTGCCTGCTTCATTCTCTTTCTCTTGGGAACTGAAACCCACTGAAGACACATGAACCCCAAGAGAGAAAAGTTTCCTACAGTGCACAAGGTTTAAGAAGAATACTGGGCCCCAACAAAAAGCATTATCTGCCTACAATCAGGGATTCTACAGTAAGCTCGAAAAACCATAACAACAACTCTTCAGACATTGCCTCAAACCTTTCCACTTTATTTTTCTTCTGCTCTTTTCTGTCTCTATTTGCATGTGTGTATCGTGTATGCATGCTAGCGTGGGTGCATCGTGTATCCGTAGGCATCGACCGAATTAGAGTTTAAGTTTAATAAAATTGCAGCTTTCTTCTTTAAACCTAAGAAAACCTGTTTGTGCTGGTTTCTTTGCCTTATAATTGGAAAGCAGTGAACAAGGATTCACCAAGGGGGAGCTAAAAACACGGTGTATGTAAAAATAAGATCCTGTTACAGTAAGACCACGTGAGGGCTGAAAGCGAACCCTAGACTTGTTTCTCACCTGGTCATAACAACGTGCATAAACAGGGTTTCTGATTAAGGTACGGCAGCACAGTGAAAGTGGCTCCTAAGAAATTGCCCGTCAATCTTTTCCAGACTTCACTAGGTGGAATCTCCCTCTCTCCAATTCAGAGTGGCTGTCCCCTCCAGCACAGTTTACACTGACTTGCTTGCCTTCCAACTCCACCTCCCCTTTCACAAGCACTTTTTTTCCCTCACTAACACCACTAGTTCATTCAAGCACTATTCGTCCTCTTTTTGTTCCTTTGCTCTGTTCTGATCTTTGGCATTTTCTTGATTTTTTTTCACCCCATTCCCTTTCCCCCTCTTCATTCCTGCTCCACTCTCCGGGCATTCCTTTTTTTGCCCTAGCTGCTCTTCCCTCTCCCCCAGTTTGTGCCACTTTTGAGCGTTGCAAATGCTGTTGGATTTGTTGCTCCAATTTTGAGCACAGCCACCCACTGCATGGAAATGTCTGATCTCAGGAGAGCTCCTTCCAGTGCAACAGAGTTCAAAATTGCCAATAACAGGAGATCGGAGCCCTAGAATGGTACAGTGGTGGCAAGTCAAAAGTTGGGCTGATTTTTGTTCACAAACATGGACAACCTAGATAGTGGCCTGAAACATTGGCTGTGTGTTAATGGATGATTGACATGTATGGGAAAGGTGGAAAGTGGTTGGCAGCTAGTGGAGGAGGTGGCTCCACAAATATCCCCTTCCTTAATGATGGGGGAATCCAGCACATCAGTGTGAATGATAAGGCTAAACATTTGCAACAATCTTCAGCCAGAAGTGCGGAGTTGATCCATCTTGGCCTCCTCCTGAAGTCCCCAGCATCCTAGATGCCAGACTTCAGCCAATTCGATTCACTCCGCGTGATATCAAGAAACGACTGAAGGCACTAGATACTGCAAAGGCTACAGGCCCTGACAATATTCCGGCAATAGTACTGAAGACCTGTGCTCCAGAACTTGCCGTGCCCCTAGCCAAGCTATTCCAGTACAGCTACAACACTGCCATCTACCCTGCAATGTGGAAAATTGCCCAGGTATGTCCTGTACACAAAAAGCAGGACAAGTCCAACCCGGCCAATTACTGCCCCAACAGCCTACTCTCAATCATCAGTAAAGTGATGGAAGGTGTCATCAACAGTGCCATCAAGCGGTACTTGCTTAGCAATAACCTGCTCACTGATGCTCAGTTTGGGTTCCGCCAGGGCCACTCAGCTCCTGACTTCATTACAGCCTTGTTTCAAACATGGACAAAAGAACTAAGCTCAAGAGGTGAGGTGAGAGTGACTGCCCTTGATGTCAAGGCAGCATTTGACTGAGTATGGCATCAAGGAGCCCTAGCAAAACTGGAGTTAATGGGAATCGGGGAAAACTCTCCGCTGGTTGGAGTCATACCTAGCGCAAAGGAAGATGGTTGTTGTTGTTGGAGGTCAATCATCTGAGCTCCAGGACATCACTGCAGGAGTTCCTCAGGGTAGTGTCCTAGGCCCAACCATTTCAGCTGCTTCATCAATGACCTTCCTTCAATCATGAGGTCAGAAGTGAGGATGTTCACTGATGATTGCACAATGTTCAGCCCATTTGCGACGACTCAAATATTGAAGCAGTCCGTGTAAAAATGCAGCAAGACCTGGACAATATCTGGGCTTGGGCTGATAAGGGGCAAGTAACACTCGCGTCACACAAGTGTCAGGCAATGACCATCTCCAACAAGAGAGAATCTGACCATCTCCCCTTGACGTTCAATGGCATTACGATCGCTGAATCCCCCACTATCAACATCCTAGGGGCTACCATTGACCAGAAACTGAACTGGAGTAGCCATATAAATACCGTGGCTACAAGAGCAGGTCAGAGGCTCGGAATCCATTGAGCCCATTGAGTCAATGTTGGCTCTTCACAGAGCTATGCAGTCAGTCACTTTCCCCCGTTTTGAAGTGTAGTTATTGTTATAGTGTAGGAAACATGTAACCAATTTGAGAACAGCAAGATTCCACATACAGCAATGAGATAATAATCAGATGACCTGTTTTAGTGATGTTGTTTGAGGAATAAATATTGGCCAGGGTTAATCTTCAAATAGTGCCATGGGATCTTTTATGTTCACCTGAGAGGATAGAAGGGGCCTCGGTTTAATCCAAAATATGACACCTCCAACAGTGCTGCACTCCCTCGGTATTTCACTGAAGTATCAGCCTAGGTTTAATGCTCAAATATCTCAAGTGGGGCTTGAACCCCACAACAGGTGAGAGTGCTGCCACTGAGCCATGACTGGCACAGGAGGGAAAAAGCAGCATACTACAGACTTGGCAGTATAACCTCCATTGTGGAGAAGTTACTGGAATCTACCACCAGGGACAAAGTGACTGAGCATTTAAACAAACTTGGAATGATTAAAGAGCATGGATTTGTGTAGGGATGGCTGACTAGTCTAGATGAGTTTTGTGTCAGCTGTGGCTCAGTTGGTTGTATTCTTGCCTCTGAGTCAGAAGATTCAAGTCCTACTCCAGGACCCGAGATCAACAATCTAGGCTGACACTCCAGTGCAGTATTTGAGAGAGTGCTGCACTGTCAGAGGTGCTGTTTTTTGGATGAGATGTTCAACCCCCTCAGGTGGAGATAAAAGATCCCATGGCTATTTTGAAGAACAGCAGGGGAGGTATCCCTGGTGCCTAACATTTATTCCTCAATCAATATCACAAAAACGGATTAACTGGCCATTATCACATTGCTGTATATGGGTGCTTACTGCGCACAAATTGGCTGCCGCATTTTCTACATTACAACAGTGACTATACTTCAAGAAGTACTTCGTTGGCTTTAAAGCATTTTGGAATGTCCTGAGCTTCTGAAAGGTGCTATATAAATCCAAGTTTTTTATTTTTTGAGATGGTCGCTAGCATAGTAGATAGTGACTGCGTATGGATGTTGTTGTCTATATGGACTTCCAAAGGCATTTCATAAGGTTTCGCACGAGCGAGTAATACCAAAAAAAAGAGAATGCATAGAATTTGAGATATCCTTGGAATTTGGGTTGATAATTGGTTGGGAGGTAGGAGACTGCAAGTAGGAATAAAGGGAATGTAGCAAGGTATTCCCCAAGGATCTGTACTCTGGCCTTACTTAGCTTTTCACATCCAAGTTTGCATGGCGATATGTTAGAAGTTACAATGAGACGTAGACGGTTCAAGTGAGTGGGCAAAATTGTGCAGATGGAATTCAGTGTGCAGAAGTATAAGGCAATCCACTTTGATAAAATGGCAAGTGACTAGAGACTGGAGGATCAAAGGGATTTTGGTGTCTTAGTACACAAATCACTAAAGCTAATGTACAATTACAATGTTAGTCTTTATCGCAAGAGGGTGGAATACAAAGGGGAGGAGGGTATGCCTCTGGAAGAATCTTGGTCAGATCCCACATGTTCATTTTGTGCATTGAACCTCATGAAGGATGTGAATGCCTTGTCATTGGCCTGCTATTCCTAGGTTCCTTTCAGCCCTCAAACCTGTTCCACCATTCAGTTGGATCATGGCTGATCTACCTCTTAACTCTTAACCCCATTTACTCACCTTGGTTCCATATCCATTATTACCCTTGTCTAACAGAATTTTCAAGACTTGAGGTCAACAGATTTTGTTAAGTAAAAATTTTAGGAGAGATGAAGTAAAAATGGGCAAATGGAGCTGAGATGATCTTATAAAATACCAGAACAAGCTTGAGGGACTTAATGGCCAATTTCTGTTCCTGTTGAGTTCTTGCATCAGTTTGCACTCATGGAGTTGACTCATCATCATTGGTGCTTTATTAACAGTTGTCTTCCAGTCAAATCATTCTCAAATGAAAGCCAACTCTCTTCGAATGTCATCTTGTTGCACAAAACTATGTATTTCTTCTAGCCTATTTAAAAAGGAAAAACATATTTTTGCAGTACAGTATGAATGTGCCTTTTTTTTTTGCCTTGCTGAGAAGCAACCTCTGTTTGTTTTTTTGGAGTTGAACTCTATCTTGAAAAGTAACAACTTCTGTGATCTCTTTTTTTCCAGAGAAGAGGAGCAATATCCTATGAAAGCTCAGATCAGACTGCTCTGTACATTCGTATGTTAGGTGAGTCATGCAGCTATTCTCTTTTTGTCTTGTGACTCCGCTCATCAATCAGAACATTCCTATCTATTTATACCAGTCTCTTCCTTACTCTCACTCTCATGCTCTGGATCTTCTACAGCACTGACTCTGGTGAGTCAGAATTGCTTCGGTTACTTAACCTTCATGTTGGCTTTTTTTTTCTCTCTGCATGCTGTTTAGCTTCTGTCTGTGTTATTGTCTAATTTTGACTGTCCCTTTTCAGGAGATGACAGGTCATTTATGTGGGGAGGTAATGTGCTTGAAAGTGGTTACAATTCAATTAGATTTGGCTAACTTACCCCTTTGCACTATATCACACTATTCAGTATAATTATCATTGCTATGCTGTCACTCTGTGACTCTACCCTCTTCTTAACTTGCATCCATTTGTCCTAATTGCTTTGGTTTATCTTTGCTACAGCACTTCGCTCTCTGATCTCAGCATCTTTTCTGCTATCTCCTTTTTGCTTAAGCACTACCGTTGCTTTCCACAGAGACTGCTATGCTATTGCTCCAACTTTAGCCCCTGTTTATTGAATGCCCCCTTCCCATTCTAAGATGTACGCTGTTTCATTTAGCCCAGCTATTTGTTTCCATATTCAAGTCCAAATCTCTCCTTGAAACTTAAAAAAAACTAAATCCATTTCCCTGGGCTGAGTCAGTAAATTAAATTTTAAAGGGTGAATTTCCATGGGATTCTTTCTCTCATTCATCCGCTGAAACATTGATGGAAGAACCATGGAAATGCAAAAAAAGTTGTGTAAATAAACAATTTTGATGCTTTCTGGGATTTCTGTAACTCTTCCATTGAAATTACAGTGGGTAATCAGGGGAAACCCTGTAGAAAATCACCCCCTTAGATTTTAAAAACATATAGTTGCTTGGTAGAGCAGAACTTGAATATTGCTGATGCTTTTGAAGCTTTTTGACTTGTACTCATAAGGATAGATGCAAGAATGTCAAATTTCAAAGGGAGCAGCTATTTATACTGCATGAGAAAAGGGTGCTGTTTGATTGGCAGGTTGACCCTGATTGGTCAAGGCGTTGCCATGGAGAATGCACCAAGGAACTATTGTCCCCCATGCTTTTGTTTAATTCAAAAAAGGCGCAACACCTGGACATGTTCCTTTTGCTTGCATATGAATATATGTATATTCATATATGTTTTTTAAAAACACGTAGTCATAGTATCACTGGTTCACAGCAAGCATTGTTAATTGGGTGGCAGGTGTGCAGATGTGTGAGCTAAAGTAGGGTAGGTGGGCGATGGTTGGTAGATGAGAATGTGGCAGTCTGCTGTGATGACTATCAAGGAGGGAGGAGATGACCAATATAATGCGGCGGTGGGCGGAAAAAATGGCGGCCCACACACGCAGGCCACGTGCCGCCATTTTCATATGCAGGGCGTCTTTTCCCCCCCCCCCCCCCGCAAAAGCACATGGCAGGGGCGGGCTCTGCATCGCCGGTAACGGCGTCAGCTGTCTTTGTGCAGACGTGGTGCCATTTTTGAAGGGCTGCCAGACCTGCACAGTGAGTACAAAGTTTAACCCCAGAAACCCTGCCCCCGCTCCCCCCTGCCCACCACTACACTAAATATGTGACCCATCAGCCCCCACCAATACATAGAAAATAAATGGTAGCCTAGTTAGACCACCCCCCAAAAAAACACTTCAATTGAATAGTTTACTTCTCCCCCCACACTCCCCTCCCCAATTATACTAAGTGCAGAGGTCACCCCTCTCCTCCAACTCCACACTAAAAATGCAGAGTTGACCCCCCCCCCCCCCCCCCCCCCCTCCCGTCGCCCCTCTCCATTACACTAAAAATCTTAATTTTACGCCTTCCCCACCTCGGTGGCGTCAGCTTTCCCTGGAAGCTAAAGTGAAGGCGCAGGAGTGCCGGCTGTCGCCGAGCGGCAGGGTCACTGACACAGAGCCTCACCGCAACTGGGATGATTGGACCCAGCAATCCCAGCGTTGGGCCCCATGGTGGGCTGCTGCGATCATCTGGCCCCTCCCCCTGCCACGGAGCCCAATGTCGGGAGCTCAACAAAATCAGGCCCGTGATGGGGAACCTTCTGAGCCATTCTGTGGCAAATGAGCAAGAAAGTAGTAAAGTTTCACAGTGCTACCTAGTTTCTGGAAGGGTCGAACTTAAGTATGAAGAAAAGTAGATAAACCTATGCAAACTTCAAAGCTAAAAATAATTCCACTTACCACACCAAGGTATGATCAAAACAGCATGACAATCAAACCACAACACAGGAAGTGTATTAGATGCAAGGTTTTGAGCATATTGACTTGCACTCCCTCTCCTCGCTATATATAGAGATGCACAGTATATTTGTGCATATTTCCTGCCTATCATGTCACATTTCTCTGCTAGACAAATTGCTGGCAGTTGATTGACTTGTTTGTAAATTTCTCATCAACTTGATCCAGTGGTAGCACTCTTGCCTCTGATTCAGAAGGTTATGGGTTCCAACCCCACTTCAAGGATCTGAGCATATTATCTAGACTGACAATTCTACGCTACTGATATGCTGCAATGTCAGAAGTGCTGCCTTTGAGTTGACCTGCTACACGGCGGCTTGTCTGCCTGTTCAGGTACTTTTAGAATCATAGAATGGTTGCAACACCGAAGGAGGCTATTCGGCCCATGGAGTCAGAGTTGTCCAGCATAGAAACAGGCCCTTCGGCCCACCGCGTCCATGCTGACCATAATGCCTATCTATACTAATCCCACCTGTCTTTATTAATTCCATATCCCTCTATGCCTTTCTCATTCAAGTACCTGTCCAGATGACACTTAAATGTCGCTGCTGTTCCTGCCTCCACCACCTCCTCAGGCAGCTCATTCCAGATACCCACTATTCTTTGTATGAAAAATTTACCCCTTTGATCCCCTTTAAACCTCCTCCCTCTCGCCTTAAATCTGTGCCCTCTAGTTTTAGTCACCCCTACCATGGGAAACAGACTCTGGCTATCTACCCTATCTATGCCTCTCATAATTTTATATACCCCTTTCAGCCTCCTTCGCTCCAGGGAAAACAGACCCAGCCTATCCAATCTCTCTTTATAACTCAAGCCCTCCAAACCAGGCAACATCCTTGTGAATCTTTTCCGCACCCTCTCTCTAGCTTAATCACATCTTTCCTGTAGTGGGGCGACCAGAACTGCACACAGTACTCCAAGTGCGGCCTAACCAACATTATGTACAACTGTAACATGACGTCCCAACTTTTGTACTCGATGCCTCGGCCGATGAAGGCAAGCATGCCCTACGCCTTCTTCACCACCCTGTTTACCCGTGTTGCCACTTTCAGGGAGCTATGTACTTGCACCCCAAGGTCTCTCTGCTCAACAACACTCCCCAGGGCCCTGCCATTCACTGTATATGTCTTGCCCTGGTTTAACTTCCCAAAATGCATCACTTTGCACTTGTCTGCGTTAAATTCCATTTGCCAATCCCTTGCCCACTTTCCCAGTTTATCTATATCCTGTTGTAACCTTAGGCAACTTTCTTCACTGTCCACTGTACCACCAACTTTGGTGTCATCTGCAAACTTACTAATCATGCCCCCTACATTCACATCCAAGTCATTAATATATATGACGAACAACAGAGGGCCCAGCACTGATCCCTGCAGCACACCACTGGTCACCGGCCTCCAATCTGAAAAAAAACCCCTCCACAACCACCCTCCTATCACCAAGCCAATTTTGTATCCAATTGGCTAGCTCACCCTGGATCCCATGTGTTCAAACCTTCCGGGCCAGCCTACCATGCAGGACCTTGTCAAAGGCCTTGCTAAAGTCCATGTAGACAACGTCCATTGCCCTGCCCTCATCAATCCTCTTGGTCACCTCCTCAAAAAACGCAATCAAATTCGTGAGACATGATTTCCCACGCACAAAGCTATGCTGATTATCTCTAATCAGACCTTTCTTTTCCAAATGCATATAAATCCTGTCTCTCAGAATCCCTTCCAATAACTTTCCCACCACTGATGTAAGGCTCACCGGCCTGTAGTTCGCTAGCTTAGCCCTGCTGCCCTTCTTAAATAAAGGCACAACATTAGCTATCCTTCAGTCTTCCGGTACCTCACCTGTGGCTAACGATACTAAAATCTCTGCCAGGGCCCCAGCAATCTCCTCCCTTGCTTCCCATAGCATCCTAGGATACACCTGGTCAGGCCCTGGGGATTTATCCACCTTAATGCGCTTCAAAACCTCCAATACCTCCTCCTTTGTAATGTTGATCTGCTCCAGGATATCGCTGTTCCCTCCCTTGAACTCACTTGCTTCCATGACCTTCTCCACGGTAAATACAGACGAGAAGTATTCATTTAAGACCTCGCCCATTTCCTGTGGCTCCACACATAAATTACCACACTGATCCTTAAGGGGACCTACTCTCTCCCTAGCTACCCTTTTACTCTTAATATACTTATAGAATCTTTTAGGATTCTCCTTTATCTTATCTGCCAGGGAAATCTCATGGCCCCTTTTTGCCTTCCTAGTTTCCTTCTTAAGTGTACTCCTACATCCCCTATACTCCTCGAGGGACTCGCTTGATCCCAGCTGCCTATACATGACATATGCCTCCTTCTTTGTCCTGACCAGACCCTCAATTTCCCTTGTCAACCAAGGTTCCCTAAACTTGCCAGCCTTGCACTTCAATCTAACAGGAACATGCCGGCCCTGAACTCTTCCTATCTCACTTTTAAAAGCCTTCCACTTTCCAAACGCCCCTTTACCTGTAAACAGCCTCTTCCATTCAACTTTTGAGAGTTCCTGTCTGATGCCATCGAAATTAGCCTTCCCCCAATTTAGGACTTCAACTTGAGGACTGGTCCTATCCTTTTCCATAACTATCTGGAAGCTAATAGAGTTATGGTCACTGGTCCCAAACTGCTCCCCCACTGACACATCAACCACCTGCCCATCCTCATTTCCTAAGAGGAGGTCGAGTGTAGCCCCTTCTCTAGTAGGACCATCCACATACTGCTTCAGAAAACTATCCTGGACACACTTAACAAATTCTTCCCCATCTGATCCCTTAGCACTAAGGCAGTCCCAATCAATATTAGGGAAGTTAAAATCACCTACTATTACAACCCTATGATTCCTACACCTATCTGTGATTTCCCTACATATTTGCTCCTCCACTTCCCTCTGACTGTTGGGGGGCCTATAGTATAATCCCATAAAAGTGATCACCCCTTTCTTATTTCTAAGTTCTACCCATATGGCCTCGCTTGCCGTTCCCCCCAGGATATCCTCTCTAAGTACTGCCGTGATGTCCTCCCTAATCAATAGTGTAACTCCCCCTCCTCTCTTACCTCCACCTCTGTCACGCCGGAAGCATCAGTACCCTGGAACATTGAGCTGCCAGTCCTGCCCATCCCTCAACCACGTTTCTGTAATAGCTATAATATCACAATCCCATGTACTAATCCATGCTCTGAGTTCATCTGCCTTACCTGTAAGGCTTCTTGCATTAAAGTAAATGCAGTTTAGCCTACCAGCCCTTCCATGCTCCCTGTCCTGCCCCTGCCCGGCCTGCCTACTGGACTTGCTTGCTTTAAGCTCTACATTTGCCTCAACTATCTCATCGGAGAGACTACTACTTTGGGTCCCATCCCCCTACCAGACTAGTTTAAACCCTCTCGAGTAGTACTAGCAAACCTCCCCGCAAGGATATTGGTCCCCTTCCAGTTCAGATGCAACCCGTCCCTCTTGTACAGGTCACCTCTGCACCACAAGAGATACCAATGATCCAAGTAGCTGAAGCCCTCCTGCCTACACCAGCTCTTCAGCCACGCATTCATTTGCCTTATCCTCCTATTCCTACCCTCACTAGCGCATGGCACAGGGAGTAATCCTGAGATTACAACCCTAGAGGTCCTGCTTTTTAACCTTCTGCCTAACTCCCTATATTCACTTTACAGGACCTCATCTCTCTTCCTGCCTATGTCGTTAGTACCAATATGGACGATGACCTCTGGCTGCTAACCCTCCCCTTTCAGAATTTCCTGCAGCCGCTCTGAGACATCCTCGACCCTAGCACCAGGGAGGCAACATACCATCTTGGAGCCTCGTTTGCGGCCACAGAAACGCCTATCTGCACCCCTTACGATAGAATCCACTATCACTTTAGCTCTTCCACCCCTTTTCCTCCCCTGCTGTGCAGCAGATCCCTCCGTGGTGCCACGAACCTGGCTGTTGCTGCTTTCCCCTGGGAGGTCATCCCCCCCCCCCCCCCCCCCCCCACCCCAACAGTATCCAAAGCGGTATATCTGTTTGAGAGGGGGATGGCCACAGGGGACTCCTGCACTACCTGCCTGCGCCTACTACTCCATCTGGTGGTCACCCATCCCTTTTCTGCCTGTGCAGCCATTACCTGCAGTGTGACCACCTCACTAAACGTGCTATCCACGACGTCCTCAGCATCGCAGATACTCCACAGTGAATCCATCTCCAGCTCCGTAATGCAGGTCGCCAGTAGCTGCGGATGGATACACTTCCTGTGCACATGGTCGTCAGGCACACTGGAAGCGTCCCTGATTTCCCACATAGCGCAGGAGGAGCATATCACGGGGCTGAGCTCTCCTGCCATGACTTACCCTTAGGTTAATTAGTTACTCCCTTAATTAAAAAATACTAATTACACTAGGGGCCTTGTTCTACCCAATCCAATCTCAAGTCCTTAATAAGCTACACTGAATTAAAAAAAATACACTTTAGTGGTGCTCACCTTATCACCAAAGGTTTGTTCAACAAAATAAACTTTCCCCTTTTTTTAAAGCTATTTAAATGCACAAACAGCTGCTACTCACCCAACCAACCAACTTGCACATTTCCCATGATGTCACTAAGTTTTTTTTCATGTCTGTGCCAGCTCTTTACAAAAGCAACTCAGTTAGTCTCACTCCCCCACCCTTTCTCTGTACCCCTGCAAATGTTTTCTCTTAAGATAATAACCCAATTCCCTTTTGAAAGCTCTAATTGTATCGTCCTCTACCAAGCTCTCAGTGCATTCCAGATCCTAACCATCACTGTGTTTAAAAAAAAAGTTTTTCCTCATGCCACCATTGGTTCTTTTGGCAATCACCTTAAATCGGTGTCCTCTGGTTCTCGACCTTTCTGCCAATGGCAACAATTTCTCTCTTTCTACTGTGGCTACTCTGTCTGGACCCCTCATGATTTTGAACACCTCTATCAAATCTCCTGTCAACCTTCTCTTTAAGGTTGTTGAAAAAAAAAATTGCACGGCACTATTTGAAGAGGAGTGGGGAAGTTCTCCCAGCATCCTGAACTAACATTTATATCTGAACCAACATCATGAAAAACAGATAAGCTGGTTATTTCTTTCATTGCTGCCTATAGGACCTTGCTGTGCATAAATCGACTGTTGCATTTCCTTATAACAGTTATCACATTTCAAGATTCGTAATTCGTTGGCTGTGAGGTGCTTTGGAATATCCTGAGGTTGCGAAAGGAGCTACGTTAATGCACGTTTTTTCATCTATCTTCCCCCTTTTTTTAAAAATTGGAAGTCAGTTAGGCATCTGGAATGTACAGAGAAATTCTCCCAACAATAGAAAATACCTTAACAAAGGGATAAGATTATTTGTAGCTTGACAACAAACAGCCAGAACTGCTCACTGCAAGACCCATTAGTGTAGAAAGTAACTCATTCTTCAAGAGTTGTGCTTATTGTAAGCCTTTATGGGTAATGGGTAAATCATGTGAAAATGCTAGGAGCTCTTTATTATACTCTTCCTTTCTTGCTTTCCTCTCTGGTGAGGGTTACACCTCATGTTGGGTACGATTCCATCGGCACTTGTGTTAACTCCGGACATTCTTAAAATATTTTTTGTGGGTTTTTTTTCAGGGGATGTACGAGTGAGGAGCCGGGCAGGATTTCAACCTGAAAGACGAGATTCTCATCCTTACGTTGATTTTCGCCTTTTGCACTGTAAGTACATTATTTGATGAGCCTTATTATGGCTTCAAGAGCAATTCTCCTTTCATGCTTTGGAAGGAAATTTGTTTAGTCAGTAAGCCAGCTTGATCAAGGAGTTTGAACTTTTAATTGTAAAGTAGAAGAAATCTTGGAATGCTGAAACACCAGGAATGTGTGCTAGAAGGTTGTACCAAATTTGATACTACAGATGCTGGAAATCTGAAATAGAACCATAAAGTGCTGGAAATACTCTGCAGGTCAGGCAGCATCTGCAGTATTTTGCTTTTATTTTCGTGTTTAATTCACTGCCACTTCTCTTACTTGAGGAAGTTCTGCTCTTTTTATTTTATTTTTATTTAGAGATACAGCACTGAAACGGGCCCTTCGGCCCACCCAGTCTGTGCCGACCAACAACCACCCATTTGTACTAATCCCACATTAACCCCATATTCCCTACCACATCCCCACCATTCTCCTACCACCTACCTACACTAGGGGCAATTTACAATGGCCAATTTACCTATCAACCTGCAAGTCTTTGGCTGTGGGAGGAAACCGGAACACCCGGCGGAAACCCACGTGGTCACAGGGAGAACTTGCAAACTCCGCACAGGCCGTACCCAGAACTGAACCCGGGTCGCTGGATCTGTGAGGCTGCGGTGCTAACCACTGTGCCGGGATTTCAGTTTGTCTCTTCTACCTTGTTCACCTTCATTACTTTTCATTTCCCTCCTGGTGTTTGATAAGGTGTCTACCAAAACTCGCTTTCACAGCCACATCTCCTTCCTCAGTAATTGTCTTCGCTATTTCATCTCTCCTGCCCTCTGCCCTATCACACATCTTCCCTTCTGTTCTCTTCCTCACCATACCCCAACCCCCCTTCACTTGCTTAAAACCTAATTCTTCTGTAACTTTTGCCAGTTCTGATGAAAGGTCACAGACCTGAAATGTTAACTCTGCTTCTCTCTCCACAGATGCTGCCTCACCAGCTATTTCCAACACTTTTCTGTTTGTATTATATGTAAAGTTATCTCTGTCTTTGAATATCTTAATTAACAGTTTTACTCAGAGGCCTTGGTCATTTTTTAAAAGCGTCCGGTTCAGGGTGTTATTTTTCCCAGAAGTAACACGCTTGGTTGAAAGGCATTATCAATTATGCCTGGTTTCAGGTATGAAAAGTCCTTGAAATAGTGATTGCATGATGTACCGCATGCTATAAAGAAAAAATACTACTTAAATGCTGTGCATGTGTCTTGTTGAAATCACATTATATATGCTGCTTTTCACAAGTGCACAACAATGACGCAGTTCTTTGTTAGACTTCAAAAGTGATATCTCTCTGAACTGAATGGTGCTTTGATCTCTTTTCTCACGTTTAATGCGATCTCTGGGATTTTTCCAAGTTGTCGTTACAGTTAGAGCTGTGTGAAGTGAATAGTTTAACCAGTGACATTGATTACACAGGGATTTACAGTGCATCTATGATGCCATTTAGCACCCATTTGAGCAGTACTCTTACATCATTCACAGCGTTGTCTTTAATAGCAGCATGTCTCTGAAATTTCAAGCAGCTTTACAGCATATGACGAAAAGATCATATTATAGTAAGAGGCAGATACACATGTGTGCACACTGAAATAATGGTGTAATGTGTAGTTTTCTGGCCTTCAGTAAAGCTGGTGTAGAACAAAAATTGGTGTGAATTTTGCAATCTCCATTTTCTGAAGTTGCAGGTGATCTCTACAGTCCAGAATTTCGTGGGTACGTTATAGTTACTTAGGAAAAAAACAAAGCTAATTTTCTGGATAGGAGTCAAACTTAATGTAACTTAGTGGAGATAGGTGCCTCATAATGCTTCATAATGATTTACAACATTGCATTTAATTAAGGTATGATTTTTTTTTAATGAGTTGATTATTTGGAATATCCGAGTGGTTTCCTCTTGAGAATATTAATTCGATCAGTAAACAATGATTATGTGCATTTTTTAAGACATGTAAAGTAAAATGTTGCATAGGTGTTACAAATTTATTTCTTTAAAAATTAAATTACCTGAGTACTGGAGTGTGAAATTGTGGTCAAAAGCACCATTATAGCAATTAATTTGTATTCCTTGTTCTTCACATACTCTACTACAATCAAGTGGATAATGTCAAGAGAATATCCAGGAACACCTGCTCTTCAGCATGTTTGCTTCTTGTCCCTGCATGGCACCTACAATGTCTGTAGATTTTTCCCATTACCTACATCTTTTCATGCTTCATCTGGGAGCATGAAAGAGATTTTGCTACCAGTAGTGTCTCCTGTTTTAGTCTAGAATTTAAAATCAAAAATATTAAATTTATTGAGTGTTGAATTTCTCATTTACTATGCAACAGATTTATTTTAAAATAACTGTCCGAGGCCCTGCTCGTCACAGATAATTAATGGTGACAGTTTATTTTTGCTCTCCAGAATGATCCTCGAGTAATGAGTGGTTTTACAAAGAGCCCTTCCAAATCTGAATTGAGGGTGAACTGATAGCCAATGAGGGTAGCAGTGATTGTGGCCCATTCTGCTCGTGACCAAGATTGCATCACTTTTCTGCCCTTCCCAGTAAAGGCCTGCTCAGGTCACGAATAAAAGCCCGACCCAAGCCCGACAGAACCACATCGGACCCGAGCCCGAAAGCCAGACCCGGAAGAGCAACCCAACACGTCGTTGGGTCCCATTGGGTTCGGGTTGGGTAGCAGGCCTTTACTTCCCAGCTCCTGGATTTTCACAACCAATTCTATCATGCAGATTTTGTTTTTTAGCTTGGCTTGTTGGAATGGAATTACTAATTTATTTGACTAATTCTGAAAAATAGTTACTTGCGGGCTTGTCTTTCATGAAGTACATTTTACTTCACTCCTCGTGGCATAGGAAGTTATTCATTTGTTTGATCTTGCCATCCATGTATCAAACTTTCTCACCTCACCTATGATTCATGGATAGTGAGAATGGGCTCCTGCCCTTTGGATTGTTACGTTTTATAAATTTATTTACATATTTTTCACTCTTTTTTTTTTGTGTTAATTTCGTTAGACCAGTTCCAATTGCCAGCAGTTAAATTGACCCAGTTAATTTTTAAAAATTATTCAGTACAGAATTCCAAATCCTAACAAATTAAACGCTTAAAAAACATAAAAATAGTACTAATTTCTTGTTTTTATTTCAGATTTCCAGCATCTGCAGTATTTTGCTTTTATATTATGAAAATAGCACTTTTTTGGCTCTCAACAATTGTGCAACTTGGTAGCTCATGACTGGTTCACCTGATCTCAGCTGCTTTACTGAATTCAGTCTGAAAAATTGGCAGCATCCATAGCAAATCTCAAAACGTGTAAATTATTTTGTTTGAGTTTTGGATTACTTTTGATGCTACTGGCCAAAAATATCCATTTAAAGACCAAAGTTAAGGTTTCATATCATCACTCTAATTTAGATTGGTTGAGATCAGAAACTTGGCATTAGTGGTACATTTCAGATAGTTAACCAAGTGAAATTGCTGTGTGATTGATTCTTAACTGCCCTCTGAAATGGCCTAGCAAGCCATAAGCTGTATCAAACCACTACAGAAATGTTAAATAAGAATGAAACTGGACAGACCACTTGGCATCGATTTAGGCACCGGTAATGACAAAGGCACAAGCAGTGCCGTTGACCCTCCAAAGTTGTCCTCATTAACCCCAAAATTGGGAGAGCTGTCCCACAGACTAGTCCAGCAATAGCTCGATATGGTCATACTCACCAAATCATATCTTCCAGCCATCACCATCCTTGGTCCACCGGCAGGACAGACACCAGATATAGCAGCACAGTGGTATGAGGGAGGGAGAGCCCTGGGAATCCTCATCATTGACTCCGGACCCCATGAAATCTCATGGCATCACGTCAAACATGGGCAAGGAAACCTCCTGTTGATTACCACCTTTCACCCTCCTTCAGCTGATGAACAAGTACTTCTCCATGTTGAGCACAACTTGGAAGAAGCACTGAGGGTAGCAAGGGCACAGAATGTACTCTGGATGGAGACTTCAATGTCCAGGACCAAAAACGGCTCGGTAGCACCACTACTGACCGAGCTGGCTGAGTCCTGAAGAACTGTCAGACTGGACGCAGCAGGTGGTGAGAGAACCAATGAGGGAAAAACCTACTTGACCTCATCCTCACCCATCTACCTGTCACAGATGCATCTGTCCTAGATAGTATTGGTAGGAGTGACCAACCCATAGTCCTTGTGAAGACAAAGTCCCAACTTCACACTGAGGACACCCTCCACTGTGTAGTGTGGCACGACCACTGTGCTAAAAGGGATAGATTCAAAACAGATCTAACAGCTCAAAACTGGTCATCCGTGAGGTGCTGTGGGTCATCAGCAGCAGCAGAATTGTATTCAACCAAAATCTGTAACCTCATGACCTGGCATATTACTCACTCTACCATTGCCAGCAAGCCAGGGAACCAACCCTAGTTCAATGAGAAGTGCAGGTGGGCATTCCAGGTGCAGCATTAGGCATACCTAAAAATGTGATGTAGCTTCACCAAGTTGACAACACAGGACTATATGCATGCTAGAAAGTGGCGCATCATGCTGTAAACGGAGCTAAGCGATCCCACAACCAAAGGAACAGATCAGAGCTCTGCATTCCTACCACATCCAGTCATGAATGGTGGACGACAATTAATCAACTAACTGGAGGGAGAGGCTCCACAAACATCCCCATCCTCAATGATGGAGGATCCTAGCACGTCAATGCAAAAGACAAGGCTGAAGCAATCTTCAGCCAGAAGTGCCAAGTGCATGTCTCATCTCAGCCTCTTCTCTGATATCCCTATCATCTCAGATGTCAGTTTTCAGCCAATACAAGTCACTCCATGTGATATCAAGAAACAGCTTAAGGCACTGGAACCAGCTGTATACTGAAGACTTGTGCTGCAGAACTAGCCGCGCCCCGAGCCAAGCTGCTCCAGTACAGCTGCAACACTAACATCTACCCGACAATTGAAAATTGCCCATTTATGTTCTGTCCACAAAAAGCAGGACAAATGCAATCCAGCCAATTACCACACCATCAGTCTAGTCTCAATCATCAGCAAAGAGATGAAAGGTGTCATTGACACTGCTATCAAGTGACACTTACTCAGAAGCAACCTACTCAATGCTTCGTTTGGGTTCCATCAGGATCACATAGCTCCTGACCTCATTACAGCCTTGGTCCAAATGTGGATGGAAGAGCTGAATTCAAGAGGTGGGGTGAGAGTTACTGCCCTTGACATGAAGGCAGCATTTGACCATGTGTGACATCAAGAGCCCTAGCAAAATTAACGTCAGTGCGAATCAGAGAGAAAAGTCTCCACTGGTTGAGTCATACCTTACACAAAGGAAGATGGTTGTGGTTGTTGGAGGCCAATCATCTCAGCGCAGGACATCGATGCAGGAGTTCCTCAGGGCCAACCAGCTTCAACTGCTTCATCAATGACTTTGCCTTGAACATAATGTCGGAAGTGAGGATGTTTGCTGATGATTGCACGGTGTTCAATACCATTTGTGACTGCTCAGATACTGGTGCTGTCTGTGCCCACATGCAGTAAAACCCTGGACAACATTCAGGCTTGGGCTGATGAGTGTTAAGTTACATTCAAGCCACACAAGTGCCAGGCAATGATTATCTCCAACAAGGGAGAATCAAATATCTCCCCTTGACATTCAGTGGCATTACCAGCACTGAATCCCTTACCATCAACATCCAGGTGGTTACCATTGACCACAAACTTAACTGGACCAGTCATATAAATACTATGGCTGCAGAAGCAGGGCAGTCTCTGGGAATTCTGCAGTAAGTCACCGCCTGATTCCTCAAAGCCCGTCCACCATCTACAAAACACAAGTCAGAAGTGTGATAGAATACTGTTCCCTTGCCTGGAAGATGCAGCTCCATCAACACCCAAGAAGCTCAACACCACCCAGGACAAAGCAGTCTGCTTGATTAGCACCCCAGCTACCACCTTCGACATTCACTCCCTCACCATCGACACATGGTGGCAGCAGTATGTACCATCTTCAAGATGCATTGCAGCAACTCGCCAAGGTTTCTTCAAAAGCACCTTCCAAGCCATGACCTTTACTGCCGAGAAGAATAAGGGCAGCAGATGCATGGGAACGCCTGTAACTGCAAGTTCCCCTGCAAGCCACACACCATTCTGACTTAGAACTATATCGCAGTTCCTGTACTGTCACTGGGTCAAAATCCTGGAACTCCCTCCCTAACAGCACTGTGGGTATACCTACACCACTTGAACTGCATCTTCTCAAGGGCAGTTAGGAATGGGCAATAAATGCTGGCCTTGCCAGTGACGCTTGCATCCCGTGTATGAATAAAAAAAGTTATAGAACAGTACTGTTCCTTCATGTAAGACATTCAGAAAATATTCATTTCAAGCACTTTTTTTTTGCAGTACCACCAGAAACTGGAGAATTGGCTTCAGCAAAGAAGATCAGAAGGTTGCTTAGTTTCCAAAGATATTTTCGAACTGCTCATTTATTTCGTGGTATTCCTTCTCGGAATTCTCTCTGCATTCTGGATGATAACTACAGTGGCCAAGCCATGGTGAGTTTAAAATGTTGATTGAGCATCAGTTAACTTTGGGCTGAATTGTTATGATGGTCTTTGTATTCCCTTATGTTGAAGGATGTTGGACATGGATGTATGTTTATAATTTTAGAAATGTTTGTAATCGTGTGAATTTATTTATAAATTCATTCAGACTCCTTGTTTACATAATTTGAAAGCTGAAGTAGTCCTCAATATTTTTTGATTCTTGTTCCTGATTTCAATGGTACCATAGCAAAGATCAGTTGATTAGTTTCTTGGGACTTTGACATTTAAAATATAAATGCTGATTTGGCCATCTGGGAAATGGCTACACTCCTTTGGTTGAAGTCTGAGGAATTCTGCTCCAGTCACCTGCCACCTCCGCCCCGCCCCCCCCCCCCCCCCCCCCAACCCCTGTCCTGTTAATGAGGGACTTATTTTGGAATCTAGCCTGGAGGGATTAAGGGAATGCAGTCAACTGAAATTCTGTTGACACCATGGCTGTGACACCAAGAATCTTTTATGGGTGGCCACTTTGAAACAACCGTTGGAAAGGTCTTTCTTCTGTGGGACTATATTGCAATATTCTATGGAAAGGGGAATCAGCCTCAATAGAATGTTCACATTCTCTTTCTGATAGAGATCATATTTATGATTAAAATATGATGAACTCTCTCAATTGAGCCTTCTCAACAAAAGAAAAATAATACAGATGCTGGCAATCTGAAATTAAAACAGAAAATGTTGAAAATACTCTGGGTCAAGCAGCATCTGTGAAGAGAGAAAGCAAAGTTCATGTTTCAGGTTGATGACCTTTTGAACCTGGAAAGTTAACTTTGTTTCTCTCTCCACAGATGCTGCCTGACCTGTTACTGTGTTTCCAGGATTTTCTGCTGAACCTTATTAACTGCTGGTTTCAAAATTTGTTGCTATTATCTCAGCTGGAGGAAATAGATCGTCTCCAGGTAGATAACGCCAGCTTGTTACATCAATAAGCAGGATAATACACCTGCTTTTACACTCTCTACCAGAACACTGCTGATAAGTGGATGTTATAAACACTTGGGCTGGACAATATGGTGCTGGCTGCTCATAGCCATTTTGAGTCACCTCTAGGACCTCATTAAATTGGCCATTTTGCATGTGAAAGCTCCATGATGGACAGAGGGGAATCACACCTAAGACTCCAACCTCCTGCCAATCACACATGAATTTATTAGGGGGGGTGGGGGGGGATATTGGATAACAATCAGTGCAGGAAGCTTAGCTGATAGTTTTCTCCTTGGTTCTGGGGTATTGATGCCAATTATAATAACCCTACCACAGCTAGTTGACAACTTAGGACAGTAAGTGAGTTAAACCTGTCAGTTCAAACTTAGGGTATACACTTGGCAATTATGTCATTGTAGTTCTTCCCTCCAAAACTTTGGGCAGAAAAAGTTAGTCATTACAATAACCCTCTGGTGGCATTGAAAGTTATGGTTCCTGGTGTTACGACCACGGTGGGAGCAACGCACTGTCAAGTCAGTCCCATCACTCCACAGATTGCAGCGTATTATTTGAGCTTTCACACCCAATCGGAAAGCAGTCAAATTAAACACACTAGTAACCCCAGAATGAAAGAGACCATATCCAGTATATTTAGACAACAACAAATTAACTATTTATTTAAAAAACTAAGTCTTAAACACTATTAAGATAAATCTATATCTAAAGACCTTATACCTTCTTATTTTAATCTAACTCCCCATTCTCTCTCTCTCATTCAAAAGTAACTAGTTAATTTTTTTAAAAAGTGGAATTTTTAAAATTAGCTGTCTCTTAGGAATAAATAAAATAAGTAAGTATTTGCAGGTTACATTCCTGTTGGATGAGCTCTTCTAATGTGGAAATAGTCAAAGGCCACTCGAAGTCTTCTCGTTGATTTGATGAAAATAGTCCTTCAGAAGATAGGCATTCAACTCTTCGGCTGCAGCAAATGTTAAACAGTTCTTTGAACGATGAGCACAGCAATACAAACAGTTTCTTGAAAAAGAAAGCTTTTCTTCTTTACTCAGGGAATTAACTTGCCTTGCAACTCCATGTAGAATTTCTGCTGAGAAAATAAACAGCTCTTTTTTTTCTTCAGTACGCCTCACTGGAAAGTCTGTCAAAACTAACTGGTTTCTGCCAATTCCCCATACAGCCAAGTGGAAACATTACCATGTGACTTCTCTCTCTCTCTCCTGCTCTTGCCCAGGGTAACAAGAATGCAGCTGTGACACACTGTCTACAGAATTTTCTCTCCCTTAAAGGTGCACTGTTTTTAACAAAGTCTTAAAGGCACACACACTCTTTTTAATCCAAGGAGAAAAATAAATACAAGTTGGTGACACTGGAAACCTGCAGTTAAGGAGGGCTCTTTGATCTCACTCTTTCCAAGAAAAAAGCATCTGCCTGCTGTTGGTACAAATTCTTAATTTGAGACCCAGTGTATCTCTGTTAGTTTGGGTCTTGAAAGTCAGGACATTACAGTCCAGGTTGTAGTGACTGTCAGAAAGCTCTAATGAGGTTATGCCATTATATACACAAAGTTTGGTGTTCTTCAAAGTATCTTGACACACAGTCTTGACATTCTCTTGAGTTAAGGATATTGTTTGAGTGTCCATGAAGCTGAAACCATTTAGCGTAGATCAAGCTTTTTATCTAGCTGTGGGTGACCACTGTCTTATGTTACAGTTCATTAATCAAATTTAAGTCAAGCCCAATTTCATTCCCAGTTTTCGCATTTGGGATCTTCATTTGGTTTTCAAATGAATAAGCTGACCTTTTGTGCCCATTAATATGTGTGATCTCAGTTCCTTACAGAAGGTTTTTTTCAGGTAGAAGGTTTAATCAGTTGCAGGCACTGGTCATGTAAGGCTATATGACCTGACACAAAAATATAACTGACCTCTTCTTAGGTTCTTACGCACCAATGTTTCCCAATCCCATCTTCAGCAGGGGTGCCCATTCCATCCACTGCTGATCTTTCTGAAGCCACCACCATTCCCACTACTTAGATGCCTGTTGCATCTTGACATTTGTAAGACTATCGGACATGGTAGCAGTTTATAGCCTATTCTTTATAACCATCTGCAAGCAGACAGCAACTAAATGAATGTTGAAGTACATTTTCACTGTTGCCGCCCTTTAGGGAAGAAACCTTTAAGGCCCAACAAATGTCATTTCTTAAAGACAAAAGCATTTCAGTGGATAGTATTGCTAAAGCAACTGTGTGGAGTAACCTAATACCTTTACAAAGCATTGTTTGGATCTGTCTGTCAACTGTTTGGAGTTGATATCACTATTTATAGCTTGCCATAACTGGGCTTGATGCCACTTATTCAAGGCCAAAAAAAAACTTCTCCAGAACCATTACATGGTCAGTTTTCAATGGTATTTTGGGGATTCAAAGAAAAATGGAACTAAAATTGCCTATGTACTTGGTATAGTCTTTCACTTTCTTTGAATCTGGATCATGTTCTACATACCAAGAAATTGCATTGCATTTATTTATACTGATCCACGTATGTCATGCTTGTTCACTTCCTTGGATTTATTTGTTCATTTGGAAAATGTACTTTTCCAAGCTTTGGGAATAGAAGAGGCCACAAGGACGGTTTCACTGCTGACCATGAAGTCATTCATGTCTAAATGGCTTAAAGGTAAAATTATTTTCCATACACGCTGTTGCTGTCCCCACCACTGCCCCCACCCCCCACCCACCAAAAAAACCCCTCCACCATTTGGCCTGTCTGACCTGATAGCCAGGTTCTCTCTGATACGGAAGTAAAAGACTGTACATGCTGGAAATCTGAAAAAAAACCCCAGAAAATGCTGAAAATACTCACAGGACTGGCAGCATCTGTGGAGAGAAACAAGTTAACGTTTCAGGCCGATGGCCTTTCACCAGAACCCTGATGAAAGGACAGTGACCTAAAACGTTAACTCTGTTCCTTTTTCCACAGATGCTGCCAGACCTGCTGAGTATTCCCAACTTTTTGTTTTTCTCTGTGGATGTAGAGGATTTCTGGGTTTGAAGAACACACAGTTTTTGTGCTAACACAAAATTAAAAATTAATTGTTTTTTTTTTTAACTTTTAAGGATGAATTTCAGCTTGCAAGGTTTTTTTTAAACACTATTAATTTTGTCTGTGCTTTCAGTGTATGCTAGAAAAGAATGGAAGTTGGAATTTTGACATCTTTCTTTTTGACAGATTAACAAATGGTAAGTTAGACCAAGTGATTACAACGTACCTTTTTTTTAACAATTATGTGCTTTCTCAAATCTGCCAAAATTTATTGACCTTTATTTGAAAGGCTGACATACAATTTTTTTTTCTCAGTGGGATCATCCTGTATAGATCTTAGCAAAAATAGCTGACATTTTCTTCATACTGATTTTTCTAAAATAAAAAGGATGAGAAGGAAGTTACATACGACTTTGAATGTACATCTGTAACATCATAGTGCCTTTTTAACCAGTCAAACCACTGAACCATGAGCCACTGTAACAACTGTGATTTCACTTCAGAATATGGATAGATCAGTTCTGAGAGACAGCGCTAGTTATTTCTGGTCATTTTTATGTTTTGATTCATACTCTGCTAAAACACATTTCCATGACGGGACGGTTCCTTACACATCCTGCTATATATTCCTAAAATTTAGAACTATAATATACACAGAAGTCAGTAATTTGAGAAAAAAAATCCATCCCATTTTCTAATCATTCCAACTCCTCCCTCACCCATGTGCGTAAACAACACAACCAGTAAAGCCTCATGAATATTCTGGACCTTGGGATCACTGTTCCTCAATGTAGTCTGCCCAGATGAGGCCTGATGTATTGAAAGCTTAGTACAACTTTCACAAGCTACTGTGCAGCTCACCTTTCCTTACAGCACAAAGAGCACAGTTGTACCACGAGGCTGATATAACATGATTAAGCAATGAACGACAACTCCCTGAAACCATCATGTGGATTTCCAGTCACACCAAAGGTTCGGCGGAATTTAATGGGCCCCCAGGAGATGGGCTTGAAGGCAGGAGGGGCTCGTTGAACTACAAATAAATCGAGGACAGGAAAGGCCAAAGATGGCGTTCCTGCCCAGAGGCCAATTGAGGCCCTTGTGGTCAATCACTAGCCACTTAAGGGGCTCTTCCTGCCGCCACTGCAACTAAACCGGCAGCAGGGGGGCCTCTGCTATGCAGGGAGGTCACTCATTAAACCAAGGTAGCCTCCCTGCAAGCTTGGTGTGGGGGGGTGGGGGCATCTTCCATGGCAATCTGTGGCCCACGGAGGGCCCCCAACGACAAAAGCTGCCCTTACGTTAACAACCCCTGCCCTCCATGCCCACCCTCCCCCAGCCATTGCCTGCGCCTGCCAGACTGGCCCTGAGACCCCCTCTCACTTACCTTTGGTCTGGTGATCCAGCACTGGGCCTGGTTCCAGGCCTCCTGTAGTGGAATGCCCATTCCAGGTAGTAGCCACCACTCCCAGTGGCGCTGCTGATACTACTGAGTTGCCAGCCCACTGAATGGCTGGCAGTTCTTGGAGTCCTTAAAGGGATGGGGATCCCAATGCTGGGCAGTTAATTGCCCGGGTGCTGTTGACTCGAGCCGGGAGGGCTCCAAAAGGCTGAGGTGGGGTTCCCCTCACCTTTTCAGCCTGCTGCTGGGAGCCCTGCTGGCTGAACTAAATTCAACCTGTTCTGTGGGGAGGCTGCTTTCCTGCTGGCATTCCTCGAGAGCTGAACAGTCCAATAGTAATGTCTGAAGTTAGGGTGACTCGAGTCTTTCCTTTCATTTGGGGAGTTATGAATTTTTGAGCTGGCCTTTTGTCCACTTGGAGATGTAGAGTGATGGGGTTTACACTTGAGTGTGGCATGCCACTTACCTTTCCTGCCATGATGAGGTATTTGAACCTCTTTTTGCACCATACCCATGAGCATTGGAGCACACTTCTGCTGCTTACCTGCTTTGCAACTTCAAACCGTGTCTGCTTGCTCTCAGAGGCTGGCCTCTTCCTTCCATCTTCTGGAAATAATATTTCTCTGGGCTCTTACAGCGCACAGCATGGCCTCCAGGGATGCCTCCGAGAAACGGTGGGGTGCCGGTGGCAGCCTTCCCACGTTGGGACTCCTTCCATAATGTTCCTGACTCTGTCCTGACAGTTGCAGAATGGATCAATTCTGACTCCTGCCGGGATCATTTTAAACATTGCGGTTTCAACCGGTGCAGGTTGTGATCACACTCACCTGCTCTGATTGTTGGACAACCTGGAAGGTGAATGCTATTGCCAGGGCTCAGTTCAATAGCCCTGGTAAAACCTGCTTCATTATTTTTGGGTTCCTGACCCCCTGCCGGCCTCCCACACTGTGAGCATTGCTCGGACCAACTGCTCCAGTCAAAGCCCCCAATCAGAATATAACTGTTTAATTAAAAAAAACTAAATTCTTAAACACTCTTAAGATATAAGCAACTTTTAAAATAGAAAAAATTAGAGTCCTTGCAAGTTTACAGTCCAGTGTTGTTTGAAGTCCTCATAGCCGTCCGATGGGGAAAAATGTTCTTCCACAGTAGAACAGTCTGCAGTCGAACTTCAGCAGTAGGTGATGCTTCCTTCTTCCATGGTGGATTTCAACAATTAATAACTTGTGAACACTTTCAATAGAATCAATCTGACTTTAGAGTTTTTGAGGGATAAAAGATTGTCACAGTCTAACTTCCTTCAGTTCAAATGATCAGATGTTCAAATGTTTTGCCTTGACTTTTTAAAGAATTTTGAGAGATAATAATTAAACAGACTAAATTTCGCTTCCTTCAGTTTAAATGGCAGAGAGCTCTATTTTCAGGTGCTAACACCAGCTGTCTGTATCTGTGTTCTCTGAGTTCTGTTAGAACAGACTGTCTTCAACTAAAAGCCAGTTCAAAATTGAATTGTAACAAATGTATCGCTTGATACTCAATCCCAGTGGCTGGTTCCATGGTAACGAGAATGCACCCTTTTGAATCGCAGTCTCCAAATGGTTGTATCCAACAGCAACTGAAAATTCATTTTCTCTAATCCTAAGGCTTGTTGGTTCTTAAAGCAGTGCTGATCCTTTGCAAGGCTTAAAGGCAAACCACATATTGCCAGAAAAAAAAAATACAGGGCCATGACAGCGTGTCCACAGTTTAAAATTCTTCCCTTATTTTCTTCTGGAATGCCAGAATCAGCACCCAGCATTAGAAAGAATTCCTTTCAACATTCTGATAGCTGTCCATCATTTGTCCATGATGCATTTTAAATTTCTGTCTCCTCAGTCGTTTTCAGGGTTTGTTTCTTAGGGCTGTCCCTTAGTCCTATTTTAAAGGTAGATAGCCCAAAATTATACTCCTGTACTCCAAAATTAGGGTCTGATTGATAATCTGTCGAGGATTACAATAACTTGTTTAGACTTAACCATAGAATGCTCTCCATCTATTCCATATAAACTACTGTTACAGACCTGTGCCCACCAGCACTGTACCCCAGTGCGGTCCAGTGACCTTTGTATAATTTTTTATTTTTTGATAAATATTTCTATAGGCATATAAATAGTAAAAGGGTGGTAAATGGAGGAATGGGGCTGATTGTGGATCTAAAAGGCAATTTATGCATGGAGGCAGGGGGTGTGGCTGAGGTACTAAATGAGTACTTTGCATCTGTCTTTACCAAAGGAAGATGCTCCCCAAATCGTAGTGAAAGAGGAGGTAATTGAGACACTGGATGATAAAAATTGATAAATAGTAGGCATTAGGTAGGCTGACTGTACTTCAAGTTGATAAGTCACCAGGCTTTTGATAAGGTCCCACATGGGAGATTGGTTAAGAAGGAAAGAGCCTATGGGATCCAGGGCAATTTGGCAGATTAGATCCAAAATTGGCTTAGTGGCAGGAGGCAGAGCGTGATGGTCGAGGGTTGTTTCTGCGAGTGGAAGCCTGTGACCAGTGGTGTACCGCAGGGATCGGTGCTGGGACCCTTGCTGTTTGTAGTGCACATTAATGATTTAGACGTGAATATGGGAGATGTGATCAGTAAGTTCTCAGATGACAAGAAAATTGGTGGTGTCGTAAATAGTGAGGAGGAAAGCCTTAAATTACAGGATGATATAGATGGGCTGGTAAGATGGGCGGAGCAGTGGCAAATGGAATTTAATCCTGAGAAGTGTGAGGTGATGCATCTTGGGAGGATTAACAAGGCAAGGGAATATACAATGGATGGTAGGACCCGAGGGAGTTTAGAGGGACCTTGCGGTGATTGTCCATAGATCACTGAAGGCAGCAGCACAGGTAGATAAGGTGGTTAGGAAGGCTTACGGAATACTTGCCTTTATTAACCGACACAGAATATTAGAGCAGGGAGGTTATGATGGAGCTGGTTAGGCCACAGCTGGAGTACTGTGTACAGTTCTAGTCACCACACTGTTGGAAGGATGTGATTGCACTGGAGAGGGTGCAGAGGAGATTCACCAGGATGTTGCCTGGGCTGGAGTGTTTCAGCTATGAAGAGAGACTGAAAAGGCTAGGGTTGTTTTCCTTGGAGCAGAGAATGCTGAGGGGAGACATGATTGAGGTATACAAAATTATGAGGGCCATTGATAGATTAGATAGGAAGAAACTATTTCCCTTAGTGGAGGGGTCAATAACCAGGGGGCATAGATTTAAGGTAAGGGGCAGGAGGTTTAGAGGGGATTTGAGGAAAAATGTTTTCACCCAGAGGGTGGTTGCAATCTGGAACACCATCACAACATTTAATAAGTATTTAGATGAGCACTTGAAACATCATAACATACAAGGCTACGGGCCAAGTGCGGGAAAATGGGACTAGAATAGGTAGGTGCTTGATGGCCGGCACAGACCCAATGGGCCGAAGGGCCTGTTTCTGTGCTGTATGACTCTGTGACTGGATGAGATGCATCCAGGGATACTGAGGGAAATAAGGTTGGAAATTGCAGAGGCCCTGGCCGTAATCTTCCAATCCTCCTTAATACAGTGGTAGTGCCAGAGGACTGGAGAGTTGCAAATGTTACACTCTTGTTCAAAAAAAATGGATGTAAGCATAAGCCCAGCAATTACAGGCCAGTCAGATAAACCTCGGTAGTGGGAAAGCTTTTAGAAACGATAATTTGGGACAGAATTAACAGTCATTGGACAAATGTGGAGTAATTGAGGAAAGCCAGCATGGATTTGTTAACGACAAATCATGTTTAACTAGCTTGAGTTTTCTGATGAGTTAAGTGAGAGGGTTGATGTGTACATGGACTTCCAAAAGACATTTGATATAGTTCCACATAACAGGCTTGTCAGCAAAGTTAGAGCCTATGGAATACAAGGAACAGTAACAGCATGGATACTAAATTGGCTGACTGGCAGGAAACAGAGAGTATTAGTGAACGGTTATCTTTCGGACTAGAGGAAGGTATCCAGTGGGGTTCCCCAGTGGTTGGTGTTAGGATCGCTGCTTTTCTTGACCTATATTAATCACCTGGTGCACAAGGCACGATGTCACAATTTGCAGATGACACAAACTTGGAAATTTGGTGAACTGTGAGGAGAATAGTGTAGAACTTCAGAAGGACATAGATAGGTTGGTGAAATGGGCAGACAAGTGGCAGGTGCAATTTAATGCAGAGAATTCTGAAGGGATTCATTTTGATAGGAACGAGGAGAAGCAATATAAAAAGATACAATTCTAAAAGGGGTGCAGGAGTAGGGGAACCAGGGGGTATATGTGCATAAATCATTGAAGGTAGCAGGGCAAGTTGAGAAAGTGGTGGGCTGCATTTTACAAGTTCGCTGCCGATCTCGGTGAGCTTCAAAGATGACAGCCCGCACGTGCGGGCTTTACTCAGTGGAGCTGCCGTGATATTAAACATGGCGGCTCATTTACATGGCCATGGTGCACCGAACTACCCGATGACCTGGAGGGAGCAGGCAATGCGTCTCCAGCAATGGCGTCAGGCACCACTGTGCAGGCGCTGATGCCATTTTTAAAGGGCTTCCACCCCTTACATTTCATTTTCATTTTCAAGAAATAGTGAGTTTGATTCTATTAAAAACAATTAAATAAATTTTCCTAGCCCCTCTCCCACCCCCCATAACCGAACACTTCATTCCTTGCCCTCTTCCCCTGCCAAAATACTTAGCTTGTGCACCTGACCTTCCCTACCCCACCCCCCCCCCCCCCCCCCCCCCACCCGCAAAGTTCACAAACTTTCATCTTTAACCCTGCCCATCATGCCCTACACCAATCATTTAAATTTGACCCTGCTTCCCCACTCAGCGCTGAAATACTTACCTGGTCCCCCCTCCCCACCAGTTTTACACCTCGGATCTCCGGATGGAGATCCAAAGGCACAGGAGTGCCTGCCACTGGCACGAATATCGCACTAGAACCGAAAGCGGGAGCAGGTAAGTATTTAAATCATTACTTTTAATAAATTAAAATTTCAATGCCGCCGTCGAGCGGCGGGGGTGGGGCTGCCATGAGGCCTTGCTGCGCCAGCAATATGGGGCTGGGTCTTCCTGGTGAGGCCCGTGGCGGACCTCTTCCAGTAACATTTTCCGGACACTCCCGACACGACCCCCAACGTCAGAGGGTCTGTAAATGTCGCCCTGGTGAGTAAAGCATATGGGATCCTGAGCTTTATAAATGGGGGCATCGAGTATAAAAGCAAGGAAGTTATGATGAACCTATGTAAAACACTGGTACGGCCTCAACTGGAGTATTGTGTCCAGGTCAGGCCAACACACTTCAGGAATGATGTAAAGTCATTAGAGAGAGTGTAGAAAAGATTCATGAGAATGGTTCTGGGATGAGGAACTTCAGTTATGTGGATAGATTAGTGAGGCTGGGGCTGTTCTCCTTAGAGAAGGTTGAGAGGAGATTTGATAGGGGTGTTCAGAATTCTGAGGGGTCTGTACAGAGTAGATATGGAGAAACTGTTCCCATTGACAGAAGGATTGGGAACAAGAGGGGGGTAAAATGATTGGCAAGAGAAGTAATGGTGACATGAGAAAAAAAAATTTGCGCAGCGAGTGGTTAGAATCTGGAATGCATTACCTAAGAGCGTGATGGAGGCTGATTGAATCGTGGCTTTCAAAAGGGAATTGGATAATTATCACGAGAAAAAATTTGCAGGCCTGGTGGTGGAACCAGGTGAGTTCCTCTTGCAGAGAGCTGGTACAGACACCATAGGCCTAATGGCCGTCTTCTGTGCTGTAACCATTCTATGATTCTATTCTATATTGACTGGAAAATGTTATTAAACACTGAATAATGGTATACAGATCCTTTCTTTGGAGCTGAATGTTTTGTTGCTTTGAGGAGCCAGATCCACAGGTAGCATTCTCACTATAAAAAGCTGTAACCCAGGATAAAGAAAATCCTAACATCAAACCCTGGTTTGTTCTGAGTCAGCAGATAGCATCTGGACAGTGTTAGACGCATTATAATTGACCTCAGCATGCTTAGGATAGGGAGGGAAAAATCATCCAATGTCGCACTCTGGCAGGCCTTGCAGTAATTGTTAGGGTATGGCTGTAAGATGAGGCGATAAACTGTGATGCCCACTGTGATTAAATACATGAGGAATCTATGGATTTCTTTGCTGAAAGATCAATAACATTTGCTTGGCTGCCTTAATCACCACCCTCTCTGTCCAAGGCTCCTGAATCTTGCTACCCCGTACTTTTCCTTTGCAAGGATCACTCTGCAGCACCTCCTTCATCTTTCACCCATCCCTAAACCTTGCCAGGCTAATTTTCTCTAAGAATCATCTGCTGTACATTCAATCCCCTACTCACCTAATTCCTGATCACGCAGTTACTCCTTCACCTGATGTTTACCAATATCGTCAGGCTTGGTCTACCCACTCTTCATGACTGCTGGTATCAGCCCACCTCTCAAAAAATCCAACTTTGATCCTTCTGTCGTCAGCTACTGCCCTGTCTCCAGTCCTCTTTCTCACAAGTTCTCATGTTGTATTGTTTGTGCCCACTTCTCCCATTATTCCCTCTCCGAATCTCTTCAATCTGATTTGCACCGTGTTGACAAATACTCGGCCCTACATGGTAATGCTGCTAATGCCATCTTTTATAACTGTGACCATGTTGAATTACCCTTCCTCATTCTGCTATATCTCTCGTGGTCTACCTTGCTCTTCAGTCACTCGTCTGGGGTCTACTTTGGTGTCACTGCTTAGCCTGGTTCAGCTCTACTTGACCCAACAAAGTCCTTCTGCAATGGCTTCTTCCACTTTGGGTGTACCCCAGGGTAAAGGCCTGCTACCCGACCCGAACCTGACGGGACCCGACGACCTGTGTCTGGTTCGGGTCGGGTCTCGCTTCCGGGTCCGGTATTTTTTTCTTCCTCTTGATAGTCATAAGTTTTACATGTCTGTTGAAGACATCCAGGTCTCTATCTTCTCTCGTCCTTGATTCCTCCACCATCTTAACACTCGCCAGACTGTTCAGCCAAAATTATATGCAAAACTGTTACCTGTATCCTATCATGCACAAAGTTCTAGTTCCCCACCTGTCCCCTTTATGTGCCAACTTTAATTGGCCCTGTATCTCCCAGTCCCTTGTCCTTGTCTCCTTTAGCCCAGCATGTGCCCTCTGCTCTTCTTTACTTAACTTAAGCTGTAGCTATACCTAATTTGTTATATTTTAGGTTGTGGGAGGTCAGTAAGCTCATTTGGCTAGGTGGATAGAGTGTGATGCAGAAAGACTTCCAACAGCACAGGTTTATCCCCATACCTGCTGTAGTAGTTCATGGAGGTCTGTCTCCTTGCTTTGCCCCATGCTTGAGGAGTGGTGCCCCTCAAGCTATACAGTAGCAGCTGTCTAATGGAAAGAGAAGCCTATGGTCCTTTTGGACTATGGCTACAGCACAACAATTTTAGGTGGAAAAAACAAATTACTAATTATTTTTGGATTGGTGAATTTAAAAATATTTTAAGTAGCAAGAGTGAATTCTGATATCGAATGTGTTTCCTTGGTGGTTTTAGAGGCATGATCCCCTAGAAAATATTGATTTCTAACAATTTTAATGTATTGTGAAGTGTATTCAGCATTTGGAACTAAAAATTATGCTACAATGATTTTTATATACATACAAAGTGAAAAGCATTGTTAGTTATTATTGACTTTTCCCCACCATCAGAAGTTAATATTCAAATATGTATTGACTTGAAATATAATCTTCAGACATTTTAGAAGATAAGAAAACTTATGAAATCTGCACTATGTGCAGATGCCCTATGTATGATTTAACCATCATAATTTTGTTTGTGCTTCAAACTTGTGCATTTGAAAGATATGGCCTCAATGTCTGACCTATGTTGCTTAAGTGCAATGATTGAAATTATCAGCAGTCTCTGATTTTGAGTTATTTTGATTGTGTACTGGATACATTTGAGTAGTTTTTTAGGTAATTGTTGAATCATGTCATATACCTTATCTAGGGCCTTGAAGATCTTCAGTCTCAAGATTTAAGACCCCAGTATCTGTCTCTTAGCCCAGGCTAAACATGACCCATGTAAGTCTTCTGCTTGATCCGTCAGTTGAGGAATTTGGCCAGGCTCTCTGTGCAAAGAAGGTGTTATTTTGGTGAGGGTATACATAGGTTCTTTGTGTGTTTGCTAGGTACTGAGTTAGTAATCAAATGAAATCAAAAGCTACTTAATTTGGATGGGTTAGCTCCATAACCTGCATACTTCAGCTTGTGAATAAAATGGTTACTGAAAACTAAACTAAACTAAATGAAGAAATGGTTTTCTGAGTTCAATACAGCAACACTCCCTAGCACTGTGTTCATTTTCCAGATATCTAATCAGTATTAAACAAGTTAGCACAAAATGCTTGAACATGATAGTAATGTTGTTGTTAAAAGCTTAAATGTGCAACAGTGAAATTAGGATGAGTAATTACAATTTATATGCTTCATGTATTTTTTCTCTTCCAGGAAATAGTCTGATTACTTTGACCTTCCATTTGTTTAAATACCATGGACTTATTGAGCATTTCCACTTAGATTTGGTAAAGCTGCGGCGGTTTTTAAGTAAGTAGCCTTCTGTATTCACTAGAAGTCTTTTTTCATATTAGTCCCAATTTTTGCGGTCAGCGGCAAAGCAATGGTGTTCACCCTTGACCTCAAAGCAAACTTCCCAACATTGATGTGAATCTGGTGCCAATTCAAAGAAGAATCTCCAGGTGTCCAGCAACAGTAATATCATCAAGCAGGATAAGCAACCAATCACATTGACGTATTTTCATAGACAGCCAACCAAGAAGTTATAAGCACTGATTATCCTTCACTTTTTAATATTTTATAGAGAGCAAAATAAAGATTGGGACATATACATGGGAGGTAGAAGCTGAAATGTCATGAAAGTTTCAAAAACATTTTTTTAAAATGTGGAACCTTTTATCATAATGGAAACATTTGACATTCTATAAACTATAAATAGTTTTCAGCACAATTGAGGATGTTCAGGAGTAATTATTAACTTAGTACATGGTTAAAAACTTCATTCAACAAGGTGTAATTTTTACAGTTTGTTTTTTTACAGTGAGACTAATAGAGTAAAAGGGCAAGTTCTCATCAGTTCAGTGATATTCAAAAAGGAGATGGATATATTTCTTAATGCCAAAGGGATCAAGGGATATGGGGAGAAAGCGGGAACAGGGTACTGAATTAGACGATCAGCCATGATCTTTTTTGAATGGCGGAGCAGGCCCAAAGGGCCGAATGGCCTACGCCTGCTCCTTTTTTCTATGTTTCTATTACTAATTGATTACAGTGTGGGGAACTTCAACTGCCCACTCGATGGCGTAGCGACGAATCACTGACAGCAACTTCTGGCTTTCCACGTTTAACTGTGCATGTGCAGACTCCAGAAGTTGCCATCAGATTCAGAGGAGTATTGAAGGCAAATGCTGACAGTTTTGCTGTCATTACTACTGCAAAATCCAGGTCACTGCACTAGTTGGTGCAGGTGATATGGTGAGTAACAGTATACTGCATTAATTAAGCCTGAGGAGTTGTTACTTCAATCTTTTTACTTTCTAGTGACTCTGTAGAACAAGTTGGTTATAGTCTTAGTGGAGAAGTGGAATATAGAGGTGGCGGTATACTGTAGTCTTTAATAGCAAGTCCATAGGGTGTAAATGGGATTGTAGAGGTAGAGAAGATGGGGTAGGGTAGGATGGAGTGAGGCTTAGGAGAGATTTGTGAATAAGCATTTTGAAATCCATACACTTGGGAACTGGGCATCAGCAGGAAAGGGATGTTAGGTAAGTAGCACTTCGTATGGGATAAATGGGATGGAAAAGTTCTGGATGAGTTGGAGATTATGAAACTTGGGAGACCACAATGGAGAGGTGCATTGTGCAATTTATTTTATGAAACCCAGCTGTTATTAAATCTTTTATATCACCTTGAAGTCTGGTAACTGATGAATTTTCAAGCTAAATTCTGAATTAAATTTACTAAAATACATTTTAAAAATTATCTCTTGGATATCTTTAATATTTCTAGATATTTTTGAGCAAAGTTGAAAGTGATAAAGTAATCTTTTGCTTTCTGTGCAGTTATGGTCCAAGAGGACTACCACCGTAACAACCCCTATCACAATGCAGTACATGCTGCTGATGTAACTCAGGCCATGCATTGTTACCTAAAGGAAGCCAAGGTAAAATGAAAAAAATAGATTAAGCTCCAAAGAATTGATTATATTTTATTTAGATTTTCCTGCTGGTTTGTTCAATTCAGCCATTAAAAATCTAATGTCGTAGCAGTGGGGGAAACCATTCTGAAGAATGTTCCTCACCGCCTCCCCCCTCCCACTGATAAATCAGCCACATCATCATACTATGATACATTATGCTTGTCCCCTCTTTCCGCAGTTAACCTTAAAGGCAGTTTCCATTAGCTTAGGAATAACTAAGTACATTTAGAAATATGGGATAAAGTCAATTATACATTGACATATAAGGTCTTAAACATTAAGGCTTACTATGGGAAATGGAGCCAAACATGCAAGATGCTTCCCAAAAAATCCCCCTGAAAATTCATGATGAGGATCAACATAATAAAACTTCTTTTCACCAAATCTTTTCTCTGCATGTTGGGCAATGCCCACAAAAAAATTTTTTTTGTCTTTCTCATTTCAAGCAGCGTGTTCCATCCCAGCTGTTGCACCACTCTTTCAGTGCTGTGATATTTAAATAGCAGCTTTCCCTCCTGACTTCAGTCCTGGTTGCTCCAATTAATTTTAAAGTTCTTCTTTTCGAATTTACCATGCGATACTATCTGATTTTAAATCCTTAGGAGAAACCTGGACTGAAGTGAGGAATCAGAAGGGAACATTCTCACTTAAATGTCATGTGTTAGAGGAGGCGTGCAGAGAAAAAGCTGATAGAAATGGTGCTGCAGCTAAGGCCACTGTTTTTAGAATAATTCCTCTACTAGGAGGAAATTCAAAGGGAGATTCTATGCATGTATTACAATTCCTCCCCAGTATTTCTCACCATTTATGCAATTATGTATGGTAGTTTATTTTCTTTCAGGAACATGAGATTATTGTTCCATACCAAAAAGCCCAATTCTTTACATGCATTTATTTACAGGGATGCACATTACAGCACATGCACCTTCTAACCCAACAACCCCAGTTTCAGTCTGTTCCCATTTATAGCAGCACTAGTGAATCCCCGTCAATGCCCACCACCTGCATGCAATTAAACAAAATTAATATACAATTAATAATTATAGGTCTGTGGTATTGTACTGTCAGTATGGGATAGTGTCTAGTAATGTATACTGGCGCTGATTCGTTTGGTAGCTTTTTGCGGAATAAAATAGTCATCAAGGTATGCCTGCAGTTCCTCTGGTTATGGCAGGGCACATCAGTTTTGGGTGAGTACTACTGTCATTTGCACGGATCATACGTCGACCCTTTATGGTTGCATTTAATTTTCTTCACTAGTTCAATCTCTTTAGAACACTCTAATTGGGGTTATTTCTCAATATCCTGGAGCGTGTCATTTTGGGTTTCTCTCAATTTATGTCTGTATTGAAAATCTGACTTCAAGAAGAAAAATATAATTACCTGCACTGAATATTTCTGCTACAGAATATAATCATAGAATGTTTAAGGCACAGAAAGAGGCCACTTGACCCATCGTGTCTGTGCCAGCTGAAAAATTATCTACCTATTCTAATCCCACCTTCCAGCATTTGGTCCGTAGCCCTGCAGATTACGGCACTTGAGGTGCATATCCAGGCTCCTTTTGAATGAGTTGAGGGTTTCTGCCTCAACAACCCTTTCAGGCAGTGAGTTCCAGACCCCCACCACCCTCTGGGTGGAAAAGGCTTTTCCTCATCTCCCCTCTAATTTTTCTACCAATCACTTTAAATCTATGTCCCCTAGTCACTGACATCTCAGCTAAGATGAATAGGCCCTTCAACTCCACTCTATCCAGGCCCCTCAAAATTTTGTACAATTCAATCAAATCTTCCCCTCAACCTTCTCTGTTTCAAGGAGAACAGCCCCAGCCTATCCAATATTTCCTCATTGCTGCATTTTTCCAGTCCTGGCAACAGCCTTGTAAATCTCCTCGGTGCCCTCCCTAGTGCAATTACATCCTTTCTGTAATGAGGTGACCAGGAATGCACACAGTACTCAAGTTGTGGCCTAACCAATGATTTTTGCAGTTAGTATTCTGAGTCTTCATACGAGAAGCTTCCACACGCAACGTGATCTGGCTCATCTCCCTTTATTCACTTTTTGAGGGAAGAAGTGAGGTGGGGGTGAGTGGAAGGAATTATGTGTTGTTGAAAGATCTGGTTTACTTCACCTTTTTGGGGGCAGGCAGAAACACAGCAATCAACTTTGCAGATTAAATGGGTTTAGCAGAGGCCATGATAGAGCAGCTCGTTCAAGCATGAAGAAAGAATGAACTTGATAGGCAGAATGTGCTTTTTGCATCCTGTGCTTTACAGTCTTATGTAATGGTTACAGCAGACAGGAGCTGACTTGCTTTTGACCTTATTACAGCGCCAGCTTTTGGAGTAGAAATAGCTTAAGTTCTGCTTCTGCGGATCAGCGTGTATCCACATAATTACTCTTGCTGTTAATAGTTTCGAACTATAGTAACAGATTTCATTCATAAATGTAAAGCCCTCAAAGCTGTGATGAACCACTTAGGCCTGCAGACTAAACATGTTCAAATGAACAGTTAGATCTGGCAACTATTGTGTGCAATTAATGCTTGATAAATAGTTACATAACTCTCTTCCTATAAAGTAGGTTGATATGCATGTTTCCCATGATGGATAACATGAAATTGGGAAAATTTTAGTCTTAAATAAAAAGCAATGCGTTACAACAAAAAAACTAAAAGTAAAAACAAAACCATAGTTAATTATGAAAATTAAATGGAGATAAAAATATTTAGTAGCTTCAGAAATAATAGGCTGCTTTTTGCTGTTGGTGGCAAAGAAACACTTCACTGGCTAGAATCATACCTATCACAAAGGAAGATGGCTTCCAAAAACCACAACCAATCATCTCCGCCCTGGCACATTGCAGCAGGAGATCCTCAGGGTAGTGTCCTAGGCCCAACCATCATCAGCTGCTTCATCAATGACCTCCCTACCATCATCAAGTTAGATGTGGGGATATTCGCTGATGACTTCACAGTGTTCAGTTTCATTACCAACTTCTCAGATACTGAAGCAGTCTGTTCCCACAACATTTGTGCCACATAAGTGCCAGGCAATGACCATCTCCAACATGAGATAACCTAACTATCTCCCCTTAAAACCATCTACAAGGTACAAGTCAGAAGTATGATGAAATACTCTCCCCTTGCCTGGATGAGTGCAGCTCCAACAGCACTCGAGAACCTCGACCACCATCCAGGCCAAAGCAACCTACTTGGTTGGCACTCCATCCACCACCTTAAGCATTCACTCACTCCACCATCGCCGCACAGTGGCAGCAATGTGTACGATCCACAAGATGCACTGAAGCAACTTGCCAAGGCTCCTTCCATTGCACCTCCCAAACATGTGACCTCTACTGCCTATAAAGACGAGGGCAGTAGAGGCATGGGACACCACCGCCTGCAAGTTCCTTTCAAAGTCGCACACCATCCAGACTTCAAAATTTATTGCTGTTCCTTCAAGGTTGCTGGGTCAAAATCCTGGAACTTCCTCGCTAACAGCATTGTAGGTATACGTACACCACATGTAGTGCATGGGTTTGAGAAGGCAGCTCACCACCACCTTCTCGAGGGCAATTAGAGATGGGCAACATTGACATCCCATGAACAATTTTTTTTTTTAAAACCAGGAAATAATTAGAATATTTATTTTAATGTAAAATTATGTGCAGAAAGCACAATAAAAAGAGGGAAATAAAGAGGGAATGAAGAGATGGAGGTAAAAAGAAAAAGTAAAAAAAAATGAAACCTCCACCAATATTTAAATTACGAAGGAATAAGACTCCACACTTTTAAAATTGAATTTTCAGGACCAATGAAGCTATTTAGTTAAGACTTATCTGGCTGTGAAAAATTCACTTACACTTGAATATCCGAACACTAACCTTTTCTGGAGTATCTAGTGGGCAAGTATAACAACTTCATGCCCTTCATGCATTTTAATACAAAGTTCTGTGGTAAGGGACTGGTGTAGTAAAGCTTGTGGAGAAGCAGGGAAAGTTGGACTGAAATGCCCAAATTCTGCATTTACCGGCACATGTGCGGACACGGAAAGTCTCTTTCTGATTTACTCCATAATAATACTTGAGTCCTGTTCGCACTGCTAATCCTCTCTCAAGTCCAGGCTATTGTTATTATGAAAAGCATAATCTTATGCTTCAATGTTTATCAAATGATACAACTTAACATCTCCATTTTAGTTTTGTTTAAGTATTTTTGTCAAAATGTGTAATAATCTCCTTTTTCGTCCAAGCTTGCCAAGTCTGTTTCTCCATGGGATGTTCTGTTGGGTTTGCTGGCAGCTGCCACACATGACATGGATCACCCTGGTGTTAACCAGCCTTTCCTAATCAAAACCAATCACTACCTAGCAAATTTATACAAGGTAAGTGTTGATTAAATTTGAAATTCATTTTGTTATTAAAGAATGAAGAAAGTTAATGAATTCTGCTGAATTACAAAACATGAACAGAAATAAATTAATTTTGCAAATACTGCATTAAATTAAAGACATACAGATACTATTGTATGAACTGGAACTGTTTTTCTTTCTTGATTTTAAATGCAATCAGATGCTTTATAGCGATGTTTGCACATTTGTATAAATTGTTACATTTCTTCAAAAGATGCATTTATTCTGCGGAGCTGTCACATAATTCTAAAGAAAAAAACTTGAATTTATGTAGTGCCTTATCACATACGTCAAATTTCTTCAAGCACTTTGCATATAATAGATCATCTTAAAGTGCAGTAACTGCTATCATATAGGCAAATGTGACAACCGTTGTGTGCACACCATGATTCCAAACAGCAATGAGTTCAATTTCTGGCACTGTTGGTTCCTAATTCTAATTATTACAACAAGATGTCTTCATAAGGGTAGGTTTTATGCATTCACACTTGAGACATGGATTGAACAGAAAAGCCTGTGGCTTTTGCGACAAATCTTCTGACATATGCTCCCTGTATGTGAAACATGGACAGGGAAAGTCAATCTGTAACCTTTCCTTTTAGATTTAGATTGTGCGTTTTCTTGTTTAGAACTTCTGGATAGGGGAAAAAAGGAAGCAGAAATTTTGTATAGGATTGCTGTGGGCAGATAATATGATAGGTGCCCAGGTTGCCGAACATCCACTCCCAATGAACTCTGAACAGGGGGCCCAGTTAGGAAAAACAAACTTCTCCAATGGGAAGAGAGATTGGGGAAATTGGGCCTGTATGCTCTAGAGTTTTGAAGAGTAAGAGGTGATCTCATTGAAACCTACAAAATGTTTAAAGGGATAGACAGTGTCATGCAGACCACCACCTGCCAAGAATGAGGTATATTTATTTTGTTATATGGACATTGATTTTCAACTGTTGCTGGAGCGAGGAAATGACTTGTTAAACAGATCAGCCCGTGGCTGGAAAAATCATTTACATACTAACAAACAGTGTTTGTGGAGATAAAGAACCATTCCCTGACGCATTCAACCCACAATGGACTTTGATCACTGGACATTGAAGGTGAGGAAACTCACATTCCAGGATGACTGCTAAGATCGCCGAATCCACAAACAGACGTGGTCAAACCAGTTAGTCACTTGACTAACCTGCTGGGCAACCTGAGATTTTTTTTGAATTGTACAGTCAGTTTGAGAGAGAGAGACTGTTTGCTCCTGGACTGAGAAGACCTCTCCTGTATGCTCCCATCTCTTTCGCACGGACCTCCTAAACCACTGAAGTGGTGAACCTCGAGAGAAAAGTCTCCTCCATCGAACAAGGTTTAAGAATAATACTGGGCCCCAACAAAGAGCAAGATCTACCCACAATCAAGGACTACAATGAGCTCGAAGAACAGTAACCAAAACCATCTTCAGATATTGTCTCAAACTTTTCCAGTTCATTTCTTCTGTTCTTTTCTGTCTTTATCTGCATGTATTTGGAAAGCAGTGAACAAGGATTCACCAAGGGAGAGCTAAAAATATGGTGTGTTTAAAATTAAACCCTGTTACGGTAAGACCAGGTGAAGGCTGAGAGGGAACCCTAGACCCCTTCTAACCTGGTCGTAACAGAAATTTGGGTGCTGGTGTCCGGGATTGACCCACAGACAAATGAGAAATTGGCAGTGGGAAGCCAAATTGTTCCCAATCAAAAAATGAGCAACATTTCAATGCAGGGTTTTCTTGTGGTTGCGTATGCTAGAACACTAACATGTCTGTGACTGAAGCTGAAGCTCTCCAAGCCAGGGTGAAGTAACTTGGGATAAGTTAAAAGCACTGTCTATGGAGGGGTTGAGGAAAATGGCTGAACAGTGTGGGATCACTGTACGTGGCAAGGTTAGGAAGTCTGAACTCCCAAGACTAGTGACCAACCATTTTTCCCTTGAATCTGAAGAAGCAAAAGCAGGGTTAGAAGTAGACCCCGACAGGGTATTGTTAGCAAAGCTACAATTGGAACAAAGGAAACTTGAATTAGAGGAGAAGTAAAGAGAGGGACAGGAGAGGGAGAAAGAAAGAACCTTCCAGAAGCAACGTGAAGAGAAAGAGCTGAGGCGTCTTGAGTTAACGAGGGGGGCGACAGAGTAACCCCAGTGAATGCATGGCCAATATAGAGGAGCGTAATTCAGGGATGGGTACAGAATGTTAAAAGTATCTCAACTATCCCGAAATTCAATGAAGGACACATAGAAGCATTTTTTTGTCTTTTGAGAAACTGACAAGGCAGGTAAAACTTGGCCTCTTTTATTACAAAGCAAGCTAACCGGAAAAGCCAATGAGGTTTATTCCCTGTTGCCAAATGAGAGTTCATCAAATTATGAACTGACGTAAAATGCTATCCTCAGGGCATATGAATTAGAACCTGCAGCCTATCACCTAAAGTTTAGAACCCTCAAGAAGCAAGCTGATCAAACTGATTTGGCGTTTGAAAGAAATAAGCAGCTGTCTTTTGACCAGTGGCTGAGGGCTGTTAAAGTACAGCTCAGCTATAAGAATCTCAGAGAAGTAATTCTGTTCGAGGAATTTAAACACTCTCTCCCACTCTCCATAAAGACCCATGTAGAAGACCAGTGGGTTCAGAGAGCCCGGCAAGCGGCTGTTGTGGCCGATGAATTTGCTTTAATTTATAAGTCAGTTTCCCAGGGGAGAATCTTTCCGAGTCACCCCCACAAATCTGAAAAGGACAAAGTGTGGGAAGATGATAGGAGCCCAAGCAGTCCTGGGAGAGAAATGAAAGCAGGAGACACAGGGGGTTCTCCTCTAGCCAAAAGGGAAGGTGCTGCGAGCAGGTGTGAGACCCGGAGACCTGTGTGCTTCCATTGTAATAAGGCAGGTCATCTAAAAGCTGACTGCTGGAAGCTAAAGGGAAAACCTATAGGGTTAATCAGAGCACATCCACTCAGTGAAGGAATTCTGGAGGACAGCACAATTGAGCAAGCTGTAGCTTTAACTGCAGTAAGAGTGCAACCCAGGAAGCTTACTACGGCCAGTGCAGGAAAAGTTAATAGGATTCCTGAAGGTTATCAGGGTTTTGTGTCTGAAGAGAAAATAATCCCATACCTCTCAAGTGGGAAATGCATGCCCATAGTAATTCTCTGGGACAAGGGGCCACTAGACCTCTTTTCTACTGGGAAAAAGGCCTGACTTTTCCTCCTGAGAGTGCAGTGAACACCAGAATGGTGGTGAATGGTATTGGAGGGTAGTCTATGCCTGTACCTGTACACCGGGTGCATCTGGAGCATGACTTAGTTTTGAGACCGGTGACCGTAGGGATTATCTCTAGTTTGCTTGTGGATGGGGCTGACCTGCTCCTAGGTACTGATCTGGCAGGGGTGATGCTGGAGCCCCCCCAGTAGTGAAAGAAAGACTGCAGGAGGTCGGAGAGACAGGGCAGTGGCAGTAGATGGGCCCCTGCAGTTTCCCTGAATGTGTGGTGGATCAGGCCATGATCAAAGCAGCTCCCCCAGAGGAGACTGCATTGGCCCTGCAGGCAGATGACCAGATGTCTGTCTGAGACTTTATTTGGAAAGTCAGGAGACACAGGGAATGAATTAAATGGATTTTCCCTCGCAGAGGCTCAGCGAGCCAACCCAGTATTGCGCGAGTTAGCACAGGCTGTCCAGGTTAAAAGTGAAGCAGAGGGAGTCCCTGATTGCTACTATTTAAAGAATGAGGTACTGATGAGGAAATGGAGTTTTCCTCACAGACCTGAGAGCAAGGATTGGACAGTAGTTCACCAGTTAGTGGTGCTGCAGAGGTACCGGAGAGAATTATTAAGAAGGGCCCGCAAGGCTACAGTGACTGTACATGCCGTTATACGAAAGACCAAAGCCCGCACAAGACAGCCATTTGACTGGCTAAAACTCCACAAAGATGTGGTGGAGTACTGCAGGAGTTGCCAGATGTGCCAGGTTGAGGGGAAACCCCAACCTACAGTGAAATTTGCACCCCTAAGTCCTGTACTGGTGGTAGGAGGAACCTTCAGCAGAGGGCTGGTGAACTGTAAGGGACCCCTGCCGAGAGAAAAAAATTCCAACTTGGGGCTAATTAAATCTGCAAAGTGACTCCTGATAACGTAGCGGCCCGCTGACATCATCAGAGCACTCTAAACTGCACACATGCGCAGCCTCCGTCTTGCTTTGCCAGGACTAACTGGCGCATGTGCAGCGAAATGCTAAATGGCGCATTCACAGAAAAATAATCTCCTCCCTTGGCCACTCACTCGAGGCTCCTCGTTTCCCCCACCCAGCCTGGCAATTCTTCTCTCGTTTCCCGCTCCCCTTCCCTTTCTAAACTTTTGCCAGCAAGCGCTCTGGCCACTTGCTCCCTGCTTTCCCCCCCACTGCTCTCTGGCCACTGCCCCACCCCCGGCCCCACTTTTCCTTTCCGCTGCTCGCCGCTTGCTCTCCGCTTTCCGCCCCCCCTCCCCCCATCCCACTCTCCAGCCGCTCGCTCCCGGCTACCCCTCCCCAATCCCGCCAGGTGCTAGCTCTAGGTCGCGGGCCGTTTCCCTCCTCTCAGCTATTCTCTCCGCCCGAAGAAGCAAAGCGGGCTGCGAGGGATGATAGGGTGATGTTGGAGCAAGTGGCCGAGAGGAGGGAAGTGGCACAGCCCGGCCTGCGGGCTAGAGCTAGCGTCTGGAGGGATTGGAGGGGGGAAGTGGGGTGTAATTGGACGGAGAGCAGGATGAGGGTGTGGGGGGGAAACGGGGAGTGAGCGGCCGGAGAGCAGGATGGCACAGAAACCTCATAGAATTATGGAGGGTGTGCAGCACTGTCAGAGGTGCTGTTCTTTCGATGAAACTTTAAATAGCGCAATGTTCTCTGGGTCTCAAACATGTCCGTTGTGTGCTGTCATGGGTTGAAGTTGTTTTTCTGTGCTAAATTGAGCAGCGTCATCTTTAATCCTGGCAGCTGCCTGAACGTCTCAGCCAGTGACGTTTAATTGGATGAGGCTGCATTTGCGCATGTGCTAGTATAGCCCACCTAGTGGTTGTGTTGTCAGCAAATGCAGCCTTAAATCTAACCCCTTTTCAGACCTCAGCAGGAATAAAGACCCTAGGCAGTCATGGAAATGGGAAAATTGAAGAAAAATCTCCCCAAAGAACCAAATGTTTACTGGGATGCCAAAACAGGGGTAGTTAAAGCAGCACTGGCACCAAGAAAAGACCGGCTGTAATAAGTTTTAGGATTTATGAATGAATGTGAATGAATGAGAGAGAGAGATGCATGCTTTTTTTCCTGTATCATATTTTCTGTCTCGACCCTTCGTAATGAAATGCAGTTTTCTCAAATCGCATTTCATTCCGCTTGGTGTGGAAATGTCATACAGACCCCACCTGCCAAGAATGAGGCATATTCTTCTTTGGCCTCCTTGTCTCGAGAGACAATCGGTAAGCACCTAGAGGCGGTCAGTGGTTTGTGAAGCAGTGCCTGGAGTGGCTATAAAGGCCAATTCTAGAGTGACAGACTCTTCCACAGACGTTGCAGATAAAATTAGTTGTTGGGGCAGTTACAGAGTTGGCTCTCTTGTTGCGCTTCTGTCTTTTTTCCTGCCAACAGCTAAGTCTCTTCGACTCGCCACTCTTCAGCCCTGCCTTTATGGCTGTCCACCAGCTCTGGCGATCACTGGCAACTGACTCCCACGACTTGTGGTCAGTGTCACAGGACTTCATGTCGCGTTTGCATACGTCTTTAAAGCGGAGACATGGGCGGCAGGTGGGTCTGATACTTGTGACGAGTTCGCTGTACAATGCGTCCTCGGGTATCCTGCCATCTTCCATGCGGCTCACATGGCCAAGCCATGAGGCATATTAATTTTGTGATATGAACATTGATTTTGAACTGTTACTGGAGCGAGGAAATGACTTGTTAAACAGATCAGCCTTGGCTGGAAAAAACACTTACATACTAACAAACAATGCTTGTGGAGACAAAGGACAATTCCCTGATACGTTCAAGGCACAATAGACTTTCTTCACCAGACATTGAAGGTGAGGAAACTCACATTCCAGGATGACTGCTAAGATGGCCGAATCCACAAACCAATGTGGTCAAACCAGCTAGTCACATGACTAACCTGCTGGGCAACCTAAGGTTTTTTGAATTGTACAGACAGCTTGAGAGAGAGAAAATGTTTGCTGCTGGACTGAGAAGACCTCTCCTGTCTGCTCCCATCTCTTTCTCACGGACCTCCAAAACCACTGAAGACTTGAACCTCGAGAGAAAAGTCTCATACGTCGAATAAGATTTAAGAAGAATACTGGGCCCCAACGAAAAGCAAGATCTACCTACAATCAAGGACTCTACAACGAGCTCGAAGAACAGTAACCAAAGCCATCTTCAGATATTACCTCAAACTTTTCCACTTTATTTCTTCTGTTTTCTGTCTCTATCTGCATGTGTTCATCGCGTATGCATGCTCGCGTGGGCGCGTCGCATAACCGTAGGCGTTAACCAAATTTGCTTTTACGTTTAATAACATTCAACCTTTCTTCTTTAAACCTAAGAAAACCTGTTTGTGCTGGTTTCTGTACTTTATAATTGGAAAGTGGTGAACAAGGATTCACCAGGGGGGAGCTAAAAACATGGTGTATTTAAAATTCAACCCTGTTACGGTAAGACCAGGTGAAGGCTGAGAGGGAACCCTAGGCTCCTTAGAATTAGAATTAGAATATTACAGCGCAGTACAGGCCCTTCGGCCCTCGATGTTGCGCCGATCATCTGACCTACACTATTCCATTTACATCCATATGTCTATCCAATGACCACTTAAATGCCCTTAAAGTTGGCGAGTCTACTACTGTTGCAGGCAGGGCGTTCCACGCCCCTACTACTCTCTGCGTAAAGAAACTACCTCTGACATCTGTCCTATATCTTTCACCCCTCAACTTAAAGCTATGTCCCCTCGTGTTTGCAAACCTGGTCCTTCTCACCTGGTCGTAACAACAGGGTAGATGCAGGTAAGATGTTTCCCCTGCATGGGGAGTCTAGAACCAGGAGACACTATTTCAAAATAAGGGGGAAGCCACTTAGGACTGAGATGAGGAGAAATTGCTTTATTCAAAAGGTTGTGAATCTTTGTAATTCTCTACCCCAGAGGGCTGTGGAAGCTCAGTCATTGAGCATGTTTAAAGCAGAGATTGACAGATTTGTAAATACCAATGACATAAAGGGATATGGGGATAGTGTGGGAAAAAGGCATTGAAGTAGATGATCAGCCATTATCGTGTTGAATGGTGGAGCAGGCTCGATGGGCTGAATGGCCTTCTCCTGTTCCTGTGTTCTTTATCTTTCCACCTTGCCATTTATTCCGCATTCCAGGATGAAAAGGTCAAAATGCTTCACTGCTGCCATAATCGTACACAACCCCTGCTGAAATAAAAATGTTAGCTCTCTGTGCTCAAGCTAGCAGCCTTTGACAGGTGACTGACATTAAAATTCTGGCCCAACCCTTCCTGCGCACCCAGCATGTCGTAGGCTGTCCTCGGAGTGCTGCAAAATCTTTAAATGAGGTGACCTTGCATTATCATTCATTTTATCTCATTTATGCACGGGTGTATTGTATAGTGCCTTGTATAGTGTATTGTATAGCAGTGCCTGTGGTGGTGAAATGCTGGAGCTGCTTTATCCGTTCCATAAAATATACTTCCTGTTTTGCAACAAACTGACTTGTCAACAAATTAAATTAAGTTATTGCTGGATTATGAGCTTAACAATCATATGGAGGATTGCGTGACACAATAGATTAATCACATCTTTCACCTCTGGTTCAAATCCAATCAGAGAGTTAGAATAAGAAACTCCAAATAGTTAGATGTGAAATGAATTTCGGTAGTCTCAACCCAGCGTTTGGGCACAAAAGTTTTCCTTTCTATTTATTGTGATTAAATTATCAATCTCACTCACTAGATGATAATTATTGGTACAGAGCAGGAGGAGCTTTACTCTGGATCTAATTGGGCTAGACCTGATTTGAAAGTGCTTAATGCGAGTCGAAGAGACTTAGCAGTTGGCAGGAAAAAAGACAGAAGCGCAAGGGGAGAGCCAACTGTGTAACAGCCCCGACAAACAAATTTTTCTGCAGCACCTGTGGAAGAGCCTGTCACTCTAGAATTGGCCTTTATTGCCACTCCAGGCGCTGCTCCACACAACACTGACCACCTCCAGGCGCTTACCCATTGTCTCTCGAGATAAGGAGGCTGCAGCATGACTTGCCTATTTCTATACTCTATGCCCCGACCGATGAAGGCAAGCATGCCGTATGCCGCCTTGACTACCTTATCCACCTGCGTTGCCACTTTCAGTGACCTGTGGACCTGTACGCCCAGATCTCTCTGCCTGTCAATACTCCTAAGGGTTCTGCCATTTACTGTATACTTCCCACCTGTATTAGACCTTCCAAAATGCATTACCTCACATTTGTCCGAATTAAACTCCATCTGCCATTTCTCCGCCCAAGTCTCCAACCGATCTATATCCTGCTGTATCCTCTGACAATCCTCATCACTATCCGCAACTCCACCAACCTTTGCGTCGTCCGCAAACTTACTAATCAGACCAGCTACATTTTCCTCCAAATCATTTATATATACTACAAACAGCAAAGGTCCCAGCACTGAACCCTGTGGAAGACCACTAGTCACATCCCTCCATTCAGAAAAGCACCCTTCCACTGCTACCCTCTGTCTTCTATGACCGAGCCAGTTCTGTATCCATCTTGCCAGCTCCCCTCTGATCCCATGTGACTTCACCTTTTGTATCAGTCTGCCATGAGGGACCTTGTCAAAGGCTTTACTGAAGTCCATATAGATAACATCCACTGCCCTTCCTTCATCAATCATCTTTGTCACTTCCTCAAAAAATTCAATCAAATTAGTGAGACACGACCTCCCCTTCACAAAACCATGCTGCCTCTCGCTAATAAGTCCATTTGTTTCCAAATGGGAGTAAATCCTGTCCCGAAGAATCCTCTCTAATAATTTCCCTACCACTGACGTAAGGCTCACCGGCCTATAATTTCCTGGATTATCCTTGCTACCCTTCTTAAACAAAGGAACAACATTGGCTATTCTCCAGTCCTCTGGGACCTCACCTGTAGCCAATGAGGATGCAAACATTTCTGTCAAGGCCCCAGCAATTTCTTCCCTCGCCTCCCTCAGTATTCTGGGGTAGATCCCATCAGACCTTAATGCTTTGCAAGACACCCAACACCTCCTTTTTGATAATGAGATGACTGAGACTATCTACACTCCCTTCCCTAGGCTCATCATCCACCAAGTCCTTCCCCTTGGTGAATACTGATGCAAAGTACTCATTTAGTACCTCACCCATTTCCTCTGGCTCCACACATAGATTCCCTTCTCTGTCCTTGAATGGGATTTTCCTTAATCCTGTTTGCCAATGACTTCTCAGAACCCCTTTTAGCCCTCCTGACTCCTTGCTTAAGTTCCTTCCTACTGTCTTTATATTCCTCAAGGGATTCGTCTGTTCCTAGCCTTCCAGCCTTTACGAATGCTTCCTTTTTCTTTTTGACGAGGCTCACAATATCCCGCGTTATCCAAGGTTCCCGAAACTTGCCAAATTTATCCTTCTTCCTCAGGAACATGCTGGTCCTGGATTCTAATCAACTGACGTTTGAAAGACTCCCACATGTCAGATGTTGATTTACCCTCAAACTGCCGCCCCCAATCTAAATTCTTCAATTCCTGCCTAATATTGTTGTAATTAGCCTTTCCCCAATTTAGCACCTTCACCCGAGGACTACTCTTATCCTTATCCACAAGTACCTTAAAACTTATGGAATTATAGTCACTGTTCCCGAAATGCTCCCCTACTGAAACTTCGACCACCTGGCCGGGCTCAATACCAGGTCCAGTACGACCCCATCCCTAGTTGGACTATCTCCATATTGTTTCAAGAAGCCCTCCTGGATGCTCGTTACAAATTCTGCCCCATCCAAGCCCCTAGCACTAAGTGAGTCCCAGTCAATATAGGGGAAGATAAAATCACCCACCACTACAACCCTGTTACCTTTACATCTTTCCAAAATCTGTCTACATATCTGCTCCTCTACCTCCCGCTGGCTGTTGGGAGGCCTGTAGTAAACCCCCAACATCGTGACTGCACCCTTCCTATTCCTGAGCTCCACCCATATTGCCTCGCTGCATGACCCCTCCGAGGTGACCTCCCACAGTACAGCTGTGATATTCTCCTTAACCAGTAATGCAACTCCCCCACCCCTTTTACATCCCCCTCCATCCCGCCTGAAGCTTCTAAATCCTGGAACATTTAGCTGCCAATCCTGTCCTTCCCTCAACCAAGTCTCTGTAATAGCAACAACATCATAGTTCCAAGAACTAATCTAAGCTCTAAGTTCATCTGCCTTACCTGTTATACTTCTTGCATTGAAACAAATGCACTTCAGACTACCAGTCCCGCTGTTCTCTGTAACATCTCCCTGCCTGCTCTTCCTCTTAGTCTTACTGGCCTTATTTACTAGTTCTCCTTCATTTATTTCACTAGCTGTCCTACTGCTCTGGTTCCCACCCCCCTGCCACACTAGTTTAAACCCTCCCGAGTGACGCTAGCAAACCTCGCAGCCAGGATATTTGTGCCCCTCCAAGAAGGACGGGATGCAACCCGTCCTTCTTGTACAGGTCCCATCTGTCCCTGAAGAGGTCCCAATGGTCCAGATATCTGAAACCCTCCCTTCTACACCAGCTGTTCAGCCACGTGTTTAGCTGCACTATCTTTCTATTTCTAGCCTCACTGGCACGTGGCACAGGGAGTAATCCCGAGATTACAACCCCAGAGGTCCTGTTTTTTAACTTTCTACTTAACTCCCTAAACTCCCCCTGCAGGACCTCATCACTCTTCCTGCCTATGAAGGCAAATGTATGTTACCTTTTAGTTACTGTATTTGTTTAAATATTCCATTCATCAGTCAGTTTTCTAGTGACTGTATTTGTGGGTATTAATAGCATTGTTTCATTTTTAGCATTTTCTTACAAGAGTGTGTGGAAGGAAATTAGTGTAGTGGATCAACAGCTGTGCCAGTGGGTGAGATATCAATGATTGGCAAATCATAAATGGTCTAAGCTGGATGACCCAAGTGGCCCATTTCTGCTTGCACTTTATATCCTGAAATTCAATAAGAGAAGTGCTGATATTTACCTATGTTTGGGATAGATGAAATCTTTTTGCATTCTTATAATTTCTTCTGAAATGAACTGTATGGAAAAGCACCAGTCACCTTTAAGATTTTATTGCATGGTGGAAATATCAAAATGGTTACAGCATGTGCTAATCTCAGTTAAGGTAAAAATCCCTTATAACCCATAAATACAATTTCACTTGGTTTAGTTTACTTGAATCCAAGGAAAAAGCTCCTGTTTTTAAAAGGAAAACTAAAGATTTGTTTTTCATTTATAAGGAAGAAAAATGAGAGATTTTGTGGGAATTTCCCAATAAGCGATTGTAACTTTAAACCATTGCTCCACCCAGTGCTCCTCTTAATGTATCAATTTTAGACATTGGTCTTTCACCTGAGATCTAGGTTCAAATCCAGCCCAGACTGAGTCTTCTAATTTATTGGGCCAAGTAACCTAAATTTGGTACAAAATTGGCAATTTCTGCCGAAACATCTGGCCTATGAGTGCTTGTTGCTGATTGTGGATGCCTGAAATGGAAGTTGGCTTTCCAGCACTAATATCACTCATCTTGTTTTCACAATTCATATTTGATGTGTTACAAAGTGTGTGAAACAGAACAGCACAAAACTGTTTACTTTTCGCCATGGATGTCCAACACCTTTACACCTCCATCCCCCACCAGGATGGCCTGAGAGCTCTCTGCTTCTTCCTTGAATGGAGATCCAACCAGTTCCCATCCACCATCACCCTCCTCCACCTGGCTGAATTTATTCTCACATTGAAAACTTCTCTTTCAACTCTACTCACTTCCTCTAAATAAAAGGTGTTGCTACGGGTACCCACATAGGTCCTGGCTATACCTGGCCTTTTGTGGGATATGTGGAACATACTTTGTTCCAGTCTACTCAGATCCCTTCCCCACAACTCTCTTTTCTGGTGCATTGATGATTGTATTGGTGCCGCTTCCTGTTCTCTCCCTGATCTGGAAAATTTCATTGACTTTGCTTCCAATTTCCATCCTTTTCTTACCTTCACATGGTCCATCTTTGACTCTTCCCTTCCCTTCCTTGACTTCTCTATCTCCATTTTTGGGTTTAGGCTATCTTTTATTTCCTTTGCTGAGTGGCGGATCGTATCAAACGGCACGTCCCTTTGGCTGTTCGCAGTAGGCAGAGTATTGACTGTACTCAGCCAGCTCAACTTGCAAAACACAGAACATAATGTTCAACGTTAGATATCGATCTGCGATTGGCCAGCACTTGGTGAACAATCCCAAGTGTGCTAAGAATTACAGTAACAACCATTTTAAGATTATCAGTTGGACACTCAATGTGGCTTAGTTACGCTTGCTAGAAGCTACATATATATTCATACACAGGGACCTGTCCTCTACAAGCAAAAGGAACATGTCCAGGCTTTGCACCTTTTTTGAAGTAAACAAAAGCAAATGGGACAACAGTGCCCTGGTGCATTCTCCATGGCAATGCCTCTACCTATCAGAGTCAACTTGCCAACCAATCAGCATCCTTTTCTCATGCAGTATAAATTGTTGTTCCCTTTGAAATTTGGCATTCTTGCATCTATCCTGATGAATGCAAGATGAAAAGCTTCGACAGTGTTACGGCCAGGCGGGAGATGGTGTTGGTGGCTTCCACTTTTGATCTCTCAACTGGCTGCAGTGTTTTAAAAATAATACTTTATCCCCGAATGTTGAAGGGTCAAATAAACAGTCAAACGCCAGGTTTTCTCATAGGTTTAAAAAGAAAGATAACAATTGAGACAATACCTGAAAATGGTCGCAACTTCACACACATTAATACACACAAGAAGAGATAGAATGTAGAAGGTAGTATGCAATTAGAGATAGATTGTTGTAAAGAGAGTTCACTTTGAAACCTTCTGGGTTTTCTGGGAGGAATTTTTAACAGCATTGCAGGCCTGAATGTTCCTTGTCTTTGAATTGATGAAGTGTTGCAGAATCCTTTGGTTAAAACTCAGGTGGAAGTTGGTGGTGGAAGTCCTGGTTCAATTTCTCAGATGGGGAGCTTTCAAGGTCACCTTGCAATCTCTCTGACACAATAGTTTAAAAATGGTGCTGGCAGAGCTTAATGCTTAGCTGGATCAATCTCACACCTTCTCAGGCCAGAATGGCTTTCTGTCTCTCTCTTCCCCATAGCAGTTACTTCTTTTAAAGGTAAAAACTAAGCAGGTTTTGGTTTTAGTCACACGACTGAAGATGTTTTCTCTTGGGGTATTCATACAATGCCTCAGGATATGGGGACCATTGTTATATAATGATGTCTAAATGTGGCCAATTTTGATAAATTGGTGTTATTTCACACCTAGTATTTTGGTCTTGGCTTCGGAGTCGGTCTATCTGCAAAAACCTTAGCTAGCCCAATTTTTGATGAGTCGTTAGCATGGAATGGGCTGTTTTACATAGGGCGGCACAGTAGTTAGCACCGCAGCCTCACAGCTCCAGGGACCCGGGTCCGATTCTGGGTACTGCCTGTGCGGAGTTTGCAAGTTCTCCCTGTGACCGCGTGGGTTTTCGCCAGGTGCTCCGGTTTCCTCCCACAGCCAAAGACTTGCAGGTGATAAGTAAATTGGCCATTGTAAATTGCCCCTAGTATAGGTAGGTGGTAGGGAATATGGGATTACTGTAGGGTTAGTATAAATGGGTGGTTGTTGGTCGGCACAGACTCGGTGGGCAGAAGGGCCTGTTTCAGTGCTGTATCTCTAAATAAAATAAATAAATAATGTGCCTCCTCAAGGCAATTCCAGATGTTGTTGTTGGTCCTGTTTTCAACAGACAAACATGTTGATTTGCAGTACAGGAGGTAATCACCTGACCTCTCCCTCCATGTTCCTGGGTAGAAAGTTTCCATTTTCTTGTAGCTTAGTTCAACTTACTTTTTATTTCGTAATTCCTCCAGTTCATTTCCTATTTCATCACTGTTCCCTCTGTGAGCGTGACAACAGCATGTCGCCTTTTTCAGCACTACTAAAGATATTCCATTTTCATTTAGTTCTGGAAATTTTGATCTCTCTCTTGCTTTTATCTTGCACCACACAACTCAACTCAAAGCTGAAATGACACTTTGTAGATATCGGTCAGGCTCTTGTATATGGTTAAGCCCCACCAAATCTATCCTTCAATCACATAATTCTTTATTATTAATGTTCACTAAGTGTTTGGTAAGCTTGTCACTAAACAGTGATTTGTAAAGTGGCTTGTAGAATGTGTTATTCATTTTTACCAACTGACTTGACAGTATCACTGGGGTCAGCAAAAAAGGTAATTCTATTGAAGCATTCAAAAGGGAATTAGACAGTTATATGAAAAGGAAGAATGTGCAGGGTTATGAGGAGAAGGCAAGGGAATGGGACTGAGGGAATTGCTCTTTCAAGGAGCCAGTGTGGCCACGATGAGCCGAATGGCTGCCTCCTGCACTACAACAATTCCATGATTTATTCGAAGAAGGTGTCTCTGAAACAGATGTTCATTGACTACTCAAGCAAACGGGCTACCCACAATAATCCACATACACTCACCAAACACACTTCACTGCCATGGGTGTTACCTGATTTGGCAAGTCTTTCCTGCAGGCAGGAATTTCTATTTCCCTGTTAGGACTGCCCTCCTACTTGTCCTAAGTTATTATCTGGTTAAACTCCAGTGGTGTATGGAAGGTACAATAGGAAGAAAGATGAGAAATTACCTACTTGTATGTTTAACAGCCTTTACAAGTTGCATTCCTAGTTCGATGTCCCTTTAGTTCAGGAGGTGAAAATAATTGATCTTTTTCAGATAAATTAAAACTTGCTGTAGGAAGGGCTGGCCTTTTTTATTTCCTGAGAGCAAGGATAGTCAGCTGGGGCAACTCCTGTGTCACAAAGTGCCTTAAAGGGATGTAGTCTCTTACGTGACTGCCTGAGATTGTCGCCTGGTATTGGTGCTTTACTGTGATGCTTAGAGGATCCTCATTGAAAAAATGAAAATGATTCTGCAAGATCGGTAATTTTGCTTTGTTTGAACAAACTTTGTCTTTATTTGAGCAATATATTCCACTCATCATTACAAATTAGTACTGATTTGTTTTCTACAAGTTCATAAACAACATTTGTTTAAACTGACAAGTGGCTATAATTTTGTAAGATTGCACTCCCAATATATATAAAACAGAGCAGTGTTATGTGGGACTGCATATAAGAAGATTGCAAAAATGAATCTATCTCTGATTTACTGCAGATTAAATATTTGTGTTTTTTTTCCCAAAAGATGTATTTATTATTGTTGACCCTGAAGTTGTCCTTTTTAAATGATGCGTAATCTTAAAAAATCACCTTTGTTTTATCAGTCAAAACATAACTAGTATATTCAACAGAACAATTTGTTCATACTTTTGAAGATATTCAGTGACTAGAAACTGAGGTAGAATTGTGCTTGGAATGTAGAGCTTTTTAACAAACACAATAATTGCCCTTTCTATAACCTGGTCTTTCGGAAATTAGAAGAATTCATAGTTCTGTTTTACCATAACCACTAATGATCTTTCCTTTACTCACAGAATACCTCGGTGTTAGAAAACCATCACTGGAGGTCAGCAGTGTGTGTGCTCCAGGAATCTAAATTATTTTCACATCTGTCAGTTGAGGAAAGGTGTGTATCTGATGTTTTGCTAAATAATTATCTGCAAATTTTATTTTTTCCCAAATTAGTTCATCAGTGTATCTAATACATGTTCGAAAATTAATCGGAATCAATAAATAATTAGTTTCTAGATAATTGGAGTTGATATATATCCAGTAGGTTGTACATTTTTTTTTTAGTCAACTTAGCTTTTAATCTGAGACAATTGCCAGTTTTTCCAACTTTTAAATGTGTTTAAACCTTTGTTAACTGAAAAGGAGAGACATAAAATTTTATTGTCTTCCTCTTTGTCCATGTTCTAGGTCTCCCTGGATATTTCACTAGCGACAAATGGCAATCTGAGAAATGTCTATTGTCTGTTCTTTAGCCACTGTCTATCCATATTGTCACTTTACCTCTAACACCATTGGCTATAATCAGTTCAGTAAATCTCAGAATATCACACTTTAGCAAATGCTATTTTGCAAGTTCAGATGAAAGTTTGTCCACACAGTAATTTACTCAAAGAATTTGATTAAAATAGTCAAGCACATGTTGATTCCACAATTTTCTAATTTTTCAATAATGTTATCCTGTGTTATGGGCTCACAGTTTTTCTACTACCAGTGTAACACTAACTGATCTGTAATTATTAGTTTATCTCTCTTTCCTGTTTTCTGATCAGGGTATAGACCTTTTTTCTGGCACTAATACTAGTATTAAATACTAGCATTTTGCTGCTCCTGAAAGTGCCTTGGGATGTTAAAGCGCAGTATAAATGGACATTGTTATTGATGTCCTTTTCCCCATTAATCATCATCATCTCGGGCTGGTCGCTCCCCCTGGTATGGCCCCTGCCTCTGCTTCCTTAAGTGCAAGGATCACAAATTTTAATGTTTATGCCGGGCAACTGATTTAGCCATTCATCTGTTTAACTTTGGTGGTGGGCAAACGTCTGGAAAAAATAATTAGGGACAAAATTGATAGTCATATGGACAAATGAGAGTTAATTAAGGAAAGCCAGCATGGATTTCTTAAGGGAAAATCATGTTCAACTAACTTGCTGGAGTTTTCTGAGGAGGTAACAGAGAGGGTTGATGAGATCAATGCTGTTCATATTGTGTACATGGACTATCAAAAGGCGTTTGATACAGTGCGACACAACAGACTTGTCAGCAAACTTGTAGCTCATGGGATAAAAGGGACGGTAGCAACATGAATGCGAAATTGGCCGAGTGACAGGAAACAAAGAGTAGTGGTTAATGGATGTTTTTCGGGCTGGAGGAAAGTTTGTAGTGGAGTTCCCCAGGGATCAGTGTTGGGACCCTTGCTTTTCCTGATGCATATTAATGACCTAAACCTTGGTGTACAGGGCACAATTTCAAAGTTTGCAGATGATACAAAACTTGGAAGCATTGTGAACTGTGAGGAGGATAGTGTAGAACCTCAAAGAGACATAGACAAGTTGGTGGAATGGGCAGACAGGTGGCGGATGAATTTCAATGCAGAGAAATGTTAAACATGAAGTGATTCATTTTGATAGGAAGAACATGGAGAGATAATATAGAATGAAGGGTACAATTCTAAAGGGGGTGCAGGAGCAGAGGGACCTAGGTGTATATGCGCATAAGTCATTGAAGGTGGCAGGACAGGTTGAGAGAGCGGTTAATAAAGCATACAGTATCCTGGGCTTTATTAATAGGGGCATAGAGTACAAGAGCAAGGAAGTTGTCGTGAGGTGAGAGTGACTGCTCTTGACATCAAGGCAGCATTTGACCGAGTATGGCATCAAGAAGCCCTAGCAAAACTAAGGTCAATGGGAATCAGGGGGAAAACACTCTGCTGGCTGGAGTCATACCTAGCGCAAAGGAAGATGGTTGTGGTTGTTGGCGGTCCATCATCTGAGCTCCAGGACATCACTACAGGAGTTCCTCAGGGTAGTGTCCTAGGCCCAACCATCTTCAGCTGCTTCATCAATGACCTTCCTTCAATCATAAGGTCAGAAGTGGGGATGTTCGCTGATGATTGCACAATGTTCAGCACCATTCATGAATCCTCAGATACTGAAGCAGTCCGTGTAGAAATGCAGCAAGACCTGGACAATATCCAGGCTTGGGCTGATAAGTGGCAAGTAACATTCGTGCCACTTAAGTGCCAGGCAATGACCATCTCCAACAAGAGTGAATCTAACCATCTCCCCATGACATTCAATGGCATTACCATCGTTGAAGCCCCCACTATCAACATCCTAGGGGCTACCATTGACCAGAAACTGAACTGGAGTAGCCATATAAATACCGTGGCTACAAGAGCAGGTCAGAGGCTAGGAATCCTGCGGCGAGTAACTCACCTCCTGACTCCCCAAAGCCTGTCCACCATCTACAAGGCACAAGTCAGGAGTGTGATGGAGTACTCTCCACTTGCCTGGATGGGTGCAGCTTCAACAACACTCAAGAAGCTCGACACCATCCAGGACAAAGCAGCCCACTTGATTGTCACCCCATCTACAAACATTCACTCCCTCCACCACAGAATCGCTGCACTTTAGAAAAGACATGAGGGCATTGGACAGAGTACAGAAAAGATTCACGAGAATGGTTCAAGAGATGAGGAATTTCAGTTATGAAGATAGATTGGAGAAGTTAGGACTGTTTTCCTTGGAGAAGAGAAGGCTGAGAGGTGATTTGATAGAGGTATTCAAAATCTTGAGGGGTCTGACAGAGTAGATAGAGAGAAACTGTTCCCACTCGTGAAACGATCGAGAACGAGAGGGCACAGATTTAAAGTATTTGGTAAGAGAAGCAAACGTGACATGAGGAAAACTTTTTCACGCAGCGAGTGGTTGAGGTCTGGAATGCACTGCCTGAGAGCGTGGTGGAGGCAGGTTCAATTGAAACATTCAAAGGGAATTAGACAGGAAAAATTTGCAGAAGAATAGAACTGAGGGAGTTGCTCTTTCAGAGAGCCGTTGCGGTCGTGATGGGCCGAATGGTTTCCTTCTGCACTGTAACGATTCTGTGATCTCCAGATCTGGCTGGACCATGTAAAGCGCTATTGGGGCCTGCTCTCCTCTGCCAAACTGGTTAACCTAGAATGTAAAGATAACCCCCGACTTCTCTACTGAAGCCTGTTGCCTTAAGCCCCTTTCCCCTGCCCTGTTCATTCTCACCACTAACAGCAAGTGCAGGGAGCTCATGTCCAACATCCAGTATTGGATGAGCAGAAATTTCCTCCAATTAAGCATTGGCAAGACCAAAGCTTTTGATCCCTGCCACAAACTTAATTCCCTAGCCACAGACTCCGTGGCTCTCCCTGGCTACTGTCTAAGGCTGAACCAAATCATCCAAAATATTGGTATCCTACCTTATCCTAAGCTGATCATGGGCAAAATTGTACCCACTTTAAAAGTAATCGCTGGTCAGGTCCACTTTCGACCCAAACGCCCACTTGCTGGTAGTGTGCTCACCAGTGCAATCTTACAAGAGGCGGCCTCCTAATTGGCTGCCTGCACATCTACCATCTAATTAAGGACAGCAGGCAGGTCCCTGAGGCTGCAAGCCCAATCAGAGGAGCTGTAGCCTTGGAAGGGTGGCAACCCCACTGGCAGAGGTGTAAGAGGGGCCTGCAAGGGCGCCTCCAGCTTGAGGTGCCCTCTGAAGACATTTCTATTTTTTTTTTTAGAATAAAGTGTGGCCACAGCTGACAGGCAACCCCTGTGGAGGGGAAACCCCTACGGCTTCAGCTCTTGCCTGTTGATGCCTGTAGCTCTGGTTGGAGAGGGGGGAAGGTAAGTATAGCAGGCCTCGCTGGCCCTCCTGGCAAACCGCCTCTAGGCACCTGCCTGGCTTTGGCCTCAGCGGAGGAGTGGGTGGGGGGTTGGCTTTCACCACTGCGAAAATCCTGTGGCATCCCCAATCTACCCATAAGTGGTTTCTTACATATTCAAATTGGCTACCTGTCGCTCCTAGACATCTTTCATCCTGCTTCCAGTAAGATCGGCAGGAGGTGGGAACTCGTCGGCTGGCCAATATGACACCATTCCTCCCGGTTCTGCATTCAAAGCTGGCTCAGCAGGACTGATAAAAATAACCCTCCATCATATTTTCTCCATAACATCATCTGCCTCGGCCTCTGCTGCAATGCTCATCCATGTCTTTATTACCTCTGGGCTGGACTTTCAATTCTCTCCTCCCACTCCAACGTTGGAGCCTCTGTAAGCTTGGGCTTATCCAAAATTCAGCTGGCTGTATCGCACCAAGTCCCATTCACCCATCATCCCTGTGGTCACTGACGTACCTTAGCTCTCGGTCCAGCAATGCTTCGATTTTAAAATTCTCATCCTTGTTTTAAAATTCTTTCATGGACTCTATCCTCCATATCTCTGTAGCCTCTTCTAGCCCTACAAACCTCCGCGATCTCTGCACTCCTCCAATTCTGGCCTTTCACTCATCTCCAGTTTTCTTTGTTTCACCATTGGCGGTGATGCTTTCAGCTACCTAGCCCTAAACTCTGGAATGTCCTCTCTATATCTCTGCCCCTCTGTCTCCCCTCCTCTTTAAAACCCATCACTTTGACCAAACTTTTGATCATCTATCATATCGCCTTATGTGGTTCAGTGTAACATTTTGTTAATGGTCCTGTGAATTGCCTTGGGACTTTTTGCTATGTTCAAGGCACTATATAAATGCACATTGTTGTGCAGAATATCAACAAACTAGAGAAAGATGATTAGAATCTAGGCAGATTTCATTCTAGTAAATTATTTTCCTCAGTGAGTGACCTACTGTCAAACTTACTGGGCAGAGCTCTGGCATCACAAGCTGATATAAATGTAAACTGGTTTAGACAGTATGGCTGCTTGTGGCATTTAACCTCAGTGCTTCAGTAGTGCAGTGGATGCTCTAGATTTAAGGGCAAAAACTACTATCCTTATGCTTTGCCTTTGTTGTTGGTTACGTAGTTGGGTCTCCTAATACCAAAATTATTCTTAATGGTAGGATGATAGGAAGATCCTTGTCAAATCAACTGGAGAATACCGATGGAGGTATATAAGAAATGCCACGTGTGGCACAGCATAAATGGGCTAATCAAATTACACGATGTTGACTCATGTAGCCCACAGACAAAAAGAGAAATTTTCACAGCCTGATTTCAATCCTTCTAGATTTACACGCAGTAGTGTTTGGAGGATATTTCCATAGAACTAGAATTTACCTCTGCTATCAAAATCTGAAGTGAAAAGATTAAAGATGTTTGCATCTTGTCAGTTCCAGCTGTTTGTATAAAAACCCCTCCAGGAATGTTATCTCACCACTACATATATTTTTTTGGCTTTTGTAAAATGTTTACAGTATGTTAAACTTTTTTTTTAAAGCTATCAAATGGAAAGCCAGTTGGGTTCCCTAATTCTAGCCACAGACATAAGCCGCCAGAATGAGTTTCTGTCACAACTCCGAACTCGCTTGGACATGAGTGACCTGTGTTTAGATAATGCCGGTCATCGACATTTCATGCTGCAGGTAACCTTACTTCCTGGAGTTAAATATTTTAAGTGCTTATTTTTTCCCAAGTGCAGGCTTAATTCAAAAACGATCTTGCTTCACATTTAACAGGTACAATGATGTGGCCACAATAAACTATGTAGCTTACCTCTACAAATGTACCTATATTAATTTTGCAGCAGACTTTGATATATTTTAGTTACAAGAGAGAATCTAACCATCTTCCCTTAATGTTCAATGGCATTACCATCGCTAAATTCCCCACTATCAACACCCTGGGGGTCACCATTGACCAGAAACTGAACTGGACCAGTCACATAACTGCTGTGGTGCAAGAGTAGGTCAGAGGCTGGGAATTCTGAGGCGAGTAACTCAGCTCCTGTCTCCCCAGTGCCTGTCCACTATCTACAAGACGCAGGTTGGGCGCGTGCAGCTCCAACACTACTCAAGAAGCTCAGCACCATTCAGGCCAAAGCAGCCCGCTTGATTGGCATCCGATCTATCACAGTGGATGCAGTGTGTACCATATGCAAGGTGCACTGCAGCAACTTGCCAAGGCTTCTTCAGTAGCACCTCCCAAACCTGCAACTTCTAACTCCTCAAAGGAGAAGGGCAGCAGATGCATGGAAATACTACCATATGCCAGTTGCGCTCCAAGCCACACACCATTCTGACCTGGAAATATATTGCTGTTCCTTTGTCGTTGCTGGGTCAAAAACCTGGGACTCTCCCGAGCAGCATTGTGGGTGTACCCACACTACATGGACTGCAGCCGTTCAAGAAGGCAGCTCACCATCATCTTCTCAAGGGCAATTAGGTTTAGGCAATAAATGCTAGCCTTGCCAGTGATGCCCGCAGTGTCATGGTTCTGTAGTTTTTTTTTTCAGAATATGTGGTTTGCCTTTAAGGCTTGCAAGGGATCAGAATTGCTTTTAAGCATCAGCAAGCCTCAGGAGTTATAGGAAGGTGCATTTTCATTGCCTTAGAAACAGCCATTTGGAGACTGCGATTCAAAGGGTGCATTCTCGTTGCCATAGATATAGCCACTGGGAGTGAGTTTCATGCGATACATTTGTTACAGTTCAGTTTTGAACAGGCTGTTAGTGGAAGACAGTTTGTTCTAACAGACACACACTGACAGAGACACAGATGACACAGCTGACACAGCTGTGGTGTCAGCACTTGGAAAAAGAGCTCTCAACCATTCAAACTGAAGGAATAGGAATTTAGTCTGTTTAATTATTATCTCTCAAAATTCTAAAACATCAAGCCAAGACAGAGATCTCTGGTAATTTAAACTGAAGGAAGGGAAGTTAGACTGTGACAATCTTTTATCCCTCAAATACTCTAAAGTCAGATTGATTCTGTTGAAAGTGTTTGCAAGTCGTTAACTGTTGAAATTCGCTGGAGAAGGAAAGCAACATCCTTTGAGGACTTCAAGCAACATTGGATTGTAAATTTGCAAGGACTCTAATTTTTTCTATTTTAAATGTTGTTTATATCTTCATAGTGTTTAAGAATTTAGTACTTCTAATTAAAGAGTTAATTTATTGATTTAAAGACACCTGGTTTGGTTGGCCTCATTCGGGGGTTAATAGATGGTACAATTTGGCTAGGTCATTCTTTAATTTGGAAAGTTTTAAATGATAGGCAATCTGTGGAGCGACGGGATTGAATCATCAGTGCGTTTTTCCCACCACAATCAGAATCGTATATTTTGTTTGGGGGCTTTGACAGGAACGTTCGGTCATTCAAGAAGGCAGCTCACCATCATCTTCTCAAGAGCAACTAGGTTTAGGCAATTAATGCTGGCCTTGCCAGTGATGTCCACATAGCAAGAATGAATAGAAAAAATGAAGTCCATATGTATCATTTTTAAATACATATTTTTTTAAACAATTGAGTTTTACAGTCCCTTAACAACGTTTAATTCCTTGGATTTTATTTACTTGGGACTTGAGTTTAGTTCCCATGTCCCTGTAATGTTAACTGATATGTCTGTCCAGTGGACTGCCTGGAAATGTTGCAGTTATTGTAATGAAATACTGTCCTGTGTTTTTTAGATGGTTATTCAATTAGTTTACATTTTATTTTTAAATTAGGCCAGACCATAAATGTGAAGGCAAGCTCATACATTTTATAGTACATGCAAACCACAGAATCCCAATGCAAATTAAGCTTGAGACTAAAAGACTTGTATCTGAACAATTCTTGTTCATGTATCAGATCCCTTGGCATTTGTGGAAGGGCTCCCTTGGCTCATGTGTGCAATCTAAGACCGACTCAGACAAAAATGTTTTTGTTCCTGCTTCTCTACACTTGCATGATTCTGAAAGGTTTAACAATGCAATTTATTATATATTTAATAAAATCATTGATAAACCAATGTTGGAGCCATAAAGTATTATATTTTCTTTGGTACATATAACTTTTATCAACTTGTTTGTAAGGTTAGCAGTTTTTTTCGAAAATTCAGCAGCTGATGAGGTAAATCACCCTTGCTTCCCACCACCCACTGTATGACTCTAAGGGCTGGATTTTCTTCTCCTGACGGCGGGTGAAAAAATGGCAGCTGGCGCATGCGGGCTGAGTGCCACCATGCCGCTATGATTTTCCTCGCGGCAGCCTAAGATAATGAACCCCCAATCACGTGGAGGGGGCAGGCTGTCTGATGCCGGCAATGGCGTCAGTTGTCTGTGTGCTGGGGCCATGTTTACAGAGCAGCCCAGCTGGGTCATTTAAATTTTTAAAGGGCTACATCCTGTCCCCTCCCAATGTACTGCTGATAAATCGAACACCCCTTCTCCCCACCCCCCCCCCCCCCCCACTACCATAATAATTAAATTCAACATTTCCCCACTCACCTCCCTTCAACACTTGACCTCTCTATTTCCCTGTATGGTTTTACCTCCGTCTTTACTCTATCTCATCTTCCTCTCCGATCTCTCCTGTGAGTCCTCTCTACCTCTTCTATACATGTATTTATTTTCACCCAGCTGTACACTCTCCTCTCTTTTACTCCTTTTTTTGTGTCAGCACTGCTTTTTTTTCCCCCATATTTCCGTAGGGGCTAGGATTGTGTTGAGTGGGAGGCAGCCTCAGATTGGGAAAGTTCAACAGTAGAAGATTGATCAGAATTTTGGGCTCCTTTTGAGGATTCTTAGTATGCACTGAGATGATCAAATGTTCTCCAGTACACGTCAGCTCCTGTGCTGTGTGATTGGAGCCATGGCAGTGGACCTGAACTGTGGATCAATAAATAATTTTGAGTTTTGCTTTATTGTTTCTGGGGAATTGGGAGTATTTTTTGTTGAATTTCCCTTTAGAAAATGGCATAAGTAAGGTACATGGTTACTAGTCTTTGGAAAGAGTAGTGTTCATGGACTGAATTACTCTTGCACACAGTCTTATATTATATAAAGTCATGGGAATTGTGGAAAAAAACATCCTTAAAATGGTGACTTAATGGAAGTAAATAATTTCTGTTCTTCTTGCAGATAGCACTGAAATGTGCAGATATCAGTAACCCATGCCGGCCTTGGGAACTGAGTAAGCAATGGAGTGAAAAAGTATCGCAAGAATTCTTCCATCAAGGTACATTAAGTAAAATGGCTCAATATACAGCATTTGTTATCAAACAATATTAAAAGCAAAAATAATTAGACCTTTTTCGCACACCCTAACCCGTAATTCCACAACACTGCACCTACAGGGCTTGGTTTTGGGAGCAGTGCTATTCAACATTTTTATGAATATGGCAACATCAGTATTGGAAATGCCATTGGTACCTTCATCTCAAAGTTGGTGAATGATCTCAAAATTGCAGGAGATATTAATATGGAAGAGGATCGGGTAACAGCTTCAAGAGTATCTTGATTGTTTGGCAAACTGAGTAGATAGTTGAGAGGTGCAGTGAGTAAGTGTAAAGCCATCTACTTAGAGATTTGTAAGATTCATGGTAAATTATTAATCAAATCAGGAAAAGGAGTTTGGGATCATTGTAGATTGGTTTGATGTCTTGAGGGATCAATCAGCAATGAGAAAAGCTAATGGAATATTGGGTTGCATAAGAGTAATGGAGAATAAATCAAAGAAAGTAATCCTACCCTCAGGCCCCACTGATAGTATTGTGGTAATTTGGAAAGGCTACCACTGCTATGTCCAGACTGGCCAAGAGAGTGTGGGAAAATGGCGTACTGACACAGAACACAAAAGTCTGCGTGTATCAAGCCTGTGTCATCAGTACCTTGCTCTACGGCAACGAGGTCTGGACAACATATGTCTGCCAAAAGCGACGTCTCAATTCATTCCATCTTCGCTGCCTCTGGAGAATCCTTGACATCAGGTGGCAGGACCGTATTTCCAACACAGAAGTCCTCGAGGCGGCCAACATCCCCAGCTTATACACACTACTGAGTCAGCGGCGCTTGAGATGGCTTGGCCATGTGAGCCGCATGGAAGATGGCAGGATCCCCAAGGACACATTGTACATCGAGCTCGTCACTGGTATCAGACCCACCGGCCATCCATGTCTCCGCTTTAAAGACGTCTGCAAATGCCTGTGACATTGATCACAAGTCGTGGGAGTCAGTTGCCAGCGATCGCCAGAGCTGGCGGGCAGCCATAAAGGCGGGGCTAAAGTGTGGCGAGTCGAAGAGACTTAGCAGTTGGCAGGAAAAAAGATAGAAACGGAAGGGGAGAGCCAACTGTGAAACAGCCCTGATAACCAATTTTATCTACAGTGCCTGTGAAAGAGTCTGTCACTCTAGTATTGGCCTTTATAGCCACTCCAGGCGCTGCTCCACAAACCACTGACCACCTGCAGGCGTTTACCCATTGTCTCCTGAGACAAGGAGGCCAAAGAAGAAAGAATTTGGAACCCACACTGCATAGAGAATGGAGCTGAGCTAGAAAATATAAAAATGAGCTATTTACAAGGGGCTCATCAGAAAAGATTCTGCCTGGCATTTGAGTAATCTGGCACCCTGTCCTGGGGCCTGCATGACTCAGACCACCTCCCAAAAAAGTAAGAATGGGCCAATTTAATAGCAATCCTCCCCCAGAACTTCACAAAGTGCAACCCTGTAAGATCCCATCTTCCTTGAACATGATCCTATCTATCCTCCTGAGGCAGCTGGACCCTGGGACAGTTGCCAAATTAGCTTGATCTCTAAATTGCTGTCATTCTCAATATGTAAACAGCCTTATCAATACCACCAACATGCAGTGTCTTCACAAAAATATATGTATGTGTTTTTCATGAAGGAAAGTTTTAAAACAAAATGATGTCGCTCAATATATTTTATTTTTTTCATGAACTTCCAACACTATAGGATAATATTTCTGTTTATTGCATGGCAGATTTATATACTTTGTATAATTTGAAAAGTGTGTATTACTGGTATAAATTAAAAGAAAAATGCTTGTAGTAAAATTTGCAGAATACTCAGTTTGGGAGAATAGTGCATGGCCAAATAGGATAACTTTTGAAATTTTTAATACATCAATCAGCAATCATCATGAGCTAATTTATATTGAAACTTTTTTTCCCTATTTAGGGGATATTGAACGGCAGCATAAGCTAGATATAAGTCAGCTATGTGATCGCCATACAGAAACTGTAGCCAATATTCAAATAGGTGAGTGATTTGAGTTTTTTAAAAATTCCAAAGCAGTTGACTTGTAACATTTAACTACTGCACTTATTTGGGCACAATCATCTTATTATTGCAGTGGCCAAGAACTCAACCAATCTGTTGAATTTGAGAAAATCATACCAAAAATTGAGCTAGTCATATCTTATCTCCAAAATAAATGTTTTGATTCAGGGTCTCTGAGAAAAGCAAACCGTGTTTTAAATTTTGAACTTGTATTTAAAGGAAAAAGAGTGGAGTAGGAAGTTGTGTAAATGAAGTGCAAGTATAAAAGCAGAGAGAATAGAAAAAAGGAAAGATGGGTGAGAAGTGTTCAAATTTTCTATTTTCATTTGATCATTTTAAGTTTTAACTTCAGTTGCATAGTATCATTGAAACATAGAAAATAGGAGCAGGAGTAGGCCATTCAGCCCTTCGAGGCTGCTCCGCCATTCATTATGATCATGGCTGATCATCCAACTCAGTAACCTGTTCCTGCTTTCGCCCCATACCATTTGATCCCTTTAGACCCAAGAGCTATATCTAACTCCTTCTTGAAAACATACAATGTTTTGGCCTCAACTGCTTTCTGTGGTAGCGAATTCCACAGTCTCGCCACTCTCAGGGTGAAGAAATTTCTCCTCATCTCAGTCTTGAAAGGTTTACCCCGTATCCTTAGACTATGACCCCTGGTTCTGGACTCCCCCACCATCGGGAACATCCTTCCTGCATCTACCCTGTCAAGTCCTGTTAGAGTTTTATAGGTTTCTATGAGATCCCCCCTCACTCTTCTGAACTCCAGCGCATATAATCCTAACCAACTCAATCTCTCCTCATACGTCAGTCCCGCTATCCCAGGAATCAGTCTGGTAAATCTTCGCTGCACTCCCTCTATAGCAAGAACATCCTTCCTCAGATAAGGAGACCAAAAGTGCATACAGTATTCCAGGTGTGTAATTGCAGCAAGACATCCCTGCTCTTGTACTCGAATCCTCTTGCTATGAAGGCCAACATACCATTTTCCTTTTTTATCGCCTGTTGGACCTGCATGCTTACCTTCAGCGACTGGTGTACGAGAACACCCAGGTCTCGCTGCATATTCCCCTCTCTGTTTACAGCCGTTCAGATAATAATCTGCCTTCCTGTTTTTGCCACCAAAGTGGATAACCTCACATTTATCCACATTATACTGCATCTGCCATGCATTAGCCCGCTCACTCAACTTGTCCAAATCACACTGAAGCCTCTCTGCATCCTTCTCACAACTCGCCTTCCCACCCAGTTTTGTGTCATCTGCAAATTTGGAGATATTACATTTAGTTCCCACATCTAAATCATTAATATATATTGTGAATAGCTGGGGTCCTAGCACCGATCCCTGCAGTACCCCACTAGTCACTAAAATAAAAGCAAAATACTGCGGATGCTGGAAATCTGAAATAAAAACAAGAAATGCTGGAACCACTCAGCAGGTCTGGCAGCATCTGTGAAAAGAGAAGCAGAGTTAACGTTTCGGGTCAGTGACCCTTCATCGGAATGGTGAGATGAAGGGTCACTGACCCGAAACGTTAACTCTGCTTCTCTTTTCACAGATGCTGCCAGACCTGCTGAGTGGTTCCAGCATTTCTTGTTTTTACCCCACTAGTTACTGTCTGGCATTCGACAAAAGACCTATTTATCCCTACTCTTTGTTTCCTGTTTGCCAACCAATTTTCTGTCCATCACAATACACTACCTGCATTACACTACCCCCAATACCATGTGATTTAATTTTACATGCTAATCTCTTATGTGGGACTTTGTCGAAAGCCTTCTGAAAGTCCAAATAAACCACATCCACTGGCTCCCCCTCATCAACTCTACTAGTTACATCCTCAAAGAATTCCAGTAGAATTGTCAAGCATGATTTCCCTTTAGTAAATCCATGCTGACACTGCCCGATTCTACCACTGTTCTCTAAGTGCTGTGCTATAAAATCTTTGATAATGGACTCTAGAATTTTCCCCACTATCAACGTCAGGCTGACTGGTCTATAATTCCCTGCTTTCTCTCTCCCTCCCTTTTTAAATAATGGGGTTACATTAGCTACCCTCCAATTTGTAGGAACTGTTCCAGAGTCCATAGAATCGACATTACAACTCCTGACAACTTGAGTAGCTTTATTTGTGTTAGAATTGCAGCTGAAGTTGAAAACTATTTCGAAAAAAGTCATCCAAAGAGTTCTGGAGTCAAAAGTATTAAAGTCAATGGTGCATTCCTTGCCTATGGCTTTGTTTTAGTGTTCTTTTATTATTTTGCCACCTTTGTACGCAAGCATTTATTGTTGGAGTTAATGCTGTTTATCATTAAATATAGCACATTTATTTATAACAATTAAAAAACTCGTACATTGACGTAGTTAATTAAGATCTTATTTTGTGCACCAGGTTTCATAACTTACGTAGTGAAACCTCTCTTTGTGGAGTGGACCCGATTCTCCAACACCACACTGTCACAGACTATGCTTGGACACCTTAGTTTGAATAATGCTAGCTGGAAGGGATTACTACAAGAACGGACCCAGAGTGGAGATGATGCTGATTCTGTTTGTGAGGAAATGGACTGACTTATTACCTCAGGAAAGCCAAGAATTATTTTATCCCACTCACCTCAGTCATCTGCTGGAGCTGGACAATGAATTTTCAGTCTATTGGGCTGAACTCAAATGGGATAATTCTTTAGGTGGGGGATTGAGATATATTTGCAGGCTCTGACTGTCACGGTTGCATGTGTACCCGTGCCAACGTTACTGTAATTCCATGCTTTTTTCAAAGCACCATATTGCTTCTTTGCCCCTCGCTAGGCTTGAACATAAAGCAATATACAAATACCTCAGTTGGCTTTTGTGAGACATTGAGCACATAAACTGCAGTGGTGGCCAAACTGAAGGGATTGGAAAAAGGAGGGTGGCAGTGTCCCAGAAAGTGCCATTTATTAACGGTTAGTTTGAATACTGTAATACAGACTGATACTTAGAATTTCTGCACTTGGGGTTTTCTGTGGTTTTTTTTTTAGAAGGCTAAAATATGAACTTAGTGAAAATCTTCTGATGTTGGTACAAGAAGAGTTTTTGTTCTCTTCCTGCCATTTTGGAGTGACTGAATGCATGCAAAGAAGCCAGTCCTTTTCTGCCTCAGAGATTTGTTTACAATGCTGTATTTTTGATACTTTGGTTCTGGTTCTTGCCTTGAAGCATAGTGGAAAAGGATCCACTAATTTGGGAAATGCTATTTGGTAAGAAGATAGAATAAAATAAATGCTGCAGCTCGTTTTTAATCTTTGTGATGCCATTTATGTTCCCATGGAAGCCTCTGTTCTGCCATGGTGTTCCTTTAGTGCACTGTGAATCCAGCTTTCATCTCCGACCACAACCAAGCTTTACTTCAGCAAATATGGGAAAAGAGTGCTGCTGGCCTTTGCCTTTTTGGGAGAGTTGAAGAAACAACTTAGAAAAACAGATTAGTGTTTGAAGCCAACATGTGGTTTTCATGCATGAACTGCACTTACAGTGATAGTGGCAGTAGTTCATTATAAAGATCAGCTCAGGATATTTGTCTGTGTTCTGGAGCAAGTGATGGTGGTAACCAAGAATCAGTATATCCGAACAAAGTGCCACTTTCACCATTCTGTTTTCTTCGAAATGTAACAAACATACATACAGCCAGATTGAAGAAAAACTCTTAATTGCTACAGATGCCTTAAAACTATGCACAAAGCTAAGTGACCAAATCTGTTTTTATTTTGAAAAGTGCATTGTTCCTCGACCTTTTGCGAGTGAATTGTTACTCCCCTGTGGGCCGTGTTTGATGTGAAAAGATGAACCCTTTGTAGGATAAGATTAAAAATGTTATTTTAAACTTCAAACATTCCATTTTGTATTTTAGAGTGTTTTAAATAGTTGTTGACTATGTACAGTAAGCAGAACTGTATCTTAGGTTTGGCGTTTTCCAGTGAAACAAAATTGGTGCTTTTCTCTTTTTTTTTTAGTTAACTTGTATTTCAGGACTGTTTCAGAGAATTCTGTTTACAATTTGTTGCAACAGTCATCTTTGAGAGATGAAGGCTTCAATGTTAAGCTTAGGGACATTACCAGGTTGTTGGCAGATTTGCCATATTCATATTTTGATATAAGCCTGTTGCTGTTCAAAATTTTGATGAATAAAAAAATTGACATACCTTTTGAGCTACGTGTTTGTTTGATCTCTGAAACCTTAATGCTTTTATTAGTAGAACATAGTTTTCATGTCACTGCATAAGATCAAGATTTTGATTTAATCATGTGTCCAGTAAAACATGGCAGAAATCTCGATACATGACTTTTATAATAGCATGTGACAGATTTTGGAATTATGATAAGTCACTGAACAACCGCAAAGATCTGTAGAAAGACCACATTTAGCTTAAAAAAAAAAGTTCTTGTGAAAAAAATTAAGCATTCACCCACATTTTTAACACGCAATTACTGTTTAATGGCTATTAAACTGTCAATATTATCAGTTGTCTGCAAGAAAGTAAGTTGTACAGGTGAGACAGAAATATAAATAAGATTGTGGATCAATTGATGAAGCTTATCTAATCCATTGTGTATGGAATGGCTTTGCTGGACTGTGATGCTGCTTTTCATGATTTGTTCACCTCTATTACTAGATCCCTTTGATTTTCTACTCTCTTTAGATTTTTTAATTTTTTTAAGATGTGGGTTATGTTTCCATTTTTTTCTACCAACGTGCATCACCTCACAGTTAATCTCACTCAGATGTGTACCAATGTATCATAGCATTCAGGCCCAGGCAGACACTGAATGAATGGAAGACCAGAGGTGGGACGGAAAACGAAAATAATACCAGCCCACACAGATCGCTGGATATACTGAGGTGAGTGATCTAAAACAAAAATGACCGCAGTTGGTATGAATAGAGATATTTCTAAGGCCAATGCCATATTAGCAACACCCAGTTACATATTAAAGAAAGACTTGCATTTATATAGTGCCTTTCGTGACCTCGGGATGTCTCAAAGTGCTTTACGCCCAGTGAAGTACATTTGAAGCGTCATCACTGTTAGTGTAGAAAACGCAGCAGCCAATTTGCTCACAACAAACAGTAATGTGCTAATGACCAGATAATCTGTGTTTTATCAGTGATGTTGAGTGAGGGATAAATATTGGCCAGGACACATTGAATTACATGGAACAGAAAACATAGAACATATAGCAAAGAAATAGGACATTTGGCCCATCTAGTGTGTGCTGATGTTTATACGCCACACGAATCTTCTATTCCATCTGCCTTTTTCTCTCATCCTTGTCTAGTTTCCTTTTGAAAGCTTTTTGCCTCAGCCACAACCTGTGGTAGTGAGTTCCGCATTCTAACCACTCTTGAATTAATTTAATTGCTCCTTATTTCCCTATTGGATTTATTAGTAACTTTTTTTAGGACCCCTAGTTTTGGATTCTCTAACAAGTTTAAATATTCTCTTGGCATCTACCCTGTCCAACTCATTCATAATTTCAAGGATGTCTATCAGATTTCCTTTATGTCTTCTCTTTCCTAAAGGAAAAAACCTCCAACTTGTTTAATCTTTTCCCAATAGCTGTAATCTCCTAGTTCCAGTACCATCCTTGTAAATCATCTTTGGCAATTCTTCCACTGCTTCCACATCCTTTCTATAGAACTGCACAGTACTCTGACCAAGGCTCTATACAAGTTTAATATAACTTTGCTACATTTTTTTTGAATTCTTTACCCCTAGAAATAAATCCCAGTGCATTGTTAGCATTTTTAATTGTTTTGCTGACCTGTCATGCTGCTTTTAATGATCTGTTCACCTCCATCACTACATCTGTTTGCTTTTCTACTCTACTCAGTTTTTTTATTTTTTAAGGTGTGGGTAATGCTTTTATTGTTTTAAAATTATTTTATTTCTGTGTTTCCTACAAAAATGCATCACCTCACAGTTAAACTCGCTCAAATGAGTACTGATGTATCATAGCATCTGGGCCCAGGCAGCCACCCCATCAAATACCTGTGGTGCAAATTGCCAGGGCCATCTACAGACCCAGCACTGCAAGCTACTGAGCCGCCTTCATTCCTGGAGGCAACCAATGTCCTGCAGCAACCATCCACCACCCACTGGGAAAACAAATAAAATTTGGCTTCGTTCCTAATATACTGTGTTAAGAGAGACCTTTTACAATAAGTAGTGAGAAATGCTGCATTTGAAGATTCTGACAGACTCTGAAATGGGGACAAGGCTTTATTTGGCTAGAGACTTGTGCAGATGTGGAAATGACTTCTGTGGCTATGTCATGGCATTAACTTAAGTGTGTTTTGAGAGGGATTGCTTTATTAATCTGGATGATTGGCTGCTTATTTGGACAGCCATTGGGCAGATGTTTTCTGATTCTCAATTTAGAGTTTTCTTCTGCAACTGATTGTTGTGTCAGATGACCAATCCTGGTTCAATGAGGACTGTAGAAGAGTAGGACAAGGGATAACTGAAAATGAGGTGCCAACCTGGAGAACATGCGATATAGCATGCTAAACACTGATGCTCTGTTTGGGTTCCACCTGAAACACTTGGCTGCAGGCTTCATTTTACAGGCTTGGTCCAAATGTGGACCAAGAACTCAAATCCAGAGATGGAGTGAGAGTGACTGTTCTTGACATCAAGGCAGTATTTGACCAAGGAGTCTTAAGAAAACTGAAATCATTGGGGATTAGGGGAAAGCTCTATAGTGGCTAGAGTCATACCTGGCACAAAGGAAAGATGGTTGTGGTTGTTGGAGACCAATCATCTCAAGCCCAGAACATTGTTGTAGGAGCTCCTCACCTTCATCAATAAAAGGACACAGATAACAGATCAATTTAGAATTGCCCCCACCAACACAGCTAGTTGGAAGAAATTCCTCGATAGTGTTGTTGGAGTATGGAGTGCGTTAGCAACGAGTAGTTGTGGGAAAGATCTTTGTATCTTTTAATGGTGCAATGAATAAACATTGGAAGCAGAGGGCTATATGGGGAGAATGCTGCAGGGCACTGGGATTAGGTTTGGACTGCTCCAGCAGAGCTGCCACATTCATGACAGGCCAAGTGACCTATATATGCACGTGCTGTGCAGTTTGAAGTAGCCGTACAAAAGGCTCCAATAACTTCCTTTCCTCTCCATGAGTCCTATAGTATAAAAGCACTGAAAGAAACTACACAAAAACCCTCTTCTTTTTGATCTGTTCATCAGACTTTTCTATTTTTCTCTCATCATTCCTTCATTTCCTCAGTGATGACTTTTGTTCCCGAAAAAGAGGCAAAAACCTGAACATTTAAATTCCCCTCTCCACAGATGCTGCCTGATCTGCTGAGTGATTCCAGCATTTTCTACTTTTATTTCATCGCATTGGTCTAGGCTAGATCAGGAGCTGCTGTCCTCTACATCCCGGCATAACCCTCTATGTAGGCTACCATGTATTTTAGCAACTGATGAAGGGTCGCAAACCTGAAACGTTAACTCTGTTTCTCTCTCCACACCTGTTGCCAGACTTGCTGAGTATTTCTGTTCCCAGCAGAATCTTGTATGTTTCAATGAGATTGCTTCTCATTTTCTAAACTCCAGAGAATATAGGCCCAATTTATTTAGACTCTCATCCCAGGGACCAATTTAGTGAACCTTCGTTGTACCGCATCCAATGCAAGTATCTCCTTTCTTAAATGCACACAGTACTCCAGATGTGGTTTCACCAAAACCCTGTGCAATTACAAGCAAGACTTCTTTATTCCTGTATTCCAATCTCCCTGCAATAAAGGCCAACATGCCATTTGCCTCCCTAATTGCTTGCTCTACCTGCATGCTAGCTTTTTGCGTACCTTGTAGGAGCACCCCCAAGTCTCTTTGAACAGCAACACTTACAAGTTTCACACTTATGAAAGTGCTTCTATTCTTTTAAATATATTTTTTGAGGACTCTTATTTTAGAATTATGGATATTGGTTTATTTGGGAAAACTGAAAAGATTCCATGGATGTGTTTTTTTTTACAGGGGTCACTGAGAGATCCTGTTTGAAAACAAACCTTTACTGGATGTCACATGCCTTAAGCTGAATAAATAACACAAACCTTGGTGATTTGAGGAAGATGTTTACAGAGAAGTGACTTGTCAAGATTTATGGTAGGAGGTTTCGCTTTTGGAATATTGTTTTGGTTCAGTTGGGGTGTGGACAGTGTTGAAAGCAGTTGGTTTGTAGCCTGCTGAGAAACACCCAGCTCCTCTTTCTCAAACTCTTTGAAAAAACCCCTGCGAATCCAGTGTGTGAGAACTGAAGCTCCTGATGCTGCATTTCAGCTGAGATGATGACCATGAAATCATTGTCAATTGTTGTGAAAACCCAACTCATATCCTTTAGGGAAGGAAATCTACTATCCTTACCTGGTCTGGCCTACATGTGACTCCAGACCCACAGCATGTGGTGACTCTTAAATTCCCACTGAAATGGCCTAGCAAGCCACTCAGTTCAAGAACAATTAGGGATGGGTAATAAATGCTGGCCTAGCCAGTGATACCCACATCCCACAAAATGAATTTTAAAAAAAAACTCCATTTGCCGTCTCACTTAACCTGTCTATATCTCTTTGCAACCTCTCTGCGTTCTCCCCACAGCTTACCTTTCCACCTAGCTTTGTATCATCAGCAAACTTAGATTCATTATTGTTACAGCCACGTGGTGAGGGGTTTGGGTGGTTCCCATTGTTCAACTCCCACCTGACCACAGCAAGTGTGTTTTGTTATTAGGGTTTAACCCTTTGGTGTTTTATTTGTCAAATAAACAGACAGCGACAGGTTTTCTTGTAGGTTTGAAACAGAAATTCAGTTGTTTATTGATCAATACACCTTATCCCAAAATTGTCGCAACTGCATCCACTCTCTCATTCACTCACTCGAGCGCATGCTTGCACACATACACACAAGAGACAGATAAAGAGGAAAAAGAGGTAAGCGGTTATAAGTGAGAGGTAAGTTTCTGCGGAGGTCACGATAAACCTGTTGAATTCTCTTGGAAGTCCGGTTCTGTGGTTGCAGGCCTGAGATGATTGTAGATTTCTCTCGTTGAAAGTTCAGTTGAAGTCAGTGGATCACTTCTAGTTCACTGCTTTATAGTGTAGATGCAGAATTCAGGGCATGGGCATGTGCCTTCTGGTTTGCTGGAAATAAGCTTCTGGATGCTGCTCTTTGGGTGTCTCTCTCTAGCCTGCTTTTTAAGGTAAAGCTGTGTTACATCTCACCTCCTGGTAGGAGATGCTTTGGTCTCCCCATGGTGATCGCACAATGGCCTAGAACCCATTAAATTCTGGAATATTTTAGGATGTGTGTAGGATGAGTGCACTTGACACCTCTTAGCTTTGAAGATTTTCCTTTGCCCTCTCAGACAGTTTGAATATACATAGGCCAAATCCTTTTTTTCTTCAGTGGCCATTTTGGAGCATTGTTCAATTTTTAAAAGAAAGGTCCATTATTAAAAACACAGTCAGTTTTTATAACTATTCAGATTTTGTCCATAATTTTTGTATCGTCGCAGTTCTTGTGTGCGTGGCATTACTCTTTGTCTCTTGGAGGTGAGTTACTCGCTGCAGAATTCCCAGCCTCTGACCTGCTCTTGTAGCCACAGTATTTATATGGCTGGTCCAGTTCAATTTCTAGCCAGTGGTAATCCCCAGGATGTTGATAATGGGGGATTCAGCGATCGTAATGCCATTGAACGTCAAGGGTATATGGTTCGATTCTCTCTTGTTGGAGATGGTCATTGCCTGGCACTGTGTGGCACAGATGTTACTTGCCACCGATCAGCCCAAACCTGAATGTTGCCTAGGTCTTGCTGCATGTGGACACTGGCTGCTTCAGTATCTGAGGAGTCATGAATGGTACTGAACTTGGTGCAATCAGCAGAAAATATCGCCATTTCCTACCTTTATGATGGAGGGAAGGTCATTGATGATGCAGTTGAAGATGGTTAGACCTAAGACACAACCCTGCTTGACCTTGCTGGACATTTTGCTAGTGCTGTTGGGGAAGGTTTAAACTAGTTTGGCAGGGGCATGGGGACCTGAGGATAGATTCCCAGTTGGGACCCAATCAGAAATGAAAATGGTAGGCAGAAAATTAGTGGATGAGTCTGGAAGGCAGAGAAAACAACGGTTAGAAGATTATAAAAGAAATTTGACAGTGCTCAAGGGTATCTATTTCAATGCAAGGACTATAGAAAATAAAGCAGATGAACTGAGGGCATAGGTAGACATGTGGCAGTATATCATCATAGAAATATGGCTTAAGAAGGGACAGGAATGGCAACTCAATGTTCCTGATTACAGGGTTTTCAGCCATGATAGCGAGGGATAAGAAAGGAGGTGGGGTGACAGTTTTGGTCAAAGAAACAATTACAACTGTGAAGAGGAATGATGTGTTGGAAGGTTCATCAAATGAAGCCATATGGATCGAACTAAGGAACAAAAAAGAGGCAATCACACTGCTTGGAGTGTATTATAGACTCCCAAACTGTCAGAGGGAGATAGAAGAGCAGATATGTAGGCAAATCTCTGATAAGTACAAAAAAAAAGAGCACAAATTGTAGGGGATTTTAACTACCTCAATATTAACTGGATAGTTTAAGTGTGAAAGGAATTGAGGGAGAAGAATTTTTGTGCATTCAGGAGAACCTTTTTGGCCAGTATTTTTTTAAAATTCATTCATGGGATGTGGGCGTCGCTGGCCAGGCTAGCATTTATTGCCCATCCCTAATTGCCCTTGAGAAGGTGGTGGTGAGCTGCCTTCTTGAACCGCTGCAGTCCATGTGAGGTAGGTACACCCACACTGCTGTTAGGAAGGGAGTTCCAGGATTTTAACCCAGTGACAGTGAAGGAACGGCGATATAGTTCCAAGTCAGGATGGTGTGTGACCTGGAGGGGAACTTGCAGGTGGTGGTGTTCCCATGCATTTGCTGCCCTTGTCCTTTTTGGTAGAGGTTGCGGGTTTGCAAGGTGCTGTCTAAGGAGCCTTGGTGCGTTGCTGCAGTGCATCTTGTAGATGGTGTACACTGCTGCCACTGTGCGTCGGTGGTGGAGGGAGTGAATGTTTGTAGATGGGTTGCCAATCAAGCGGGCTGCTTTGTCCTGGATGGTGTCGAGCTTCTTGAGTGTTGTTGGAGCTGCACCCATCCAGGCAAGTGGACAGTATTCCATCACCCTCCTGACTTGTGCTTTGTAGATGGTGGACAGGCTTTGGGGAGTCAGGAGGTGAGTTGCTTGCCACAGGATTCCTAGCCTCTGACCTGCTCTTGTAGCCACGGTATTTATATGGCTACTCCAGTTCAGTTTCTGGTCAATGGTAGCCCCTAGGATGTTGATAGTGGGGGATTCAGCAATGGTAATGCTATTGAATGTCATGGGGAGATGGTTAGATTCTCTCTTGTTGGTGATGGTCATTGCCTGTCACTTGTGTGGTGCGAATGTTACTTGCCACTTATCATCCCAAGCCTGGATATTCTCCAAGTCTTGCTGCATTTCTACATGGACTGCTTCAGTATCTGAGGAGTCACGAATGGTGCTGAACATTGTGCAATCATCAGTGAGCATCCCCACTTCTGACCTTATGATTGAAGGAAGGTCATTGATGAAGCAGCTGAAGATGGTTGGGCCTAGGACACTACCCTGAGGAACACCTGCAGTGATGTCCTGGAGCTCAGATGATTGACCTCCAACAACCACAACCATCTTCCTTTGTGCTCGGTATGACTCCAACCAGCGGAAGGTTTTCCCCCTGATTCCCATTGACCTCAGTTTTGCTAGGGCTCCTTGATGCCATACTCAGTGAAATGCTGCCTTGATGTCAAGGGCAGTCACTTTCACCTCACCTCTTGAGTTCAGCTCTTTTGTCCATGTTTGAACCAATGAGGTCAGGAGCTGAGTGGCCCTGGCGGAACCCAAACTGAGCATCACTGAGCAGGTTATTGCTAAGCAAGTGCCGCTTGATGGCACTGTTGATGACATCTTCCATCACTTTACTGATGATTCAGAGTAGGCTGATGGGGCGGTAATTAGCCGGGTTGGACTTGTCTTGCTTTTTGTGTACAGGACAAACCTGGGCAATTTTCCACATTGCAGGGTAGATGCCAGTGTTGTAGCTGTACTGGAACAGCTTAGCTAGGGGTGTGGCAAGTTCTGGAGCACAGGTCTTCAAGTACTATTTCCAGAATATTGTCAGGACCCATAGCTTTTGCAGTATCCAGTGCCTTCAGTCATTTCTTGATATCACGTGGAGTGAATCGAATTGGCTGAAGTCTGGCATCTGTGATGCTGGGGACTTCAGGAGGAGGCCGAGATGGATCATCAACTCAGCACTTCTGGTTGAAGAGTGTTGCAATTGCTTCGGCCTTATCTGTATGTAGCAAGTCCAAGAGAGAGCACAGTTTTAGACTTAGTTTTAGGAAATTAAGCTGGGCAGGTGGAAGGAGTGGCAGTGAAAGAGCATTTTGGTGGTAGTGATCATAATTCAGTTAGCTTTAACATAATCATGAAAAAGGACAGAGATAGAACAGGGGTTCGAGATCTTAATTGGGGCAAGGCCAATTTTACTAAGCTGAGGAATGTGTTACGAACGAGGCAGGAGCAGTGCACTGTTAATTCAGTCCCAATTCTCCACAGGTCACAACCTATCAATAAATTTTCCCACTTACCAAAACAATTAATCATTTACTCTGTTTGTCCCCAGAATAAAGTACAGCAACCAGGTTTCTTTAATAAACAAAATTTTCCATTTATTATTAACCAAGTCTTAACAAATAATGAAGTAAATATATACACAAATTGAGATATTAAAGCCCATTATTATCCTAGCCCTCAGACGCACATACACACTCACATACACAAACCGGTTAACTGGGGCAGAAAAATTGATTTTTGTTTCCAGCTGTTACAAAGAAATAGAAGGAATAAAAAAAAACTTGGACTTTATAGAAGATATGGAAGTCCTTTGTTTTGGTGAGGTGTCCCAAAGCGGAATCGTTCCAGGCAAGGTTGATGAACAGTCTGCTTGGGTAGGTGTTCAAAGAACTTCAACTACAGAAGGCTTCACTGAGGTCCTACAGCAGGTGTGCAGCAACAAAGGTGTCAGTTCTCACACATTCGATGCAAAGTCCTTTTAAAGATGCAAGGTTTCTGCCAACATTCAGGATGTCTTCAAAATACAGGAGGCAACAGTACACAGGAGGCAACAGTACAACTTCATACAGGCTTTTGCTTTTCAAGAGCAGGGAATCTTCAAAGAGAGGTAACAGTGGTCTGGATTTTCTTCTTCTCCTGGCAGGCCAATATGCAGATCTCCAACTGCCTCCTTTAGTCTAAAACTCAACTTACTTTTAACAGTTCAAAATGAAACTAAACCTTTTCCAGGCAAGTCCCATGATAATCATAAATCCTGTCTTGTCACAACACAACCCACCTGCTATGTTTACTTGAAATCATGTGCTTTCCAGTAGAACTTGTTTACTGGTCAACCTTTTGTTGACCTTCCTTTTAAAAAAATAAACACCCAAAGTTCTGCCTCTTCAGTTTTAAAAATATAGATTCCAGATGAATCAGTGTCCACAATCCAACTGTAATTTCTAAAACATATTTTACACAGAAGAACAGAAGCGCTCACGTAACAAGTGATTTAGCAAAAGTGAACTGGAAACAGCTACCTGAAGGTAAATCAGTGTCCGAGCAGTGGGAGGCATTCCAAGGGGAGATTCATGGGGTTCAGAGTAAACATGTTCCCACAAAGAAAAAGGGTGGGACAGCCAAATCTGGAGCCCCATGCATGTCAAGGAGCTTACAGGGTAAGATAAGGCAGAAAAGGAAAGCTTATGTCCAACACTGAGAACTCAATATGACAAAGCCGAGAGGAATATAGAAAGTGGAGGGGTGAAATCAAAAAGGAAATTAGGAAAGCAAAGAGAGGGCAAGAAAGAATATTGGCAAGCAAAATCAAGGTGAAGACAAAGAGGTTTTTATCAATATATTAAGAGTAAAAGGATGATTAAGGAGAGAGTTGGGCCCATAAAAGACCAAAAAGGTAACCTATGCGTAGGGGCGGAAGATATTGGTATGGTTCTTAATGAATACTTTGCATCTGTCTTCACAAAAGAGGGGACAATGCAAATGTAGTCAAGGAAGAAGGGTGTGAAGTATTAGATGTGACAAACATAGGGAGGGAGGAAGTATTAATGGGATTAGCATCCTTGAAAGTGGATAAATCACCAGGGCCACATGAAATGTACCCTAGGCTGTTAAAAGAAGGCAGAGAGGAAATAGTGGAAGGTTTGTCCGTCGTTGTCCAGTCCTCACTGGATAAAGGTGTAATGCTGGAGGACTGCTAACGTTGTACCTCTGTTTAAAAAGGCTAGTCAATCTAACCTTAGTAGTGGGCAATTATTGGACTCAATTCTGAGAGATAGGATAAACTGTCACTTAGAAGGGCACAGATTAATCAAGGATAGTCAGCATAGATTTGTTAAAGGAAGGTTTTGTCTGACTAACTTGATTGAATTTTTTGAAGTAACAAGGAAGATCGATGAAGGTTGTGAAGTTGATGTGGTCTCCATGGATTTTAGCAAGTCATTTGACAAGATCCCACATGGCAGACTAGTTTAAAAAAAATAGAAGTCCTTGGGGTCCAGGGAAATGTAGCAAGGTGGATACAAAATTGGCTCATTGGCAGGAAATAAAGGGTAATTATTGACAAGTATTTTTGCTCCTGGAGGGCTGTTTCCAGTGGCGTCCTGCAGGGCTGAGTACTAGGTTCCTTGCTTTTTGTGGTATATATTAATTATTTGGATGTAAATGTAGGGGGCATGATCAAGAAGTTTGCAGATGACACAAAAACTGGCTGTGTGGTTGATAGCGAGGAGGATAGATGAAGCCTGCAGGAAGATATTGATGGACTGGTCCAATGGGCAGAAAAGTGGCAAATGGAATTCAACTCGCAAAAGTGTGAGGTGATGCATTTGGGGAGGTCAAACAAGGCAAAGGAATACATGATTAATGGGAGAATACTGAGAAGTGTAGAGGAAGTGAAGGACCTTGGAGTGAATGTCCACAGATCCCTGAAGGTAGCAGGACAGGTCGATAAGGTGGTTAAGAAGGCATATGGAATCCTTTCCTTTATTAGCTGAGGTATAGAATACAAGAGTAGGGAGGTTATGCTGGAACTGTATAAATCATTGGTTAGGCCATAACCTGAGTACTGTGTGTAGTTCTGGTCACCTCATTACAGGATGTAATTGCAGTAGAGAGGATACAGAGGACATTTATGAGGATGTTGCCAGGACTGGAAAAATGCAGCTATGAGGAAAGATTGAAGAGGCTGGGGTTGTTCTCCTTGGAACAGAGAAGGCTGAAGGGAAATTTGATGGAAATTTATAAAATTGTGAAGGGCCTGGATAGAGTGGATATGAAGGGCCTATTTACCTTAGGAAAGTGGTCAGTGACGAGGGGCATAGATTTAAAGTGACTGGTAGAAAGATTAGAGGGGAGATGAGGAAAAGAATTTTCACCCAAAGGGTGGTAGGGGTCTGGAACTCACTGCCTGAAAGGGTACTAGAGGCAGAAACCCTCAACTCATTGAAAAGGTGTCTGGATATGCACCTCAAGTGCCCGAAGCTGCAGGGCTATGGATCAAATGCTGGAAGGTGGGAGCTGGGTGGCTTGTTTTTCAGCCCGTGCAGATACGATGGGCCAAGTGGCCTCTTTCTGTGCCGTAAACTTTCTATGATTTCAATGATTCACCTGCAGTGATGTCCTGGGGCTGAGATGATTGGCTTCCAACAAGCACACCCATGTTCCTTTGTGTTAGTTATGACTCCAACCAGTGGAGAGTTTTCCCCTTGATTCCCATTTATCTTCAATTTTGCTTGAGCTCCTTGATGCCACACTCAGTCAAATGCTGCCTTGATGTGAAGGGCAGTCCTTCTCACCTCACCTCTTGAATTCAGCTCTTTTGTCCATTTTGGACCACGGCTGTAATCAATTCAGGAGCTAAGCGGGTCTGGCAGCATCTGTGGAAAGAGAAGCAGAGTTAACGTTTCGGGTCAGTGACCCTTCTTCGGAACTCCGAAAACGTTAACTCTGCTTCTCTTTCCACAGATGCTGCCAGACCTGCTGAGTGATTCCAGCATTTCTTGTTTTTGTTTCAGATTTCCAGCATCCGCAGTATTTTGCTTTTATTACAGGAGCTAAGTGGCCCTGGCGGAACCCAAACTGAGCATCATTGAGCAGGTTATTGTTGTATTAAGTGTCGTTTGTTAGCACTGTCGACGATATCTTCCATCACTTTGTTGATGAATGAGATAGACAACTTCTTCTTTGGCCTTCTTGTCTCGAGAGACAATGGGTAAGGGCCTGGAGGTGGTCAGTGGTTTGTGAAGTAGTGCCTGGAGTGGCTATAAAGGCCAATTCTAGAGTGACAGACTCTTCCACAGGTGCTGCAAATATAATTGGTTGTCGGGGCTGTTACACAGTTAGTTCTCCCCTTGCGCTTCTATCTTTTTTCCTGGCAACTGCTAAGTCTCTTCGACGCCCCGCCTTTATGGCTGTCTGCCAGTTCTGGCGATCACTGGCAACTGACTCCCACGACTTGTGATCAATGTCACAGGAATTCATGTCACCTTTGCAGACGTCTTTAAAGCGGAGACATGGACGGCCGGTGGGTCAGATACCAGTGATAAGCTCGCTGTACAATGTGTCCTTGGGGACCCTGCCATCTTCCATGCGGTTCACATGGCCAAGCCATCTCAAGCGCCGCTGGTTCAGTAGGGTGTATATGCTGGGGATGTTAGCCGTCTCGAGGACTTCTGCGTTGGAGATACAGTCCTGCCACCTGATGCCAAGAATTCTCCAGAGGCAGCGAAGATGGAATGAATTGAGACGTCGCTCTTGGCTGACGTACGTGTCCAGGCCTCGCTGCCGTAGAGCAAGGTACTGAGGACACAGGCTTGATACACTCGGACTTTTGTGTTCCGTGTCAGTGCGCCATTTTCCCACACTCTCTTGGCCAGTCCGGACATAGCAGCGGTTGCCTTTCCCATGCGCTTGTTGATTTCTGCATCGAGAGACAGGTTACTGGCGATAATTGAGCCTGGGTAGGTGAACTCTTGAACCACTTCCAGAGCGTGGTCGCCGATATTGATGGATGGAGCATTTCTGATGTCCTGTCCCATGATGTTCGTTTTCTTGAGGCTGATGGGGTGGTAAGTGGCTGGATTGGATTTGTCTTGCTTTTTTGTGGGCATTTTCTTGTCTTTTCTGTTTTTCAAAGAAGTTATTCCCTCCATGAATTAATTTATTCTTTTGTAACCCCTACCGTGTGCTCTCCTTCCTGTGGCACTCACCTTCTCCCTCATCACTGCCTAGGGCCCCAAATAGCCCTTCTGGATGAGATAGCAACTTAGTACACTGTATTCTCTGCTTACATTACAAATCCTCTCTACTTCAGAAAAACCAATACAGCTTAGGTGACTGCTTTGCAGAATATCTCCATTCTGTCCGCAAGTATGACCCTGAGCTCTGTCACTGCCACTTCAATTCCCTGACTCACTCCCACTCAGACCTCAATCTTTGGTCTTCTGCACTTACAATGAAGCTCAACACGCGCTTGAGGAATAATACCGCATCCTTTCTACTCAGCCCATTGTAGCCTTCTGCCGGGTCTTAATATTGACTGTAACAATTTCAGACCTTAATGATAGGGGAGAAGTAGGTTGGCACTTGGGATGGGAACCCTCAGTCAGAACACTGTGCTGCCGAGGTGGTTTGCATCTGTGTGTCTATCTGCTTTTCTCTTCTCCCAGCTTCCTAAGCTGCTGACATTTGCAATGTAAGTTTTTCATCCTTCTCTTTCTACTTGTCTCATTTCGTCCCCAATCTCACTTTCAGCTATTCACAGTCTCTCTGTTTTGAATAAGTCTTAGTTCTTTAACTTCTCTCATTATATTAGCATGAGACATTGAGTCATAATTTCTGCCATTTAAATGTCTCCTATTCTGCACCCAAACAGGTCATTTTATTTATGTTGGTTGTGCATGTGTGTGTGTTCCCTTCCACTTTGTTCAGTTCCTGTTTAAATGTTGTCAACAGTAATATCTTCTAGTTTTCAGAGTCCACACCTGAAACTAGAACTTGTCTGTTTTCTCCAATAATGCAGTTAACCTACTGAGTGGTTCTAGCATTTTCTGTTTTTTCTGATAATGCTCCAGCAGAGCACCTTGGGACATTTTACTATGTTTAAGGTGCTATATAAATGCAAGTTATGGCACCTGGTTGGTAGGTGATTTGCCCTCTGTTAATTGTATCTTTTCTCATTTCTCTTTATTTTTCCAACTGTTTTTTGAACCACCTTAGCTTCAAATACATATTTCTGTACACTTTTCCTTGTGTTGAAATTGAAACTCTCAGTCCCCAGCTCTTTTGTAGAACCTCAAAGTTATAGAATTGCTTGCTCCCCACCCCAAACCCCGCATCTTTCCTTACTTATTCAACCCTCAAACTTCTGTTATGATCCTGTTTTTTTTTCTTTCCCGGGAAGTATGCAGTGTGCCTTTAAGGCTGTAAAAGGATCAGTACTGCTTTAAGGCAACAAGCTCCAGGGACTGTGAGCAAGGAAAGTGCATCTTGGTTGCCCCAGGATACAGCTACTCAGTGGAAGTACCAGCTAGCTTCAAATGTGCATTCTGGTTGCCCTTGGTTACAGCCACTCAGAGACTGAGGATCGAGAGATACAATGTTACAATTTAATTTTGAACTGACTTATAGTGGAAATAGACTGTTCTAACTCACAGACACAGACAGATAGCTGGACCAGAATGAACCTAAAATAGTTCTGTTATAGTTTAAGCTGAAGGAAGGTGAATTTTAGACTGATCACTTTTTCACTCTTCAAAATTCTAAAGCCAAATTGATTAATTGAAGTGTTTACGAGTTGTTGATTGGCTGAGGTCATCGCTGGACGAAAGAGGAGCTGCAGTTTCAGATGTTGGACATTTTCTTTCCCCCATCGGACGGCTGCGAGGACTTCAAGCAACCTTAGACTGTTCCACACACAGGAGCGTAAATCTGCAAAGACACTAATTTTTTCTATTTTAAATGTTTATATCTTAGTAATGTTTAAGAATTTAGTTTTTCTAATTAAACAGTTAATTTGTTGTTCTAAAGTCACCTGGTTTGGTTCGCCTCATTCGGGGATTAATAGATGATCAATTTCGCTGTGGTTTTCTTTACTTTAGAAAGTTTAAAATGATATGTTAGCTGATCTGTGGAGGGGCAGGACTGAATCAACAGTGCATTTCTCCCGCCACAATCAGAATCATATGTTTTGATTGGGGTTTTGTCCTGAACGGTCAATCGTGACACTTCTAAAACATACACATGGTGTCACCAAATCACAACTACCTGATTTATTTTGTCTTTTGTTCAACTACGTCCGGCAAGTGGCCTCTTTCTGTGCCGTAAACCTGACGGAAATCTGATATAAAAACAGAAAGTGCTGGAAATATTCAGCAGGTCTGGAAGCATCTGTGGAGAGAGAAACAGAGTTAATGTTTCAGGTCTGTGACCTTTCATCAGAACTGGCCGCAGTTAGAAATGTAATAGGCTTTGAGCAAGTGAGTGGGGGGGGGGTGCGGGCAGGGCGGGCGAGTGGGGGAGAACAACAAAAAGGAAGGTGTGTGATAGGGCAGAGTGCAGCAGAGATGTCCTGGAATAAAAGGCATAGGGTGTGCTAATAGTTGTAGTAAAAGACAAAGCAAGAGATGAGAGAGTGCTAATGGCAGAATAATGACAGCTCTGTGCAAAAGCAAAAACATGAAAAAAGAAGTTTAAGACAGTCACATGGTTTAAAATAAATAAACAAATAAATAAATACATTTTTTAAATGGCAGTCGTGCTCTGAAATTGTTGAACTCAATGTTGAGTCCAGAAGGCTGTAGAGTGCCTAATTGGAAGATGAGGTGCTGTTCCTTAAGCTCATGTTGAGCTTCACTGGAACACTGCAACCACCAAGGACAGAAACGTAGGGGTGGTGAATTAAAATAGCAAGCAACCGGAAGCTCAGGGTCATGCTTGTGGACCAAGCGGAGGTGTTCCGCAAAGCGGTCACCTAATCTGCATAATGTAGAGACGACCACATTGTGAGCAGCAAATACTGTGTACTAAATTGAAAGAAGTACAACTAAATCACTGCTTCACCTGGAAGGAGTGTTTGGAGCCTTGGATGTTGAAGAGGTAAAAGGGCCAGTGTTACATCTCTTGCGATTGAATGGGAAAAGGTGCCATAGGAAGGGGATAAGGTTTTGGGGGGTGATGGAGGAGTGGACCAGGGTGTCGTGGAGGGAATGGTCCCTTTGGAATGCTGCCAGGGGAGGGGAAGGGAAGATGTGTTTGGCGGTGGCATCACGCTGGAGGTGGCAGGAATGGTGGAAGATGATCCTTTGGATGTGGAGGCTGGTGGGTGGAAAGTGAGGATGAGGGGAACTTGTTCTGTGAAGGAGGGAAGGGGTGAGGGCAGAAGTGCAAGAAATGGGTCGGACACGGTCGAGGGCCCTGTGTGGGGTGGGGGGGGGGGGGAATCCTCGGTTGAGGATAATGGAAGACATATCAGAAGCACTGTTGTGGTAGGTTGAATTATCAAAACAAATGCATTGGAGATGGAGAAACTGGGAGAATGGAATGGAGTCTTTCCAGGAGGCAGGGTGTGAAGAAGTGTTGTCAAGGTAGCTGTGGGAGTCAGTGGGCTTGTAATGAATATTAGTGGACAGCCTATCCCCAGAGATGAAGACAGGGAAGTCGAGGAAGGGAAGGGAAGTGTCAGAGATGGACCATGTAAAGGTGAGAGAAGGGTGGAAATTGGAAGCAAAGTTGAAGTTTTCCAGGTCGGGGCGAGAGCAGGAAACTGCACCGATACAGTCATCAATGTACCGGAAAAAGATCTGGGGAAGAGGGCCTGAGTAGGACTGGAACAAGGAATGTATCATGAGGGTTCCCATAGCAACATCTTTTATTTGAAGGAAGTGAGTGGAGTTGAAGGAGAGGTTGCTCAATGAGAGAACAAATTCAACCAGGCGGAGGAGGGTGGTGGTGGATGGGGACTGTTCAGGCCTCTGTTCAAGGAAGAAGTGGAGAGCCCTCAGACCATCCTGGTGGGGGATGGAGGTTAGAGAGATAGGATGTCCATAGTGAAGAGGAGGCAATTAGGGCCAGGAAGCTGGAAACTATCAAAATGATGTAGGGTGTCAGAAGAGTCACGGATGTAGGTGGGAAGAGACTGGACCAGGGGGGGAAAAACATTGTCAGGATAAGTTCAGCGGGGTAGGAACAGGTTGAAATGATGGGTCTACCAGGATAGTCCTGTTTGTGGATTTTGGGAACGAGATAGAAGCGGGCTCTCGCGATTGTAGGACTATGAGGTTGGAAGCTGTAGAGGGAAGATCTCCAGAGGAGATGAGGTCATTGACAGTCCTGGAGACAGTGGGTTGATGTTCGGTGGTGGGGTCATGGTCCGGGAGGAGGTAGGAAGAGGTGTCTGAGAGTTGGCACTGAACCTCTGCAAGGTAGAGGTCGGTACACCAGACAACAACAGCACCGCCCTTGTCAGCAGGTTTGATGACAACGTCAGGGTTAGTCCTGAGAGAACAGAGTGCAGCAAGTTCAGAGGGAGACAGGTTAGAGTGAGTGAGGGTAGAGCAGAAATTAAGACAGTAATGTCATGCTGTCAGTTCTCAGTGAAAAGATCAAGAGCTAGAAAGAGGCCAGAGGGAGGAGTCCAGGAGGATGGTGAATGCTGGAGGTGGGTGAATGGGTCTGCTGGTCGGGGGGAGGTCTCCTGGCCAAAGATGTGAGCCTGGAGGCGAAGGTGATGGAAGAAGAATTCAACGTCATGTCGAGCACGAAGTTCATTGAAGTGGAGGTAAAGGGATAAAACTGAGTCCTTTGCTAAGCTCATGTTATTGCTTTTGGACAGAGCTGTTCATTATTGTGCTATTAACACACTCTCTGGACTCATGCTTTGACTTTCACTACTACTATTAGCACTCCCTTTCCTTTTATTCCATGACATCCCTAACGTTTAATCTCTCCTGCCCTCTGCCCTATTACACACGTTTCCATTTGTTCTTCTTCACCCCTACCCCTTATTCAAAGCCTATTACATTTCTAACTTTTGCCGGTTCTGATGAAAGGTCACAGACATGAAACATTAACTCTGTTTCTCTTTCCACAGATGCTGCCAGATCAGCTGAGTATTTCCAGCATTCTGGCGATCCTTCCTATAGATTTCTCAATTTTTAAAAGAAATGTTTCCTTTGAAATTGACAGAACAAGGTTTAAAAGATTTCTACGCATTATAAATTGGAAATAATTTCACATTTACAATAGTTTCAATTCTCTAATGTATGCACAAGATTGGAATAAACTAATAAAGATGTGCATAACTAAATTTTCACACACTTTATATAATTAAAAAGAGCAGCTATACATTCTGAAGAATCTGTGAACACCAGTTTAATTTGTGGTACACAAAAGACTCAGTCCACAATGATTTCACTGTTAATGTCTGACACCTCTGGCAGATTCTGTATTTCTCCATGTGAGTCATTGTCAAGAGAAGCCGTTTTAGCCCACATAAAGCAATACTGAAGAATTGACAAATTGCACAGTAATAGAGCTACTGGGGCTACTTTAATGTATTCCAAAATGGAGTGTCTCCTGACATAACAGCATGTGCAGAGTGTTCACTGACGTCATCAGTGCGTTCAAAATTTGCCAGCTTGTCAGTATGAATCTGCGCAAGCACGTGGCGACGTCATCATGTAATGACATCACACGTAATGACTTCCGAGTGTTGCCATGTCTCTCACTGACCACGATCTCCGCTTCCATCTCCCCCAACAGTACCTCTCTTCCCCTGGGACTGCCACTTCTCTTTTACGTTCCCTCCTGTGCCTGTCTGCTCGCCACTCCATTCTGCCATTCTCTCCCACTCCCAACTGCTCGCCGTTTGCTTCCCGCTTTGCTGCTTCCACCCTGTTCAATCCCCCCCCCTCCCCGCCACTTCTCTGGGCAGTGAGACGGAGAGCAAGCGGCGGGATGGAGCACTGAGCAGGAGGGCGCAGGAGCGAGCAGCGGGATGGAGCATCAAGCAGACAGGCACTGGAGGGAGTGGCAAAGGGAAGTGGCGATCGCGAGCGGGAGTGGGGTACTGTTGGGAGGGGATGGAGGCAGCGATCACGGCCATTGAGGGGTGAGAGGATTTGGGTTCAATTCCTTTTTTGTATCAAATTGAGCAGCACTATCTTTATTACTGGCAGCTGCCTGAACATTGCAGACAGTGACATTTCAGTCGATGAAGCTGCATTTGCGCATGTGCCAGTACTTCGCCACCTAGTGGTTGTATTGTCAGCAAATGCAGCCATTCCAAAATACAGTTTAAAACTTTGTTTTAGCTCCAGCAGTCGATTTACTGCTTGAACATTTAAGTTTTTAAAGTTATTCCATATATGTATTTAACTTTATTTATGTTTCAACAATTGAATCTGTTTTTCTTTGCTTCCAGCGTCCATTCTGGAGCAGAGACCACATTGATAAAATTTGCTGATTTGAAGTTAACCAATAGATCATTGATCATTGAAATTTGTCCTGATTCTATTAAGTGTGATCAAGTCAAGTCTAAGTTTTTTTTGTGTCCATGTGACAATAACCCATTAGCAGCCCAGCCGAAACAAATCCTCTCATTGGAGGCAATTCAACATTCAAAGAAGTAAACTAACATGTCCATAAATAAAGGTATAGCACAAAAGCTTCCCATTCAGCCCCTGCCAGTCCTGGCTCTTCATCTACAATGCAAGGAAAGCTCCAGGCTTTTCTCTGCAGCAAACCGTCTTCTTATACCCATCTCCCCTGTCTCCTCCACCCTCACTTATAACAAGTGTGACGAGCTAATGGACTTTTTTGTCACTAAGACTGAGACCATCCGATCAGCTGTCTCTGCTGTGTCCCTCCTTTTTACTAGGCCTCCGGGCCAAACCTCCACTAAAGCTCTCCACTGCCCTAGCCTGGAACTCGCACCTTTCTCTAGTTTCTCTTCTATCTCCCCCAGGCCCGCTTCAAGCTCATCTTGTCCATGAGACCCACCTTCTGCTCTCTGGACTCTATTCCCATTAAACTGCTGAACAACAAACTTCCCTGCCTGGACTCCATGTTAGCTGATAAGATTAACAGTTCTCTCTCTTCAGGTGCCGTCCCTCTCTCTTTTAAGTCTGCCATCATTACCCCCCTCAAATAAAATCACGGTTTGTTGACAATGCAACCATGAGATGGCACACTATCTGCTCATGCACAAATGCAGTGTCATTGACTGAAACATCACTGTCAGCAACATCTCAGTCAGCTGCCTGCAATAAAGACACACACAAATCAAATAAACTCTGCATTGGCAAATTCCGCTTGGTAGTCTGAAAGTCAGTCAAAAAAGCGTAACCACCCCACCCCCCTAAAGGCCGCTCCTCCCCCTGCTCCCTCCCTCCTGGTTGGATTCGCAGCTTCTCCTCCAGTTCCTCCCGGCTGGAATCGCTTCTCCCCCCACTCCCTCCATCCCGGGTGGACTTACACTCCCTCGCTTCCTCCTGGCTGGACTTGCCACTCCTCCCACCCCCCCACTTGCCGCTGTTCCCCCTGCTCCCCCTCTCCTGTATGAACTTGCTTCCCATCCCCTCCCCCGCTCCCTCCTGGACTTGCCATTCCTCCCCGCCATTCCCTCCTTCCCAGCTGGACTCGCCACTTCTCCTCCTGCTCCCCCCTCGCTCAATCGCCGCTTCTCAACCTTGTTTCCCCACACTGGTGCAGACTGACAACAGCATGTGCACGCTCATGTTGCTACTGGTCAGGTGGCAAAGTTGTGGACGCGCTCAGATGACGTCGGCGATCGCTCAGCTCGTGCGTGGGTCTTACACATGCGCTGCCTGTGTTGGTAAGACACACTCTGTCAAAATAAATCTTAGACCCTACTGTCCTTGTAAACTAACACCCCATCCCCAACCTTTCTTTCCTCTCCCAAGTCCTTGAACGTGTTGTCACCTCCCAAATGTGTGCCCATCCAGGTTTGAATCCCTCCAATCAGGTTTCAGCCCTTGCTACAGTACCAAATTGGCTCTTAGCAAACCCACAAATGATACCTTATGTGACTGTGACGAAGATAAGCTTTGTCATTCTTGACCTGTCTGCAGCCTTTGGCATGGCTGATCACACCATTCTCCTCCAACACCTCTCCATTGTTATCCAGTTGGGTGGGACTGCACATGCTTGGTTCCATTCTTATCTATGCAGTCATATCCAGACTATTACTTGCAATGACTTCTCTTCCTGCATTGTTACCTCTGGTGACCCCTATAGATCTACCACTGACCCTTCTCCTCTTTCTTATCTCAATGCTGCCCCTCGGCAATATCATCCAAAAGCAGTTAGTTTTTACATGTACACTGATGACACCAACTCTACCTCGCCACCACTGCTCTCAACTCCTCCACAGTTGATAAATTATCAGTCTGCTTATCTGACATCCATTGGCAAGTCAGAAGCCATGGTCTTCGGTCCCCCCTCCAAACTCCATTCCCTGGCTGCCGACTCAATCTCCACCTATCACATTCGAATAACCCCGTGTGAAAAACATTCTTCGAGCTTCCCTCTGTTTTTGTGATAATCTTGAGGCCATGCCTCCTTGTTACCAGTTTGCCAACCATTTTTATTTCAAGATCTTTGGTAATTTTGAAAAGTCTATTAATCCTCCTTTAACATTGTGCTTTCACTAGGCCTCAGAATCTGGTTATAGTAAAACTTTGCAGTTATAACAATTATGTGTTTCAGAATTTCCCCAGTCCTATTTTTCTTGTATACCCTTGGGGGAAGAAAGCAAGAGTGAAGAAGAGGAGTGGTTGAGGGGGTTAAGGATCTGGTGAATGACAGTAAAGTGGAGGATACCAGAACTGATCAGATAGTTCACAGGAAGAAGAAGCAGTAGTTGTGGTAGCAATAAAGAAGTGGAGAAGATCGGAGGGAGCTGCCGAGAACCACATTGTCAATATAGCCTCTGATAGAAGATATAACCAGCAGGTACTGTTTGCTTATTTTCCTGCCAAACTATCCACCATCTTCCACCGAAAACTAAAGAGGGAAACAGAAGTTAGGGAGAGAGAAGCAAGAGAGAAAGAAACAGGAGCAGAGGCTGAGAGTCCCAGGAAAGATAATAGGGCCAGTTAACAGAAACAATATTTAACTACCGCCACTTTCATTTCTATAGCATGCTTTAATGAGAAACATATCCCAAGGCACTGCAGATAAAAACAGATGTTGTGCCAAAGGAGGTATTAAGAGAGGTGACTAAACGTTTTCCCAGAGAGGCGTTTGAAGGAAGGTCTTAAAAAGGAGAGGGAGGTGGAGGAATTTAGGGCTGGAATTCCAACATGTGGGATCTAGACAGCTATAATTAGTCGCCAACATGGAGTAAAGGAGGGGGGAGGGGGCATGCCCAAGAAGCCAGTGTTATGACCAGGTGAGAAGGGGTCTAGGGGTTCCCTCTCAGCCTTTGCCTGGTTTAACCGTAACAGGGTTTAGTTTTAGAAATACGGTGTTTTTAGCTCCCCCTCAGTGAATCCTTGTTCACTGCGCCAATTGTAAGGCAAAGAAATCAGACAGGTTTCCTAAGATTTAAACAAGAAAGGTGGACGTTTATTAATCTTAAACTGTAATCCAGTTAACAACTACGAATATGCGACGCGACCACGCGAGCATGCATACGCGATAAACACATGCAGATCTTCTCTTCTTTGGCCTCCTTATCTCGAGAGACAATGGGTAAGCGACTGGAGGTGGTCAGTGGTTTGTGGAGCAGCGCCTGGAGTGGCTATAAAGGCCAATACTAGAGTGACAGGCTCTTCCACAGGTGCTGCAGAAAAAATTGGTTGTCGGGCCTGTTACACAGTTTGTTCTCCCCTTGCACTTCTGTCTTTTTTCCTGCCAACTGCTAAGTCTCTTCGACTCGCCACACTTTAGCCCCGCCTTTATGGCTGCCCGCCAGCTCTGGCGATCACTGGCAACTGACTCCCACGACTTGTGATCAATGTCACAGGACCTCATGTCGCGTTTGCAGACGTCTTTAAAGCGGAGACATGGACGGCCGGTGGGTCTGATACCAGTGGCGAGCTCGCTGTACAATGTGTCCTTGGGGATCCTGTCATCTTCCATGCGGCTCACGTGGCCAAGCCATCTCAAGTACCGCTGACTTAGTAGTGTGTATAAACTGGGGATGTTTGCCTCCTCGAGGACTACTGTGTTGGAGATGCGGTCCTGCCACCTGATGCCAAGGATTCTCCGGAGGCAGCGAAGATGGAATGAATTGAGACGTTGCTCTTGGCTGACATACGTTGTCCAGGCCTCACTGCCGCAGAGCAAGGTACTGAGGACACAGGCTTGATACACTCGGACTTCTGTGTTCCGTGTCAGTGCGCCATTTTCCCACACTCTCTTGGCCAGTCTGGACATAGTAGTGGAAGCCTTTCCCATGTGCTTGTTGATTTCTGCATCGAGAGACAGGTTACGAGTAATAGTTGAGCCTAGGTACGTGAACTCTTGAACCACTTCCAGAGCGTGTTCGCTGATATTGATGGATGGAGCATTTCTGACGTCATGTCCCATGATGTTCGTTTTCTTGAGGCTGATGGTTAGGCCAAAATCGTTGCAGGCAGCCGCAAACCTGTCGATGAGACTCTGCAGACACTCTTCAGTGTGAGATGTTAATGCAGCATCGTCAGCAAAAAGGAGTTCCCTGATGAGGACTTACCGTACTTTGGTCTTCGCTCTTAGGCAGGCAAGGTTGAACAACCTGCCACCTCATCTTGTGTGGAGGAAAATTCCTTCTTCTGAAGACTTGAACGCGTGTGAGAGCAGCAGGGAGAAGAAAATCCCAAACGCCACTCAGGATAGGAAAGGGGTCTGATGAGGCGCCGCTATGCTGCATTGTGCCTTTCATATTGTCATGGAATGAGGTGATGATACTCAGTAGCTTTGGTGGACATCCGATCTTTTCTAGTAGACTGAAGAGACCATGTTTGCTGACGAGGTCAAAGGCTTTGGTGAGATCAATGAAAGCAACGTAGAGGGGCATCTGTTGTTCGCGGCATTTCTCCTGTAGCTGACGAAGGGAGAACACTATGTCAATGGTCGATGTCTCTGCTCGAAAGCCACACTGTGCCTCAGGGTAGACACGCTCGGCCAGCTTCTGGAGCCTGTTTAAAGCGACTCGAGCGAAGACTTTCCCCACTATGCTGAGCAGGGAGATTCCACGGAAGTTGTTGCAGTCACCGCGGTCACCTTTGTTTTTATAGAGGGTGATGATATTGGCATCGCGCATGTCCTGTGGTACTGCTCCCTCGTCCCAGTACAGGCAAAGCAGTTCATAGAGTGCTGAGAGTATAGCAGGCTTAGCACTCTTGATTATTTCAGGGGTAATGCCGTCCTTCCCAGGGGCTTTTCCGCTGGCTAGGGAATCAATGGCATCACTGAGTTCCGATTTTGTTGGCTGTACGTCCAGCTCATCCATGACCGGCAGAGACTGGGCTGCATTGAGGGCGGTCTCAGTGACAACATTCTCCCTGGAGTACAGTTCTAGGTAGTGCTCAATCCAGCGGTCCATTTGCTTGCGTTGGTCAGTGATTGTGTCCCCTGATTTAGATTTGAGGGGGGCGATCTTCTTGATGGTTGGCCCAAAAGCTCTCTCAATGCCATCATACATTCCTCTGATGTTTCCGGTGTCTGAGGCCAGCTGAATATGACTGCATAGGTGTTGCCAGTAGTCATTTGCGCAGCGCCTGGCTGTTCTTTGTGCAGCGCTTCTGGCTGTTTTAAGTGCTACGGATGTTAACTTGCTGGGGGCTTTTTTGTAGTTCAGCAGTGCAATGCGCTTAGCGGCTGTGACAGGTTCCAGCTCTTCAAAATGAGATTGAAACCAGTCTGCATTCTGCTTCACACGTTTGCCATAGGTGGTCATGGCTGACTCATGGATGGCGTCTCGGATGTGGGCCCACTTGGTCTCTGCATCCCCTGTGGGTGTGTTTTGAAGGGCTTTTTCAAGTGAATTTAGAAATTTTTGTAACAGCTGTGGATGGGAAATTCTGCTAGTGTTGATGCGCGGGTGGCCCTTCTGCTTGGAGTGATGCAGCTTCTTTGGTTTGAGTCTAACCTTGCTGCACACCAGGGAGTGGTTGGTGTCGCAGTCCGCACTGTGGAAGCTGCGTGTGATTTGAACATAGTTTAAGGAGGCTCGCCTTGTGACGATGAGGTCCAGCTGGTGCCAACGACGTGATCTTGGGTGCCTCCAAGAAACCTGGTGACAGGGTTTGGTGTGAAAGAACGAGTTGGTGATGCAGAGGTTATGATAGGTACACAACTCAAGCAGTCTCTGTCCATTCTCATTCATCCTTCCAATGCCATAGCGCCCAAGGCAGGAGGGCCAACCCTGGCATTAAAGTCCCCCAGCAAAGAACAAAGAAAATTACAGCACAGGAACAGGCCCTTCGGCCCTCCAAGCCTGCGCCGATCCAGATCCTCTATCTAAACATGTCGCCTATTTTCTGAGGGTCTGTATCTCCTTGCTTCCTGCCCATTCATGTATCTGTCTAGATACATCTTAAAAGACGCTATCGTGCCCGCGTCTACCACCTCCGCTGGCAACGCATTCCAGGCACCCACCACCCTCTGCGTAAAGAAATTTCCACGCATATCCCCCCTAAACTTTTGCCCTCTCAGTTTGAACTCGTGACCCCTCGTAATTGAATTCCCCACTCTGGGGAAAAAGCTTCTTGCTATCCACCCTGTCTATACCTCTCATGATTTTGTACACCTCAATCAGGTCCCCCCTCAACCTCCGTCTTTCTAATGAAAATAATCCTAATCTACTCAACCTCTCTTCATAGCTAGCGCCCTCCATACCAGGCAACCTCCTGGTGAACCTCCTCTGCACCCTCTCCAAAGCATCCACATCCTTTTGGTAATGTGGCGACCAGAACTGCATGCAGTATTCCAAATGTGGCCGAACCAAAGTCTTATACAACTGTAACATGACCTGCCAACTCTTGTACTCAATACCCCGTCCGATGAAGGAAAGCATGGCGTATGCCTTCTTGACCACTCTATTGACCTGCGTTGCCACCTTCAGGGAACAATGGACCTGAACACCCAAATCTCTCTGTACATCAATTTTCCCCAGGACTTTTCCATTTACTGTATAGTTCACTCTTGAATTGGATCTTCCAAAATGCATCACCTCGTATTTGCCCTGATTGAACTCCATCTGCCATTTCTCTGCCCAACTCTCCAATCTATCTATATTCTGCTGTATTCTCCGACAGTCCCCTTCACTATCTGCTACTCCACCAATCTTAGTGTCATCTGCAAACTTGCTAATCAGACCACCTATACTTTTCTGCAAATCATTTATGTATATCACAAACAACAGTGGTCCCAGCACGGATCCCTGTGGAACATCACTGGTCACACGTCTCCATTTTGAGAAACTCCCTTCCACTACTACTCTCTGTCTCCTGTTGCCCAGCCAGTTCTTTATCCATCTAGCTAGTACACTCTGGACCCCATGCGACTTCACTTTCTCCAGCAGCCTACCATGGGGAACCTTATCAACAGGGTGTTGATAAGGATGCAGGAACAGATGTTCGGTATTGGGGATGCTACTAATTGATATTATGGAGTTCCTCGTAGAACTGGTCTTTATCTTCAGGTGGGGAGCGGAGTGTTGGAGCATAGATGCTGAGTAGGTGTCCTGGACCAGAGACGGTGAGTAGTCGGATGGACAGTATGCGTTCTGAGCCATTTGAAGGTGGCTCTATCATGCTGAGAAAAGATAGAGACAGAAAAAGTAGGAAGAATAAAGGGGAAAAGTTTGAGGCAATATCTGTTAGTTATTTACTGTCCTTTGAGTTCAATGTGGAGTCTTTGATTGCCGGTAAGTCCTGCTGTTCGTTGGGGCCCAGTTCACGTTTCAACTTGTTTCAATGTCAGAGTCTTTTCTCTCAAAAGGTTTATATGTCTTCCATGGGTCTGGTGGCTTGGGAGAAAGTGAGAGAGAGACAACCAGGTGCGAGACTTCCTTGTTCCAGCTTCAATTGCAAACTGCCCTCTGTTCCTTTCTGTGTGGCACAATTCAACTCCAAGACGGCCAGCAGGTCAGTCATCTGACTAACTGGCTTACCACTCCTGCGTTTGTGAATTGTATCATTGTAGCAGTCCCTGGAATGCACTTCCTTACACCTTCAATGTCTAGTGATCCATTTGGGTTATTTGGATTCAGGGAGTAGTGCTTTGTCTCCACAAGCACCATCTTAGTTTATAAATGTCTTCCAGTCAAAGGTCTGGTGATCTCTTGAACAAGTCATTTCTTCCTCCAGCAACAGTTTCAAATCGATGTTCATATGATGAAATTAATATGCCTCATTCTTGGCCGTTGGGGGTCTGCATGACACCAGAGTCAGAGGAATGCAGAGTTGTGGAGATGAGCTGAAGTTTGTGGATGGTGAAGGATGGGAGGCTGGCCAGGAAAGCATTTGAATAGTTGAGTCTGCAGTTGACAAAGGCAGGGATGTGGGTTTCAGCAGCAGATGGGCTGAGATGAGCAATGTTTTTTGGTAATTTACTGTATGTAACGCACAGGCGATCCACTAGTTTGACACTAAATTTAGTGCAGAGGTAAAATTTCATTGATCTCTAGTATGTTGTAAGTCTGGGGTTTAGTGTGTTTGTAAACTCCATGCATGAACAGTTCCATTCATTATCTCACTCGTGACTCCCTTTATTGGTATGAACAAAAACAGATTGGTATTTAATTTAGAATCAGTGAACAGGTTTAACAAAACGCGCAGTGGTTAGCACCGCAGCCTCACAACTCCAGCGACCCGGGTTCAATTCTAGGTACTGCCTGTGTGGAGTTTGCAAGTTCTCGCTGTGTCTGCGTGGGTTTCCTCCCACAGCCAAAAGACTTGCAGGTTGGTAGGTTAATTGGCCATTATAAATTGCCCCTAGTATAGGTAGGTGGTCGGGGAATATAGGGACATGTGAGGATGTGGTAGGAATGTAGGATTAGTATAAGTGGGTGGTTAATGGTCGGCACAGACTTGGTGGGCCGAAGGGCCTGTTTCAGTGCTGTATATCTAAATCTGAAACCACAATCATTTAGGCTGGTTCTGAAATTTGTATGTTTGAGGATTTTAATACAGGTAGCTTGCTCTTATGTAAGTAACTAAACTGCAAAGCTCCAGTTTGACAGCTTTCAACCTACAAATTGGCTTGTGTTTTCTGCTTCCAAGCTCACCAGCCTGTAATTTTCCACCTATTAAAGTAAATGTGCAGAAAATCACAGGTTCGGCACAGTGGTTAGCACCGCAGCCTCGTAGCTCCAGTGACCCGGGTTCAGTTCTGGGTACTGCCTGTGTGGAGTTTGCAAGTTCTCCCTGTGACCGCGTGGGTTTCAGCCAGGTACTCCGGGTTCCTCCCACAACCAAAGACTTGCAGGTTGATAGGTAAATTGGCCATTGTAAATTGCCCCTAGTGTAGGTAGGTGGTAGGAGAATAGTGGGGATGTGGTAGGGAATATGGGATTAATGTAGGATTAGTATAAATGGGTCGTTGTTGGTTGGCTCAGACTTGGTGGGCCAAAGGGCCTGTTTCAGTGCTGTATCTCTCTATGACTATATTGTAGTAGAAAACCTCAGACAACACATCAGATAAACTCAGTACTGGGCACTTAGAACATACACGGCCTTGTGGCTAGCACACTTCCATCACGTTCAAGATCTTGCACTTCAATTTGTTACATTGTTGAAACTGCTAAATATTTCTTATAAAGTTATTTGCTTGAAGTTTATAAGTAGGTATAATTGACCCCATGGGCTGGATTTTAAAGCCCCTCCACCATCGGGAACGGTGGCGGGGCAATGAAGTTTGGTATGGTGGAGGCCCACCACGCGGCGGCAGCAGGCCCTGTACCCATCTTAGCGGCGGCGGCAGCAAGGGCTTGTGGCAGCCGCCCTGGCACTAGGCGACAGGACCCGTATTAAAATATGTTAATGTCTATTTACCATGTAGGCCACAGTGATTCAACCCCCACATTCAAATCTTTATTCAGATTTTCTCTGCGCGGGAGGTGGGGGAGCGAGGTTACAATGCTGCGGATTGTTCAAGGGGGTGATGGGAAGGGGTAGAGGACAAAGGTGCTGAACTTTTGGGGGTGGGGGGCAGCGGCGCGGGCGGAGATAAAAGGTTCAGAATCTGTATTCCGGGGGAAAAAGGACAGGAATGGTGTGATATGCCATTGGGGGCATGGGGGCGGTTGGGAAAATGCATGGAAAGACTTGGATATTAATGTTTTGAACTTTTATAGTTACTGGCCCTTTAAAAATTTAAAAGCTCTTCTCAGGCTGTAAGCCCTTTAAAAATGGTGCCGGTGCCCGTGCATTGGCACCAGACACCATTGCCATGCGCCACCATTGGTAGGTGCCACAGCTATGCAAATGAGCTGCCGCATTTGAAATCTCAGTGGCTTCGTGACGTGGTCCCCATGCGCGCGGGCTGCATTTCTTTTTACATCGCCTGCCTATTTTGGGCAGCGGAGTCTTAAAATGCAGTAATGCTCACATCCCATGAAAAATAAATAAAGGCTTTTCTGTTGCCACATCTACTTGGTTATGTATTTTTCTCTTTATAATAAAAGGGTGTGAAAGGGGCCCTAAGCACACACAAGAGGACTTCCTAGTTAAGAAAGAGCAAGATTGTTATCCCAGGACGTATAATTTGTACCAGGGCTGTTCCCCCTACCAAAAAATTGCTCTTTAGTGAGTCCTTTTTGCTTTGTTTATATTAGAAAATATGAAAAAAAAAGCAGTAACACAGATACCAAATCCTAATTGTGGCAGCAGGGGTTATTTTTTTACTAACTCTCAGAATGTGAGTGGTCCTCACTGGCAAAGTCAGCATCTATTGCCCATGCCTCGTTTTCCTGAAAAGGTGATGATGCAACAGAGAGGCTTGCGAGGTCATGCCAGTAGACAGTTAAGAGTCAACCACATTCATGTTGGCCTGGAGTCACATGTAGGCCAAACGGAGTAAGGACGGCAAGTTGTCATCCCTGAAGGACTCCCTGGCGTGAACCAGTTGGGATTTTGGAATCTGGCACAGTGCTTTTCATTTGGCTACTGTAGCAAAAAGTTAGTCTTGGGATTTTAAGCATTGAAAACATTAAATATTCAGAATGTTCTCACTGACCAAATTTACAACTAATACTGACAAAATTCAGGTGTTTCGTTCATGCTGTCTCATTAGGCAAAGATCTCAAGTGTTAAACAACACACAAACAAAATCATGTGGCTGCTGAAAATCTGAAATAAAGACAGAAAATGCTGGAAACAATTAACAGGTCTGGTAGCATCTGTGGAGAAAAAAAAAGTTAAAGTTTCAGGACTGTGGCCTTTCATCAGACCTAGAACTGTATCATGCTAGGCCCCCACCTGCCAAGAATGAGGCACATCAATTTTGTCATGAATATTGATTTTTAACTGTTGTTGGAGCGAGGAAATGACTTGTTAAAACAAATCAGCCGTGGCTGGAAAAAAAACATTTACATACTAACAGACATCGAAGGTGAGGAAGTGCATTCCAGGACCTAAGGAGGATATAATCCACAAGGGCCAGGACAGGTTAGACGAGCTGGGCAGATGACTACCTGGCTGTTCCAGGGTTTTCTTTTGGATTGGCCACAGAGAGTTTGAACTCAAAGACTGTTTGCTCCTGGACTGAGAAGATCTCTCCTGTCTGATCCCATCTCTTCCTCACAAGCCTCTGCATCCACTAAAGACACATGAACCCCAAGAGAGAAAAGTCTCCGACAGCGAACAAGGTTTAAGAATAATACTGGGCCCCAGCGAAAATTAAGATCTACCTACCATCAAGGACTCTACAGTGAGCTCGAAGAACCATAACAAAACGTCTTCAGATATTGCTTCAAAATTTTCCACTTTATTTTTCTTCTCTTTTCTGTCTCTATTTGCATGTGTGTATTGCATATGCATGCTAGCGTGGAGGCAGCGTGTATCCGTAGGCATCAACCGAATTAGAGTTTAAGTTTAAGAAATTTCAACATTTCTTCTTTAAGCCTAAGAAAGCCTGTTCTTGCTGGTTTCTTTGCCTTAAAATTAGAAAGTGGTGAACAAGGATTCACCAAGGGGGAGTTAAAAACAGTGTGTTTAAAATTAAACCCTGTTACTGGAAGACCAGGTGAAGGCTGAGAAGGACCCCTAGACACCTTCCTCACTGGGTCGTAACAACTGTAATAGATTTTGAGCAAGTGAAAGAGGGGAGGATGGGGAGAACAACAAAAGGGTAGGTCTGCGATAGGGTGGAGGCAAGAGGGATTAAATGATAGGTTTCATGGTACAAAGCCAAAGGAAGTGGTAATGGGACAATTAAACAAAGAAAAGCTGTGTCTAGATGAGGTGTGAATGACAGGATAGCCACTGTCCAAACGCAAAGTAAAGGGATTAAGAAACGAGAGAAAAAAATGAACCAGGAAAAAAAAACATGGGAGCAGAGGTTATGATCTAAAATTGTTGAACTCTATGTTGAGTCCAGGAGATTGTAAAGTGTTCAGCTGAAAGATGAGGTGCTGTTCCTTGAGCTTGTTATGTACATTGTGTTAAACAACGACCCTTTCTAATAAGTGTACAATATTCAATGTTCAATGAGACTATAAATGGGCTCACCTGTGATGTCACATTAATAGCCTCCCATTGCAAATTTTGACCTGATAATTTTGTTTAAAGATCAAATTATATTTGATTTAAAAATCACAAAAGCAGTCCATTTCTTCCATTTAGTGGAGTTTGTCCAAGAATCTGTATCTTTACCAATTAGACAGAATGTCACTGACCATACACAAGTACATGGGTTCTTCTGTAATCGGATGTTTAACTAAAACACGAAATTACTCCTCGTTTCAGGGACAAAAATCATCTGTGTGGTTTATAAGGATAAAAAAACCAGTTGAATTTGCAGAAATAAGAATTTTGGTCATTAAATTTAAAGTTACAAACTCAATTTAAAGCCCTTTTCATAAAGGGTAATTGATTCACTATGGAGTCTCACTGTATGAATGCAATTGTTATGACCAGGTGAGAAACGTGTCTAGGGGTTTTTCGCGGTCTTTACCTGGTCTTATTCTAACAGAGTTTAGTTTTAAACACACAGTGTTTTGAGCTCCTTCTCTGTGAATCCTTGTTCACAGCTTTCCAATAATAATTCAAAGGGCTGGATTTTACGTCGGGCGGACGGGAGCTAGCCACTGACGTAAAAGTCGGTGGTGAACCCGCTTCCGCCCGGCCTGGAGATCCAGCCCGCATTTTACGGGTCCCCGGGCTTTAACTGTTCAGAGGCGGGACTTCCACTTGTTTGAGGGAGGAAATCCCGCCTCATTGAGCTGCTGGCCAGCAGCTCAAAACCAGGGTGGTCATTTGGTGGGGGTGGGGGGAAGAAAGGGGGGGGGCATATCAGGTCCTGGGGTGATTGGGGAAGCGGAGGCAGCCCTTATTCGGGCAGCCCTCAATCAGGCACCCTGTGCCAGATTGTCAGCACCCCCCTCCCCAGGTGCACTGAGAGGCTGCCAGGTATCACTGGGCAGCCTTTCACATCTACTGGACGCCCACTTGCCATGGGTAAAATACCCCTGGAGGTGGGCAAAGGCTGTTAAGTGGCCACTTAAGGGCCTTGATTGGCATGGCGCAGGCAACCTGTTTCCCGCCCCCCGCGGCCCACGTAAAGTGGGATGGAGCTGGGAGTGGGCCGGAAAGGCCTCCTGCTCAATTTTATGCCACACCCCCATCACCATCTGGCTCGCTGGGGTTGCGTAAAATTCCAGCCAAAGAAACCAATTCACACAGGATTTCTGAGGTTTAAAGAAGATGAAATTTTACTAAAACTTAAACTGAAACTCTAATACGGCTAATGCCTACGCTAGCACGCACATGCAAATAGGGACAGAAAAGAGGAAAATATAGTAGAGAGGAGTTTGAGGCAATATCAGAAGTTTCTGGTTTACTGTGCTTCGAGCTCACTTGATTGTAGTTCTTCTTGCTGTTCTTCTTAAACCTTGTTCACGTAGGAGACTCTCTTTGAGGTTCACGTGTTTTCAGTTTCAGTTCCGTGGGAAAAAGAGACGGAGGCAGGCAGGACTGGAGAGGAGGTTCAGTTCCAACCAGGAGTACACGACTTTGAGTTCAAATTCTCCAACAGCCAGTCATGTGACCAAAACTGGTCTGACCACTTCTTGTGTGTACTGGGGAAGCAACGACTGGGTCCCCATTGTTCCAATACTTTTGGTTACTATGCAAATGTCTTTCCAGTCAGGGACTTGCAATTTTAAGTTTTAATGTTCATGTGGCGAAATCATGTGTGCCTCAGTCTTAGCAGATGGGGGTTTGCCTGAAATAATGTATTAAAATAGTATTTGCCAATTATTCTGCTTCGTTACTATTTGTTTGTAAGAAGATATATTAGTAGCTTTGCCCCTAAATTTCAGGCCTGTGTGGCAATATTCACCATTTCAACAGAAACTTGGTAGTATAACACAAGTCTGCCTTCTATTAAATCCACTAAACAGATAGCTTCAAATGGGCAACAGTTAGCCCCTTCAGGACACATCCAAGTAGACACTGTGTAGAAAACATATAACTTACCGACCTTAATGGAAAAGACTTATTGTTAGACCACTGTACCACATGCCAACACATTTTGTCTAGCAAAGGCAGCTCATTTAGCTGACGTATTAGAGGACATCTGACACCTGACAACCTGTATTTCAAGAAGGGCTGCCAATAAAATGTCCAGCTATTTGAAATGTAACTGCTTATTTCATTGACCTTACTAGTCTAGCTTAATTGTTAAACTGCTAACTTTTCTTTAGAAAAAACTTAGAAAGTATTGTTTGTTCTCTCATGTTCCAGTTACAACGCACCAAGTGGTACTGTGTAAACAGCTTCTAATCTAAAACAATGATGTGAGCCAAATAAAAACAAAGTGCTGGAAATACTCAGCAGATCTGGCAGCATCTGTGGAGAGAGAAACAGAGTTAACGTTTCAGGTCTCTGACCTTTCATGATATGAGCCAGCAGTTGCATCACGTCAGTTCACACCACTGCTCAACAGAGTGAAACAGAGCTCTGTACAAGTATACTCAAAGCACATATAGAGTTCTGATTATTAAGAATAGTACAATAACAGGATATTCAACTCTTTTCTACCATTTGATACATATTAAAAGGCAGTACAGCAGGCCAGGTTAGTTTATTTGAAACCAAGTTTGAATGGAAAGCTATTCACCAGCTGCAGATGCTAATAGCACAACACAATTCTTCACGTGGTCTCATTATACTGTTAAATTGCTGACTTCTGCAAATTCAGCACAAGTGTTTGCCTTTGGTACGATACAAAAAGACTATACTGTATTGACATAAATGTGCAACAAAACTAGGCCAACAGAATCACCATGTAATATTGTGTCCTGTCCAAGAGAAACCAGATTATTAATGATAAAACTACTTTTATCATTGATTAATGTAGTGTTAAATTTATATTTTAAACAAATAATGCACAATGCAAAAAAAGTTTTACATTTTCCAACAGTCTGATAGCAATAAGGAAGTATTGAAAGACAATGCAAATCCTTACAATTATGGAACATTAATGCAGGCGTTACACGTTTTTAATTCATCTTACAATAGATTTTGCAATGTACATTACTTCTCATGACTGGGAGCAGCACACCTCCAAGGTTATAATCAAGTATTCCATTCAAACACCTCTGCCAAAGATGTTTGGAAATTTATAATTTACCTATTACCTAGAAATAAAATAAGCCAACAGAATATACATTTTCATACATATGGACATGTTTAAAATTTCAGATTATTGTAGTAAGAGCTAGCACGTGTTGCTAGTCTTGGCTATAAATGCAAAATAATTTTCCCTTCAAAAATAAAATAAAAATACTTTGGAGAACCAGCAGGGAACATAAATTGTGGTTTTACTCCCTCAATGTCTAGTAAAGGCCGGCTACCTGACGGGACCTGATGACGTGTCGGGTTTGGGTCGGGTCAGGTCGCACTTCCGGGTCCAGCATTTGGGCTTGGGTCGGGCCGGGTTGGACACGCTCTTTCACCACCTCCGGTAAGTGGCTCCAATGTGAATATACTTTTTGGACTTGAAAAGGTGGTTTTGTTAGTTATTTTAAGCTTGTGCAGATAAGCAACAAAGTGAAAAACAGAAGGTAGATTAACTGATGGTCGGGTTGGGCGCGGGAAAAAATGAAAGGATGCGGGCCGGGTCAGGCTCGGGTTTCATTTGCAGACCCGAGCCGGCCTTTAATCTCTAGTCTGGATAGGGTGGGAGAAGGATGGGGGAGGTCAAGATGAGCATTGGAGAGGAAGAGTTCATGGAACCACTATTCTATTTTCTCCTCACAGCTGGCGAAAAACTGATATTGGCAATGGTTGGGGAGCAAGATGACACACTTTGTTGTGAAAATAGGCATGCCTCTAAAGTTGATATGGCTATCTGAATTATCTGTTTTAAAAAAAAAAGTCACACCATCTTGCACGATTTTTTTTTAAAAAACAACTTTCCTTTTTTCTACATCTTCCTGTTATAGTTTCTTAAAAATTTCTCTCCCTTTTCAAAAGCTCAGGCAGTAATCCTACAGTACGCTAGAGGTGGTACACCTTTTAAAACATTAAATACTTTGCCCAACAAATTATACAAAGTACATGACATTTAAAAACTAGATTGAAACATACTTTCCATTGTGGAAATAAAAGTAAAATTTAAATTTTTGAGCATACCTACATTTCTGTGCTGCAAATTTAAATCTTTGTCATACAAACACGTGAATTTAAAAAATGTTATATAGGCCAGGATTTTACCCTAGGTGGACAGGAGCTGTTGGCGAACCCGCTTCCACCTGGCCTGGGATCCGACCCGTATTTTGCGGGTCCCTGGGCTTTAATTGTTCTGAGGCGGGACTTCCACCTGCTTGAGGTAGGAGGTCCTGCCTAATAGAGCTGCTGGTCAATCGGGGCTGGTAGCTGTGTCCCAAAAGCGCCACCGGGAGCAGTGGCCACTGCTGGGACTGCAGCCCAGCCAACAGAAGGTGGTATCGGGGAACCCCGGAATGCAGGTAAGTTTCTGGTGCCTTGCTGGGGTAATCGGTCAGGCCCCAGCGAGGCAAGGGTGATCGATTTAGGGGGACAGGGGGCTTGTTGGGGCATCGGGGGCAGCCTTCCGTCAGGCACAGGATTCCTGATCATGAGGGCACCCCCCCCCCCCAGGATGTCAGGGAGCTGCCTGCTTTGAACAGGTTTTTTCTCAAGCCTGGCCACCCAACCAGCTGTGGGTAAAATCCCTGTGGAGGCAGCCAGAGACTGTTAAGTGGCCACTTAAGGGCATTGATTGGCCCAGGGTGGGCGGGTCACTTTAAGCCGCCGCTGCTGCCCTGCATAAAGTGATGGTGGAGGCGGGAGCGGGTCAGGAAGGGCCCCCTGAGCCTCCCGCTCCATTTTATTCACCCCCTGCCATCTTTTTGCTCTTGGGGGGGGGGGGGGTGCATAAAATTCCTGCCATAATCTTCTGAAATTAGTCTAATGCCTTCCCTTATTCTAAAATAAGTGGATCTAGGGAATTGGAGTTGTAGTGTAGTTTTAATGTAAATATATTACATGCCATAAGTCATTTGGGTCAATATTAAGCCACTGCAGCAGCTCTTAATTTTCTTCATTTTAAAGCTGTTCTTAGTGCATTTCCAGACTACCATCCATATACCACTGGTATTAGACAAAGTTTTGTACTTTGCTGCAACCATCATCTAAAATATTACCTTTTTTGAAGCAAGCATTGATGTACTGTATTTTCAGGATTGGCATTTTAAATGAAAGAGTCTTTTACCATCAGGACTGGTTACAAATTAGATAGCTACAAAAAAATTATAATAAACATTACCATCTTTTTAAAAGCAAAATACTGCGGATGCTGGAAATCTGAAACAAAAACAAGAAATGCTGGAATCACTCAGCAGGTCTGGCAGCATCTGTGGAAAGAGAAGCAGAGTTAACGTTTCGGGTCAGTGACCCTTCTTCGGAACTCCGAAGAAGGGTCACTGACCCGAAACGTTAACTCTGCTTCTCTTTCCACAGATGCTGCCAGATCTGCTGAGCGATTCCAGCATTTCTTGTTTTTGTTACCATCTTTTTAGTTGGCTTCATCCTTTAGTCAATTTTTAACTTTTTGTTTAACCAGTAAGGGGTTGGCTTCAATGAGTTAAGAGTCAGTGAAGGAGGTTAAATTCAAGCAGCATTAACTGCATTTGGTAGTTCAGGCCTCCCACACTGCTGAGTGCAATATTCCAGTACATCATTGATATCATCAGCATTCATATTTTAAATTAAAAAAAACAAAGACATTAATAAACTTTGTAACTAGTTGATTTTTAAAGAGGTCCTGTGGTGTGTGTCTTAGTTTTAGGATAAGTGTATAGCATTATTTATTTACCAAACGCAGCTACTTAAGATCTGGGTAACAGAAAATCTACAGTACCTGCCTTAAGTGACTACCACAGCTTATTATCGTTTAAATGGTAATGTGAATGCCAAAGCATCTAATTCAATTTAGTTAGTTCAGGTGCCTTATTTAGGACAAACACATACAAACAGCAACACAATAACTTAAAACATTAGAATATGGCTACAGAAATGCCTTCTCATTGTGAGTACGTGCAAAACACCAACTGGCATATGAAAGCAAGGCAGTAAACCAAATGTTAAAATTTGCATTTTTTAAACCTGATTTTAGAAGTATTGCTTATGTAAACGACAAGATTTTATAGTAGCAGTATTTCTTCATACAATCAAATCTAATGAGAATTAAAGTCCAAACTGGGGAAAAGGACAAGCCTTTTTCCAACACCCCCCCCATCCCCTGAATTTCCAGTCAAGACTGAGATGTATTTCCTAACAATGGCTTTCTCTTTCCTGTTGGCTTCAGCATGTGTTGTCCAAACTATAAAAAAGAAAAATATAAAATTTAATAACAAAGTTTTATGTTCCAACTTCTGTCTGTTTACTTCATTAAGCACAAACTTTACTATGCTGGAAAAGGAGTTAAACTTTTGAGGACAAAGAACTTCAATTCATAGAAAACATTTATCATTTTTAAATGCACAATGCATCATAGCAACAATAATAAAGTAACAACCACTTGCATTCATACAGCACTTTTAACATGTGTTACGAGGGTTTCTATTTTTTGTTAAAATTTGACAATCTATATTTTAAAAAACTGAAAAGGATTTCATGGATGCTAGAAGCTTGAAGAAGCTAAACTTTGTTTTTTTTTTTAAAAGGAAGGTCAACAGAAGGATGACCAGTAAACGGGTTTTTACTGGAATGCACATGATTTCAAGTAAACACAGCAGGGGGTTGTGTTTTGACCTGAAGAGCCATTTGCTTATTAACAAGTCAGGAATTTATGGCTGTTATAGGACTTGTCACTGGAAAAAGTTGGTTTCATTTTGAATTTTTAAAAAAAGCGAGTTGGTTTGGCTAAAAAACAGGTAGTTAGAGTTTGATTATTGACCTGCCAGAAGATCCAGCCAGCCCATCTTTTCTCTTGAAAAGCAAATCCTGCATCAGGTTGTACTGTTGCCTCCTGTATCTGAAGAAATCCTGAAGGTTTGCAGAAAACCTTGCATCGAATGGGAGAGAATTGAAACCTTTGCTGCTGCACACCTGATGTAAGACCTACGTGAAGCCTTTTGTAGCTGCATTTCTCGAAAGCCTACCCAGACTGTTCATCAGCATTGCTTGGAAAGAACTGTTCTAGGAAGATTCCTGGCCGCCACCTATTCGCCTTTAGGACACCTCACCAAGACAAAGGACTTCCTTCCATACCACCTTTTAAGCATAGGTGTTATTTTTTATTCCTTCTATTTCTTAGTAACAGCTGTAAACAAAAAATCCTTTTTTCCCCCCGGTTAGCCAGTTGTGTATGTGTGAGGGCTAGGATAAAATAAGGGGCTTTAATATTTCCATTTGTGCGTATGTTTTACTTCATTACTGGTTAAGACTTGGTTTATAAAAACGGATATATTAATTGGTTAATGAAGAAACCTGGTTGGTGTGCTTCACTCTGAGGAAAAATAGGAGTATCTGATTGACTGTTTCGGTAAGTGGGAAAATTTTAAATATATGTTGTGACTTGTGTAGAAGTAGGACTGAGTTAACAGTGCACTCCTCCCACCTCGGTTGTAACAACAGAAAAGGTCCCACAGTGCGCAAGAGAAGATAAATATCAAAGGAATGAATGAATGCCGAGCCATGGTGGGAGAGTTAGAAAAGGTTTGGTTCAATATTGGGTTTCGAGAAGGTTTGTGAAAGATGAAAAGAGAAGTGGAGAGACAGAATAGTTTAGGCAGAGAATTCCAGAGTAGGGCCAAGGCAACTGACGACTCTGTAACCAAAGGTGATGCAAAAGGAGGGGGTGATGCACTAAAGGCATGAGTTAGAGGACTAATGGGTATGGAAGGGGATAGAAAGCTGAAAGGAGTTGGTAGCAGCAGTATTTTGAAAGACTTGTGTTTTTTATACCGTACAAAGGAACTTCACAAGACAAAGGGGAGAAAATTCAAAGGCATTATCCCAAAAATACAGATCAACAATTTCATATTGCTGAAATACTTTATTTCAAAGAATCGAACTGTGAATAATTGCCTTAAATTTCTGCTTACCTTTGGGGGTTCTGTGTTTGTCTGGAAGTCAGAGTTTGAAGATTGATTTTCACTACAGCTATCATTCTTGTAGCGATGTGCAAATTTGCGTTTTAAAGCTGCTGCTATTAGTGCTGTTGGATCTGCTGTACACTGGTCTGGTTTGGGCTTTAAATCATCTATAGATCTGTAATGAAAATATTTTTAAATTGACATTCAAAATAAGTCATTTCTAATAACACTGTTGTAATGCATATAATAATCAACAGTAGCATCTGCTTTATAGTAATGTAAGACCAACAGTGCTGACTTAAATTTCCAATTCTGCTATACTATATGGTCAGGCAAGCATATCTCTGTAGATGCATGCTTACACAGTACATAAATGCTGGTGATTATTTTGATTCTTGTAAGGAGACAATGGGACTATGGCTCCTTATTAAATTTAAATGTTTTAAAATTGAAGCATCCGATTCTATCTGTGTGAATCTGAAGGAATGCAAGTTATCTCCTTGTTGTGAACCTATACTTCTTAAATTTAATGTGCCATCAGTTCAGTGATTTCATGCCCCAGTTATGTTGCAATTTTGTCAAAGTTCTGTTGCATCAATGCAAAAGCTGCAGTGCAACTATGCCATAAAGCCATTTTCATCCAACTAAAGAGAACGTCTCATTTTAAACATTATTTGCTTTGCTATAATCTCAGCATATTGATAAAGCATGGAGTGAAACACTAAACCATATTTGCAACTCGCCATTAATGTTTATCTACACAGTGCACCCATGTATAAGTAATTGTTGAAGACATTTTTATAAATCACATTGGTTCCATGTGGGAATTTCGAGACGCTTCTCTTGACTTAGACAACCACAGGGGCAAGAAGTGCCGTCAGCTGCAGGTTCAGGTTTCAGAGCTTGAGCAGGAGCTGGCATCACTGTGGCACATCTGTGCGAATGAGAGTTTCGTGAATAGCATGTTTATTGATGTAGTCATCTCACAGCTTAAGGGTATGCAGGTAGAGAGGGAATGAGTGACCACCAGGAAGTCAAGGAGGATCAGGCAGGTAGTGCAGGAGCTCCTGAGTGCATCTCACTCTCCAACTAGTATTCCATTCTGAATACTGTTGAGAGTGATGGTTCCTGTGGGGTGTGCAGCTAGAGCCTAGTACACGGCACTTAGGATGGCTCAGCTGTACGGGCATTGGTTTGGGCGGTGGGGGGTGGGGGTGGGCAGCACGAACATTGGAAAAGCAATAGTGATAGGGGATTCAATAATTAGGGGAATAGATAGGTGTTTCTGCGACCACAGACGTGAATCCAGGATGGTATGTTGCATCCCTGGTGCCAGGGTCAAGGATACACACTGAGGGGGAGGGTGAACAGCCAGCAGTCATGGTCCATATCGGTACCAACGATGTAGGTAGAAAAGAGGGATGAGGTCTTGCAGGCAAAGTTACGGAGCTAGGGAAGAAACTAGCAAGTAGGATCTCAAAGGTAGTAATCTCCAGATTACTCCCAGGATCACATGCTAGTGAGTATAGAAATAGGAGGATACAGCAGATGAATGTGGACTGGAGAAATGGTGCACGAGGGAGCTTTAGATTCCTGCGACACTGGCACTGGTCCTGGGGAGATGGAACTTGTAAAGGCCGGACAGGACGCACCTGAACACAGCCAGGACCAATGTCCTTGCAGGACGATTTGCTGGCACTATTGGGGAGGGTTTAAACTAACTTAGCAGGGGTGCAGGAAACAGGAGGAACTATTAGAGAGGAAAACCAAGGTGCAGAGAAAATTGAGAAAGATAGACGGCACTAGTGTAGGAAATAGTAAGGAACTGGGCGGCGGGGGTGGTCAGAGTAGCATGGAATGTAACAAGGTCTAAATTAGGTTTACTGTCCTTGTATGTGAATGCGTGGAATGTGGTAAATAAGGTTGGTGAGCTGCAGGCGCAGATAGCCAAGTGGAAATATGATGTTGTGGTGATAACGAAGACGTGGCTCAAAAAAGGTCTGGACTGGGTACTAAATATTTCTGGATACAAGGTATTCAGGAAAGAAAGGAGATGGATAGCAGTATTAAGGAGAACATTACAGTGCTGGAGAGAGAGGATGTCCTAGAGGGGTCAAGGACAGAATCTATTTGGTTAAAGCTAAGAAACAATAGAGGCACCGTTACACTGCTGGGTATATTCTATAGGCCACCAAGTAGAGGGAAATTTATAGAGGTGCAAAAGTTATAGTTATAATGGGGGATTTTAATTATCCTACTGTAGACTGGGAGTGTAATAGTATAAAAGGGAGAGAGGGGCAAGAGTTCTGGTGTGTTCAGAAGAATCTCCTACATCAGTATGTTTCCAGTCCAACGAGAAAGGAGACATTGCTGGATCCGGTTCTGGGGAATGAGGTGGGTCAAGTGAATCGAGTGTCAGCAGGGGAACATTTAGGGGACAGTGATCATAGAATCACAGAATTGTTACAGCGCAGGAGGCCATTCAACCCATCATGTCCACACTGGCTCTCTGAAAGTGCAATTCCCTCAGTCCCATTCCCCATAACCCTGCACATTCTTCCTTTTCACATAACTGTCTAATTCCCTTCGGAATGCTTCAATTGAACCTGCCTCCACCTCTTTCTCAGGCAGCGCATTCCAGACCTTAACCACTCGCTGTGTGAAAAGGTTTTTCCTCATGTCACTTTTGCTTCTCTTACCAAACACTTTAAATCTGTGCCCTCCCGATCTCGATCCTCTCACAAGTAGGAACAGTTTCTCTCTATCTACTCTGTCCAGACCCATGATTTTGAATACCCCTATCAAATCACCTCTCAGCCTTCTCTTTTTCAAGGAAAACAGTCCTAACATCGCCAATCTATCTTCATAACTGAAACTATAGTATCATAAGATTTAGGTTGGCTACAGAAAAGGAGGAGGAGCAATCCAGGATAAAAATAATTAATTGGGGAGGGCCAGCTTCATTGGGGTGAGAATGGATCTGGCTCAGGTAAACCGAAATCAAAGATTGGCAGGCAAAACTGCAATGGAACAATGGACTGCCTTTAAAGAGGAGATAAGGTATAGTCAAGGTACATTCTTATGAGGGGAAAGGTAGGACAAACAAATCCAGAGCTCCCTGGATGATGAAATAGATAGAGAGTAAGATGAAGCAGAATAAGGGTGCATATGATAGATGTCTTGTGGATAATATGTGAGAACTAGGATGAATATAGAAGGTTCAGAGGGGGAGCGAAGAAAACATAAAAAAAGCAACGAGAGTATGAGACGAGACAGGTAGCTAATATAAAAGGAAATCCAAAAGTCTTCTATAGGCATATAAATAGTAAAAGGTTGGTAAAAGGAAGAGTGGGGCCGATTACGGACCTAAAAGGGGATTTATTCATGGAGGCAGGGGGCATGGCTGAGGTACTAAATGATTACTTTGTGTCTGTCTTTGCCAAGAAAGAAGATGCTGCCCAAGTCAGTGAAAGAGAAGATAGTTGAAACACTGGATGGGCTAAAAACTGATACAGGAGGTATTAGATAGGCTGGCTGTACTTAATGTTAATAAGTCACCAGGACTGGATGAGATGCATCCAAGGATACTGAAGGAAGCAATGTTGGAAACCGAGGAGGCACTGGCAACCTTCCAATCCTTCTGAGATACACGGGTGGTGCCAGAGGATTGGAGAATAGGAAATATTACACCCTTGTTCAAGATAGAGTGAAAGAATAAGGCCAGCAACTACAGGCCAGTCAGTTTAACCATGGTGGGAAAACTTTTAGAAACAGTAATTTGGGACAAAATTAACAAATGTGGATTAATTAAGGAAAGTCAGCATGGATTTGTTAAAGGCAAATCATGTTTAACTAATTTGCTTGAGTTTTTTTGATGAGGGTAATGTGGTGTACATGGACTTCCAAAAGGCATTTGATGAGGTGCCACATAACAGGCTTGTCGGCAAAGTTGGACCCCATGGAATAAAAGAGGCAGTAGCAGCTTGGATACAAAATTGGCTGAATGACAGGAAACAGCGAGTAGTGGTGAATGGTTTTTTTCTGGACTGGAGGAAGTATCCAGTGGGGTTCCCAGAGGTCAGTGTTAGTACCCCTGCTTTTCCGGATAATTATTGATGACCTACACTTTGGTCCAGAGGGCATAATTTCAAAATTTGCAGATGACACAAAACTTGGAAGTATTGTGAACTGTGAGGATAGTGATAAACTTCAAGAGGACATAGACAAACTGGTGGAATGGGCAGATAAGTGGCGGATAAAATTTAATAGAGAAGTGTTAAGTGATTCATTTTGGTAGGAAGAACGAGGAGAGGCAATACAAAATAATGGATACAATTCTAAAAAGGGTGCAGGAGCAGAGGGACCTTCGAATATATGTGCACAAATCATTAAATGTGGCAGGGCAGGTTGAGAAAGCAGTCAATAAAGCATATAGGATCCTGTGCTTTATAAACAGGGGCATAGAGTACAAAAGCAAGGACGTTATAACAAACCTGCATAAAACACTGTTTTGGCCTCAACTGGAATATTGTGTCCAGTTTTTGGCACCACATTTTAGGAAGGATGTGAAGGCATTAGAGAGGGTGCAGAAATTATTCACGATTCAGGGAGGCACTGGCCATAACTTTCCATCCTCCTTAGGTACAGGGGTGGTGCCAGAGGACTGGGGAATAGGAAATATTACACCCTTGTTCTAGAAAGAGTGTAAGAATAAGGCCAGCAACTACAGGGCAGTCAGTTTAACAATGGTGGGAAAGCTTTCAGAAACAATAATCTGAGGCAAAATTAACAAATGTGGATTAATTAAGGAAAGTCAGCACATTAAGGGCAAACCATGTTTAACTAGTTTCATGGATAGATTGAAGCAGCTGGGGGTTGTTCTCTTTGGAGAAGGTTAAGAGGAGATTTGCTGGAGGTGTTCAAAATCATGAGGGGTCTGGACTGAGTAGATAGGGAAAAACTGTTCCCAAGAACTGGAGGGCAATGATTTGAGGTGACTAGTAAAAGAAGCAATGGCGACATAAGGAAAAATCTTTTTCCAGTAATGAGTGGTTAGGATCTGGAATACACTGCTCAAGTGTGGTGAAAGCAGATTCAATCGTGACTTTCAAAAGAGAAAAAAATCTGCAGGGCCCTGGGGATAAGGCAGGGGAGTGGGACTAGGTAAGTTGCTCTTGCAGAGAGCCAACATGGACACAATGGGCTGAATGGCCTCCTTCTATCATAGAATAGTTACATGTTTCGAGGCTAGGACTTCATATTAGATATTAAGTCATATTGAAGAATCTGAATACTACTGTAAATCAAAGGGCCAGGATACTTGAAAACACACTAAAGTTTCCCAACTGTGATGGAACATATAGGAACATAGGAAATAGGAGCCACAGTAGGCCATTCAGCCTGTCGAGCCTGCTCCGCCATTCAAACAGATCATGGCTGATCATCTACCTCTCCGCCATTTTTCCCCATATCCCTCTATGTCATTAGTATCCAGAAATCAATTGATTTCGGTCATGAACATGCTCAATGATTGAGCTTCCACAGCGCTCTGTGGTAGAGAATTCCACAGATTCACCACCTTCTGAGTAAAGAAATTCCTCCTCAGTCTTAAATGGCCTGCCCCTTATTCTGAGTCTGTGTCCCCTGGTTCTAGGCTCACCAGCCAGAGGAACCATCCTATCCACATCTACTCTGTCATGCCTTGTAAGAATTTTGTAAGTTTCAATGAGATCACCTCTCATTCTTCGAAACTCTAGAGAATACATGCCCAGTTTCTGCAATCTCTCCTCATAAGACAATCCTGCTATCCCAGGGATTAATCTGGTGAACCGCCTTTGCACGCTCTCTATGGCAAATATGTCCTTCCTTAGATAAGGAGACCAAAAATGTACACAATACTCTAGGTGATACTCAAAGCCCAAGGAGACTACATGGGAAGAAGTGTAGGGAGGGGTGCAGGAATGGCAAAGGCAACACACAAAAAACAAGTGATTCTAACTGCACCAATGCATTTTCTCCAACACTTCCCAGTGAATGACTGACCAAAACCTATATTCTGAAGTTTTTTCCCCCCACTCTATTGTTGACCAGATTCTTTCCCATGAGTTTATTTATATCCTCTCCATTTCATCATACTTAAAAGGAAATGCTTACAGTACATTGTTGTAGACTCTCCAACAACACTATTTTGCTTAAGGTAGCCATTTTGGAAAGTCTTTTACTGTTCACTTTACTACTGGCATCAGGACCTATTGCTCACAGTAATGGCTTAGACTTCAGGCACGCTGTACTGCAAGGCATGTACCTGTTTAAATGGTACTATAAGTCAATTATTCAAGGCTGTGTTTGCTGAAAACACAACCACTAGGTGGTGCAGTACTGGCACATGCACAAATGCAGCCTCATGCTCTGAAATGTCACTGTCTGTGACATTTTTGGCAGCTGCCAGAAGTAAAGATGGCACTACTCAATTTATCACAAAAAACAATGAAACCCAAATCCCCTGTAGCTGTGAACGCTGCCTCCATCCCATCCCCAACAGTACCCTGCTCTCTCCTGCCATTGCACTTCTCATCACTCACCCCCCGCCTCGCCACCTGCCGTTTCTCCCCCACTTGCCTCGCCACTTCCTCCCCGCTCTCTCCAGCTCGCAGTCTTCCTGCTCCCTCCCGCTCTCTCCCCTGACTATCTTGTCACTCACTCTCTCTCCCCCTCTTCCTCAATGCAGGGAAGAGAGGCAGCGATCGCGGGAGGAGTTGAATGTAGGGAAGTGTGAAGTTGTTTGGTTGTAAAAATAGAAGAGCAGAATTTTTTGAAAAAGGTGTGAAACTGGTAAGTGTTGATATTCAGAGACACTTGGGGGTACTCATACAAGGAACGCACAAAGTTAACATGCAGGTGCAGCAGGCAATTAGGAAGAGAAATGGCATGTTGGCCTTAACTGCAAGGGGATTGGAGTACAGGAATAAAAAAACATAGAAAAATAGGAGCAGGAGTAGGCCATTCAGCCCTTTGAACCTGCTCACCATTCAATACAACCATGGCTGATCATCCAAACTCAGTAACCTGTTCCCGCTTTCTCCCCGTATCCCTTGATCCCATTAGCCCTAAGAACTATATCTAACTCTTTCTTGAATATATTTAATGATTTGGCCTCAACTGCTTTCTGTGGTAGAGAGTTTCACAGGTTCACCACTCTCTGGGTGAAGAAATCCCTCCTCACCCCTCTTCAGACAAAAAGTCTTACAGGGCTTTGGTGAGAACGCACCTGGAATATTGCGTGCAGTTTTGGTCTCCACATTTAAGAAAGGATATACTTGCACTGGAAGTGGTGCAGCGAAGATTTACTAAATTGGTCCCTGGGATGAGCGAGTTGTCGTATGATGAGAGGCTGAGTAAATTAGGCCTATATTCTCTGGAGTTTAGAAGAATGAGAGGTGATCTAATTGAGACATACAAGATTCTAAAAGGGCTTGATAGGGTAGAAGCTGAGAGATTGTTTCCACTGATCGGGGAATCTAGAACATGGTGACAGTCTCAGGATAAGAGGCCAATCATTCAGGACTGAGCAGCGGAGAAATTAGTACACTCAAAGGGTTGTGAATCTTTGGAAATTTCTACCCCAGAGGGTTGTGGATGCTCCATCATTGAATACATTTAAGGCTGAGATAAATAGATTTTAGGTCTCTCAGGGAATCAAGGGATATGGGGATCAGGCAGGAAAGTGGAACTGAAGCCCAAGATCAGCTATGATCGTACTGAATGGTAGAGCAGGCTCGATGGACCATATGGTCTACTTCTGCCCCTATTTCTTGTGTTCCTGAGGGAGCGGGGACCAGAAGCGGGAGAGGGGAGTAGAGGCAGAGCAGGGGGGGGGGGGGGGGGAAGAGGAGAGAAGAAATGACAACGCGAGGAGCGAGTGGCGAGCTGACGTTGCAGTGCGCGATGACGTTTTCACGCACATGAGCGAATTAGTCCTGGCAAGCCGGTTGTTGGCATTGACTGCATATGCGCACCATACTGACAGCAAAAGTCCTTCCGCTGGAGCGCTCTGATGACGTCAGCGCTGGGCTGCATTGTCAGGAGTCACTTTGATTAATCAATTTCTCAGGAGAATTTAGTTGGTTATAAATGTTTTGTACTGCAATCTGACTTCTTAGTAGGTCATCATTATATAGTGAGAAAATCTATTGTTTTCATACACAAGTTCATTATTGTGTACACTTTGTCATTAAACATCACAGCATCCTGGGGAGTTACCATTGACCAGAAGCTGAACTAGAGCAGCCACATAAATGGTGTGGCTACAAGAGCAGGTCAGAGGCTAGAAATTCTGCGGCGAGTAACGTACCTTCTGTCTCCTTAATGCCTATCCACCATTTACAAGGCACAAGTCAGGAATGTGATGGAATACTGTCCACTTGCCTTGGTGGGTGCAGTTCCAACAGCACTCGAGAAGCTCAACACCATCCAGGCCAAAGCAGCCCACTTGACTGGCACCCTGTCCACCACTTTCAAGACTAATACCTGAAATGGGCAGGCGGTCTTACAGTGAAAGACTGGACAGGCTAGGCTTGTACCCGTTGGAATTTAGAAAAGCAAGAGGCAACCTGATTGAAACATATATGATCCTGAGGGGTCTTGACAAGGTGGATGTGGAAAGGATGTTTCCCCTTGTGGGATAATCTAGAACTAGGGGTCACTGTTTAAAAGTAAGGTGTTGCCCATTTAAGACAGATGAGGAGAAATTTTTTCTCTGAGAGGGTCGTGCGTCTTTGGAATTCCCCTCCTCAAAAGACGGTGGAAGCAGAGTCTTTGAATATTTTTAAGGCAGATGTAGACAGATTCTTGATGAGCAACAGGGTGAAAGTTATCGGGGGTAGGTAGAAATGTGGAGTAATCAGCTCAGCCATGAACTTATTGAATGGCGGAGCAGGGTCGAAGGGCCGAGTGGCCTACTCCTCCTATTTCTTTTTTTAAAATTCATTCATGGGATGTGGGCGTCGCTGGCCAGGCCAGCATTTATTGCCCATCAATAATTACCCTTGAGAAGGTGGTGGTGAGCTGCCTTCTTGAACCGCTGCAGTCCACGTGGGGTAGGTATACCCACAGTGCTGTTAGGAAGGGAGTTCCAGGATTTTGACCCAGTGACAGTGAAGGAACGGCGATATAGTTCCAAGTCAGGATGGTGTGTGACCTGGAGGGGAACTTGCAGGTGGTGATGTTTCCATGCATTTGCTGCCCTCGTCCTTCAAGTTGGTAGAGATCGTGGGTTTGCTGTCTAAGGAGCCTTGGTGCGTTGCTGCAGTGCATCTTGTAGATGGTACACACTGCTGCCACTGTGCGTCGGTGGTGGAGGGAGTGAATGCTTGTAGATGGGGTGCCAATCAAGCGGGCTGCTTTGTCCTAGATGGTGTCGGGCTTCTTGAGTGTTGTTGGAGCTACACCCATCCAGGCAAGTGGAGAGTATTCCATCACACTCCTGACTTGTGCCTTGTAGATGGTGACAGGCTTTGGGGAGTCAGGAGGCGAGTTACTCGCCGCAGGATTCCTAGCCTCTGACCTGCTCTTGTAGCCACGGTATTTATCTGGCTACTCCAGTTCAGTCTCTGGTCAATGGTAGCCCCGAGGATGTTGATAGTGGGGGAATCAGCAATGGTAATGCCATTGAATGTCAAGGGAGATGCCTAGATTCTCTCTTGTTGGAGATGGTCATTGCCTGGCACTTGTGTGACGCGAATGTTACTTGTCACTTATCAACCCAAGCCTGGATACTGTCCACGTCTTGCTGCATTTCTACACTGACTGTTTCAGTATCTGAGGAGTCACGAATGGTTCTGAACATTGTGCAATCATCAGCAAACATCTCCACTTCTGACCTTATGATTGAAGGACACTACCCTGAGGAACTCCTGCAGTGATGCCCTGGAGCTCAGATGATTGACCTCCAACAACCACAATCAGCTTCCTTTGCGCTAGGTATGACTCCAGCCAGCAGAGGGTTTTCCCCGATTCCCATTGACCTCATTTTGCTCGGGCTCCTTGATGCCATACTCGGTCAAATGCTGCCTTGAATTCCATGGCAGTCACCTCACCTCGAGTTCAACTCTTTTGTCCATGTTTGAACTAAGGCTGTAATGAAGTCAGGAGCTGAGTGGCCATGGCGGAACCAAAACTGAGTGTCACTGAGCAGGTTATTGCTAAGTAAGTGCCGCTTCATGGCACTGTTGATGACACCTTCCATCGCTTTACTGATGATTGAGAGTAGGCTGATGGGGCGGTAATTGGCCGGGTTCGACTTGTCCTGCTTTTTGTGTACAGGAAATACCTGGGCAATTTTCCACATTGCAGGGTAGAAGCCAGTGTTGTAGCTGTACTGGAACAGCTTGGCTAGGGATGCGGCAAGTTCTGGAGCACAGGTCTTAAGTACTATTGCCGGAATATTGTCAGGGCCCATAGCCTTTGCAGTATCCAGTGCCTTCAGTCGTTCCTTGATATCACGCGGAGTGAATCGAATTGGCTGAAGTCTGGCATCTGTGATGCTGGGGACTTCAGGAGGTGGCCGAGATGGATCATCAACTCGGCACTTCAGGCTGAAGAGTGTTGCAGATGCTTCGGCCTTATCTTTCGCACTGATGTGCTGGGCTCCCCCACCATTGAGGAAGGGGATATTTGTGGAGCCACCTCCTCCAGTTACTTGTTTAATTGTCCACCACCATTCACGGCTGGATGTGGCAAGACTGCAGAGCTTAGATCTGATCCATTGTTATGGGATCGCTTAGCTCTGTCTATCGCATGCTGCTTATGCAGTTTGGCACGCAGATAGTCCTGTGTTGTAGCTTCACCAGGTTGACACCTCATTTTGAGGTATGCCTGGTGCTGCTCCTGACATGCCCTCCTGCACTCTTCATTGAACCTGGGTTGGTCTCCTGGCTTGACAGTAATGGTAGAGTGGGGGATATGCCGGGCCATGAGGTTACAGATTGTGGTTGAGTACAATTCTGCTGCTGCTGATGGCCCACAGTGCCGCATGGATGCCCAGCTTTGCACTGCTAGATTTGTTTGAAATCTATCCCATTTAGCACAGTGGTAGTGCCACACAACACGAAGGAGGGTATCCTCAATGTAAAGGCGGGACTTCGTCTCCACAATGACTGTGTGGTGATCACTCCTACCAATACAGTCATGGCCAGATGCATCTGCGGCAGGCAATTTGGTGAGGACGAGGTCAAGTATGTTTTCCCCTCTTGTTGGTTCCCTCACCACCTGCCGCATACCCAGTCTAGCAGATATGTCCTTTAGGACTCAGCCAGCTCGGTCAGTCGTGGTGCTACTGAGCCACTCTTGGTGATGGACATTGAAGTCCCCCACCCAGAGTACATTCTGTGCCCTTGCCACCCTCAGTGCTCCTCCAAGTGCTGTTCAACGAGTACTGACTCATCAGCTGAGGGAGGGCGGTAGGTGGTAATCAGCAGGTTTCCTTGTCCATGTTTGACCTGATGCTGTGAGACTTCATGGGGTTCAGAGTCGATGTTGAGGACTCCCAGGGCAACTCCCTCCCTACTGTATATCACTGTGCTGCCACCTCTGCTGGCTCTGTCCTGCCGGTGGGACATACCCAGGGATGGTGATGGTAGTGTCTGGAACATTGTCTGTCAAGTATGATTCCGTGAGTATGACCATGTCAAGGCTGTTGCTTGACTAGACTGTGGGACAGCTCTCCCAACTTTGGCACAAGCCCCCAGATGTTAATAAGGTCGACAGGGCTGGGTTTGCCGTTGTTGTTTCTGGTGCCTAGGTCAATGCCGGGTGGTCCGTCTGGTTTCATTCCTTTTTATTGACTTCGTAGTGGTTGGATACAACTGAGTGGCCATTTCAGAGGGCATGTAAGAGTCGACCACATTGCTGTGGGTCTGGAGTCACATGTAGGCCAGACCAGGTAAGGACAGCAGATTTCCTTCCCTAAAGGACATTAGTGAAGCAGATGGGTTTTTACAACCATCAACAATGGTTTCATGGCCATTAGACTAGCTTTTTAATTCGTGATTTATTAATTGAATTCAAATTCCACCTTGTGCTGTGGTGGGATTTGAACCCATGTCCCCAGAGCAATACCCTGGGTCTCTGGGTTACGAGTTCAGTGACAATAGCACTACACCACCACCTCCCCTACATGTATGCCCGTATGTACCTATTTCCTCATTGAACCTATTAATTTGTGATTTTATTTTTAACCAATTGTTTTCTTCCTCTCAGTTATTTCATTTCCAAGAACTAAATCAAACAATGTCTCTTTCCTGTAGGATTAGAAACATATTGATCTAAGAAGCAGTCTTGGATGCACTCTCAAAAGCGTTCTCCACTTTAACAGAATATTTATCAAAGTCTTTCTTGGAACAGTCAAAATCATTCAGTACCATTACTCTGTTGTTCTTACATATCATTACAAATGCTCTCCTCCATCTCATCTACACTGGCTGGTGGCCTACAATGCACATTAAGATTTGTACTATTTACTTTCCTATTCCTTAAGACAGAATCCAAAAAGATAGTGTTCATACAATCTCTTAATGCACCCATGCATTCTGGTGTTATGGTAGTATCCATTACCACCCATCCCTCAATTTCCTTCTCTCCATCTCTCCTAAAAACATATGTCCAACATGAAGCCACTTTCTTTTTACAGTTACTATTACATATCTCTCCATAGTTAACATTTCTAACTCCACAATTTAATTTTAAATGCTTTGTGCATTCACATGCATATCACTCACTCTCGATTCCAATTCTTTGGCAAGCTTACTCTTGCCCCTTCTTCTGATTTGTTCATTTTCTTTCCTGTTCTTTTCTTGGTCTTCTTGCACTCTTTTTGGGTTCTCATGTTTTTATTTATTCCCCATGCATATTAGTTCAGAGATAAAAATTAAAATGATGCTTTTAATTTTACTCAAATACCAAGTTAGAGACTGTAGAAGCAGATACAAACGTTAAAGTTACTTAGACTTAGGCCAGAATTTTACATCCCCCCCCCCCCCCCCCCCAAAATAGCAGGATGGTGGCGGGGGGGGGGGGGGGGGGGGGGGAGAGAGAGGGGGCGTAAAATTGAGTGGGGCTCAGGGGGCCCTTCCCGATCTGCTCCCACCACCACTTTATGCAGGGCGGCGGTGGCGAAAAACAGCCTGCCCGCCCCAGGTCAATCAAGGCCCTTAAGTGCCAGTTAATGGCCACTCAAGGGCCTCCGCCCGCCACCATGGGGATTTTACCTTTGGCTGGCGGGCAGCCCAGGTCCAAGAAAAGCCGCCTGTTAAAAGTAGGCGAGGGCAGGGGCGGGGGCCCTCCTGATCAGGCACCCTGTGCCTAATGGAGGACTACCCCCCATGCCTGATGCCCCAACCATCCTTGGCTGGTCAGGGCCCGACTGACTGCCCCCAGCGAGGCCCCAAAAACTTTTCTGTTCTCTGTGCTCTCCAACATCTTCCATCTTCAGCTGAGTTGCAGTCCCAGCAGTGGCTACCGCTCCTGGTGGCGCTGCTGGGACAGAGAGCTGCCAGCCCACTGATGGGCTGACAGCTCCATTAAGCGCGACTTGCTGCCTCAATGAGGTGGAAGTCCCGCCTCAAACCAATTAAAGGCTTGGGGACTGCAAAATGTGGTCCGGATCCCCAGGCCAGGTGGAGCAGGTTCGCCACCGACTTTTCAGTCGGTGGACGGCTTCCATTCGCCAAAAGGTAAACTTGCAGCCATAAACTCGATAGTCATAAAACAAAGAAGCTAAAATAGTACTTGGCTGTTAAACAACTGGTTCAGTCCCAACAACATTGTGAAAGAACTTTCATTTTTAATGCTTTTTGCTATCTTATTTTTGTACCTCAATAAGAAAGGGTTTTCTTTCGCCATTTGTTCTTCTTTTTGTTTCTTCTCGTTTTCTTAAAATCTTTGATCATCTTTCCTTTTTTTAAATTTTGCTTTCTGCATTCCCTTTATATGCTGCTGTTGACTTGCTTACAAGTACCAAGCTTAGTGTGCAGCTATCTGACTATTACCTCTGAAGCCTTTAAACACAAGGATTTCCTTCTATTTGCCACCCTGAAACCACCACCACTCCCCCCTCAATTAATCTGCAAAACAGTTTATTTAAAAAATCTAAAATAAAAAACTGAAAATGCTGGAAATACTCAGCAGGTCATGTAGCATCTGTTGAGAGAGAAACAGAGTTATGTTTCAGGTCGATCACCTTTCGTCAGAACTGGAAAAGGTTAGCGATCTCTATTTCTCTCTCCACAGATGCTGCCTGACCTGTTAAGTATTTCCAGCATTTCTATTTTTTATTTCAGGTTTCCAGCATCTGCAGTATTTCACTTTTGTATTTACAATACTTATTGTATAAATAGGGTAACACATCATTTCCACTGTGATGATAATTCTATAATAATGTACAAACTTCACCAGACATAAAGAATAACATAGGTGATGCTTACAAGTCTATGTATAGATTTTATATATACCCCTTTGCTAAAATCTGAAAAGTCTCAGTGGGACAAGTAAAATCTCTTTGCAGTAAATTGGGAACAAAACTAGCCAAGTATAAGTAAAGGAATCTGAAAATACATACTTCTTCACAGATCGTAGTTTCACCTTATCGATGTCTTTTAGAACATCTAACATGTTTGGCATAGTTTGCTGCTTAGGAAGAGCTGTAATGTGACTACCGTCAGCTTTCTTTCTTCTTCTTTCTTTGATGAGGTCAATCGCAGACACACTCTGCTGAAGAGCAGGCGGGGTTGGTAGAGGTGGGGGAGGTGGTGGTAGCGACAGTGGAGCAGCACAAGGAGGAACAACACCAGGCGTCACTGAACCTGACAGAATGAGTAAAAAATGAAAATTGCAGAATCTTAAGTATTACAGTGACTCGGTCATAAAAACGCCCCAACCCGAGTACTGTCTCCATGCTAAATTTTCCGTCGTATCTACAAAATAAATTTTCTACACATTTAATATACAACTATACAGTGAAGTATTACTTCCCCAGGTATATTTATTATCCATTTTATAAACGTACAAAATTCAATAACCTTGTAAAGGGCATGACTTCTGAATTCTATTGCAAATTCAATAGTTTCAAAGTCATTATTTATTAATATTCAACTACTTTGAGAGGGATCAAAAATAAGTGAGAAAGGGGAAAGCAGATACATTTGATGCAGATAAGGGCAGTTTGGAGATTGAGTGGCACAATGGATTAGCTTTTCAGCTCTGGACCTGGGTTCAAATCTAGCAAGACAGCTGGGAGAAAGATCCTCTCTGTCTTGCAAGGGTTCCACATGAAATAAATATTGGTAGTGTCAATCTAGTTCCCAGCTGACATGCTCATAACACAAAACTTCCTAAAAATTCAACATTAATTGACAATCTTAGTAAATAAGGATACAGCTAGTTTACAAAATAGAAACTATCATGATGGCACATTCGGAGTTGCTCCTAAATTAGGCCCAAATTTTACTCTGGCAACCCAAATAATGGCACCCACTCTTAGTTACACTTTCCCTTGCCCATATAATGTTTATTTTTCCCTGCAAGTTGCCAGAAATGCGAGATGGAAATGGCACGATGCCTGTACAGGGAATCTGAGTGAACAGGGCAAGCAACTGTGCACCTCCTTAACCAATCAGATTGAAGAGTTGTGAAATGTACAGCACAAGGTCTGAACAAGAAAGTGTAAATTAGAATCATGTATTCAATGTCAAATCAGGTACAGAAAGAGAAATAAAGACAAGGAAAGAAAGATTGAGAGAAAGAAAAAGACAGAAGGGAAAACTAAATTTTTTTTTAAATCTCCAGAAACAATCAAAACTTGAAGAAATAACCTACTGCACTTGTAATAGTTACTTCTCGGTGCCGGGCAGGTTGACTGGCAGTAATTAATCTTTATCATGTTAAAAGAGTATTTAAGACTGAAATGATCAAGCCCTAACTTACTGCAGTGAGTTATGGATGTTTTTGTAGAACATTCCATGCCTCAACAAACCTATGCATATAAAAAACATCTAACCTTTAATTTGTTTGGTGATAATCCCAACTTTCTGTCTTTCAGTTACCAACTCACTAAACAGTGGAAATAGTTTTTACCCTAATTTGCTTCATCAAAACTTCTTAATTTTTGAACACCTCTATCAGAACTTCTCTTAAACCTTCCTTATTCTAATGAGAAGAGCCCCAGTTGTTCTTGTTTCTCAAACAAATCTTTCAACCCTGGTATCTTAGTGAATCTCTCCTCTCTCTCTCAACTGTCTTAATATGCTACCTAAAGGTGCCCAAACAGAACACAACATTCTAACTGTGACCTACAAAATGATTTGTTACTTCATTCATTTCATCCTTTTAAGTTGTTTGTTCTCTAACAGTCCTTCAACATAATGATTTAAGTGACAGATGCAACAAGAATCACATAGGCTATACTTTTCAAGCCTTAGCGGGGAAATTAGTTGCTTAGTTGAGAGTCTACACCCCCAGGTTAGGAAAGCTGGCAGCTACAGTCAAGGTGCAACATCTGGTGCTCTCAGAATTGTTAACTATCAATCTGTTCAATGTGCAGACACTGCTTGTTAGATGAAGAACTTTACTATACAATTGTAATATTGCATGAATATTATACCAAGTATTATTTTATACAATATTTGTATAATGAATATTTTACACTAATTTAGTACGAGTTGTGGATCTACATTTTGAAAATAAAGCCTGACCAAGGGAGACTAATGTATATGGAGTGTTTCATTAAAAGTCTTGAAATTTAATAGAAATAAGTAAATAGCTTAACAGGGAGGATGAAGCGCGAAGCCCTCAATTTGCACTGGATGCAAGGATCATAGCAATAATTTAAAGTAATTACTGGGAGGACTGGAGAGAAGATATAATAGTAGCATCAAGGTTTACAAAAGTACCATATACCAAAGTTAAGCGGGGATATCATGTCATCACAACAGCCACACTCTAGGGGCTTCCAAGAACTTTACAAAAAGAACAGCATAGATGCTAAGCCATGTGAGAATGAGAAATAACTGAAGACTTGGCTAGAAAGGTTCAAATTTTAAGAACTATGAAATAGAGACACAGACAGAATTCCAGTGAAAGGGGCCAAAATAACTGAAAGCTTTGCCGCTAATGGTATGGTAAACATACGAAACAGATGTCCATTAGGCCAGAGTCAGAGGACTGAAGGATGCATGAGGGAATGCATAGCTGGAGGGTACTAAAAGGATGGGTGGGGGGGGGGGGGGGGAGGAATTAATTAAACCCAGTCTTCAGCTGCATAACTGCCAATGCACATGGAAGGCAGGCTCGAATTGGGAGGTCTGAGAATTGCCAAAAATTGGGCCTCAGGTCTAATTTTAACAATTATAACATGATGCCGCAATCAGTTCCCCCCTGACCAGAGACAGCTTGCCACTGGGGGTATGGGCAGAAGCGGAGTTAGGAATGTAGACAGGCAGTGAAAAGACAAAAAAAAATCTCTCAACTCTTTTTACGGGTTTTGTTCCTCTATTTACTTTATTTTTACAGAAACTTTACAGATTAGGTGAAGTGATAAAATATTACTGTCTGCAGTGTAAAAACAAGTGCAATATGTAGGAAAGCCAGAAGTTTTTTTCTATATGGAGAAGCTCTGCCAAGAAGCACCTTTGTTATTTAGATGTTTTAAGAACTTTCACTTTTAAAACTCAATTCAAAAAACTGTTTGGAATGGGAGAGCTACGGTACGAGAGGAATACATTTCAGTTGGCTGTCCGGCTTTTCATGTCCCTTATTTTCCTTACATTTCTAAACTGAGATAAAGGAACAAGGTCAATAATGATGTCAAAAGGTTTTCTTAAGCAAGAGAAGCTAATGAAATCAGAAGTGGTGATTAAGTGATGAAGATTGAACAAGGAAGAAATGGCATGAGTAGATACAAGAATGTACAAGTAGGTACTGTTTGAAACAGTGAAGCTTACAATAATTTAAATGGCTACCCATTTAACCATAAATATTGTATATACCTGCCAAGAGATTTCTTTGTTCTTGTACAGTCACTATCATGGCAATCTGTTCCCGTAACTTAGCAAGTTCATTCTCCAGCACGTTGATTTTCTCCAGTGCTGCATCACTGGCCATTTTGGGAGCTGTAGGTTCCTTTTCACAATTCCTCAAATTTGGCAAGGAAGCCTGTCTGCTGATGGGCCTTGCAAAAGATGGAATATGATGCTCAGAGATGCCAGCACATTCAGGCTGAATTTCGGATCTAAAAGTACAAAAAAAAGTGATACTGCAAGAAAACTTAATCGGAATTCCAAAAAGGACTATTTACATAGGTACAAATTCCCATACACTTGGATGGAGATAAAGATATTTATTGTTTTATAGATTCAATTCTTAGGCAGCACTGTTCAATTCTGCATTTAAAGAAATTAACTCCTGTATACTGTAACACATTTCAGGGATACTAAAGGACCCTGCCAGTTTGATAATCCTTAACAAAAAGGAAAAAACTGAAGAATTAAAAAAATGGTTTACAAAGGGTTAGCTTAGGTCTGAGAGCTGTAGTCTTTATTGTATTGCCTACGTGAATAAGTGGAATATTGTATACTTTTAAAGTACATAACTATATATGACTTCATTATTTGTAAAATTAGATAATTTTGTATTTTAACCTTAAAGCAAGGTCTGATGAGATGTTCTGTTGCTTTTGAACAGTGCGGATATTATGAAGGCATGCAATAAGCCCAACACACAACAAAAACTTGCATTTATTATATATCTTTAACACAGAAAAAGTCCTAAAGGGAGACAGTGGCCTAGTGGTAATGGCACTCGACTAGTAATCCAGGAAGTCCAAGCTCATGGGTTCAAATCCCTGGTGGAATTTAAATTCAATTAATTTAATTTTTAAAAATCTGGAATTGAAAGCTAGCAGCTCGGGAAGCAACTGCACCATCCTTTGACTCCGCTAAATTTTGAGCAGCTTCTCCAAAGCCATGGAAAATCTACTGAAGAAGTTTTAAAACAAGATGATTATTCACTTCTCACAATGCCAAAGAAATACTTCTGAGCACCCCACTTTAAACCAGAAACAGATAGTAAATGTGTAAGAAGAGTTGAGACCAGAGTTTAAAGGGTTGAGAACAATTTTTTGGAGCCAAGCTTAGAATATCTAGTTATCATCGATTGTTGTAAAAAGCCATCTGGTTTACTCATGTCCTTTAGGGAAGGAAATCTGCCATCCTTACCCACTCTGGCCTACATATGACTCCAGGCCCAGAGCAATGTGGTTGACTCTTAACTGCCCTCTGAAATGGCCTAGCGAGCCACTCAGTTGCCAACGGCGATTAGGGATGGGGCAATAAATGCTGGCCTTGCCAGTGATGCCCCCATGGAAGAATTTTTCAAAAATTTTGCAAAAGCACTATCAGATAAGAGAATATATTAGGGAAGGGTAACTTATAGTTTAGTCAAAGAAGTAGGTTTTAAGGAGGGCCTTAACATTGGAAAGAGATGGAGGCAGTAAGGTTTAGGAAGGGAATTCCAGAGCTTTAGGCCTAGGCAGCTGAAGGCATGGCCACCAACGAAAGAGTGCAGAGAGTGGGGCTGCATAAGAGGACAGAACTGGAGGCTGCGTGGGTTTCCTCCGGGTGCTCCGGTTTCCTCCCACATGCCAAAGACTCGCGGGTTGTTAGGTAAGTTGGCCATTGTAAAAAGATTGCCCCTAGTGTAGGTAGGTGGTAGGAAAATTGAGGGAAGGTGGGGATGTGAGAGGAAAAATGGGATTAATATAGGATTAGTATAAATGGGTGGTTGATAGTTGGCACGGACTCGGTGGGCCGAAGGGCCTGTTTCGGTGCTGTATGACTCTATAAATGTAGAAGTCTTGGAAGGTTGCAGGGCCATGGAGGTTACAGAGATAGGAAGGGGCAAGGCAATAATGGGATTTGAATACAAGGATGAGAATTTTAAGTCTGAATTATTTGTAGACCAGGAGCCACGGCATGCTAGTGAACACAGCAGTGACAGGTGAGCAGGACATGGTGCAGATTAGGATATGGGCAGCAGAGTTTTGAATAAGCTCAGGTTTACGGAGATAGAGGATGGGAGGCTGGCACAACAGTACTGGAACTGTTGGGCTGAATTTTATGGGCCCCCTTGAGATGGGAACGGGAGGGGGGGGTGCTAAAATTGTCAGTAGGCGCAGGCCTAAGTTTAAATTTAATTAAACTTAAATTTAATTGAAGGTGAAGGTGGAGGGGCCCGCCGCCCAGTGGGAGACACCACCAGGTAAAACCTGGCTGCCTCCCAGCAGGGTGGGTTGGTTTGGTGGGGGGGGGGGGTGGGGGGAGCATGTTCCCTCCTTTGAGGACAATCCAGGCCCCCCACCAGAGCAATCACTGCACCCCCCCAACCCCCCCAGAAGACCCCCTACCCCATTCTGTCGCTGGGGCCTGCTTGAATGGCGGTCCGACAGACAGCAGAGGTGGAGTCTCCCCCGCCCCCACTGGGACCCGTCTTCAGAACAAAATTCAGCCTGTGGAGTCTGGAGGCATTTGTAATTTTCTCATCTTGACAGATCATTTACATTACTGTTAGTTTAACAGTGCAAGGAGTTAGTGTCTGTTAGATCGCAAGTTTATATAGTAATTGTAAACTCACATGCCAAGCATTGTAAATTAAAGAACAAAAATATTACTAAGTTTGGTGCTACATTTCTGTGGCGTGTGCTGTACAACCTTATTTTTCAAGACTTATCTGAGATACAGCAGAGCTTCTAACTGGGTTTGGTACTGTATCGACAACACAACAAAAACCATATATGACACATTGCAAGTTTTTAGCAATGGGAAGATGATAAAAATACCTCATCTTGGTAAATGACTCCCCCTGATCACTAACAATCCAGCCTACGTCAGCCAGGGAAGCAACTGCGCCATCCTTTGACTCCGCTAAATTTTGAGCAGCTTCTCCAAAGCCATGGAAAATCTATTGAAGATGTTTTAAAACAAGATGATTATTCACTTCTCACAATGCCAAAGAAATACTTCTAAGCACCCCACTTTAAACCAGAAACAGATAGTAAATGTGTAAGAAGAGTTGAGACCAGAGTTTAAAGGGTTGAGAACAATTTTTTGAGCCAAGCTTAGAATATCCAGTTATTTTTAAACACTGTGTAGCTGAAGAAATCTGCAGTTACTAGGGCACTAGGTTCTTTGGAAAATGCACTGTGGACAGCCTGCTGTAAACAACCTATTTTGTATGAAAAATATCCTTCACTTGGCAGAACTTTACATATCCCAGGCATGGAAAATCAGAGAGATACTTATTCCTTTAATGTTCCCAAGCAAGAACCTTATGATCATACCTCAATGTATTAATATAACTGCTCCTATTTTCTTTTAAGCCCTCAATATTGTTAGTCTGATGTTAGCCTGGAATTTGCTGAAATCATGGTATACAGCATTCCCCCAGCAAAGTAGCTCTAGGAAATAATGGTATGACTAATCCTGGGACTTAGAGTCATAGAGTTATACAGCACAGAAACAGGCCCTTCGGCCTATCGTGTCTGCCGGCCATCAAGCACCTAACTATTCTAATCCCATTTTCTAGCACTTGGCCCGTAGCCTTGTATGCTATGGCATTTCAAGCGCTCATCTAAATACTTCTTAAATGTTGTGAGGGTTTCTGCCTCTACCACCTCTTCAGGCAGTGCGTCCCAGATTCCAACCACCCTCTGGGTGAAAAATGTTCTCTTCAAATCCCCTCCAAACCTCCTGCCCCTTACCTTAAATCTATAGCCCCTGGTTATTGACCCCTCCACTAAAGGAAAAAGTTTCTTCCTATCTAACCTATTAATGCCCCTCATAATTTTGGAATACCTCAATCATGACCCCCCCTCAGCCTTCTCTGTTCTAAGGAAATTATTAATTATGCATTGCTCCACCAATGCTGAAAACACTGAGATGCATTCATAATAGCTTAGCCCCATTAAAAATCAATGGCAATTGTGTATTTGCTGTATTTAAGCCAATCTTCACACTGCTGCCACTTAAATGGAAAAATGGTTCTGAAGACTGGGCAGCTGCATGATTTATACGCTTATTCATGATGGTTTCAGTTGGGATGTTCTTTCTGCTTCTGATGCCTCATTATCCACACACAGTACACACAAGATCAATCTGAAGACAATCCCCAATCCCATTATCATAAATGGAATCACTTTCCATTTCTGTCTGCAGGGGCACTTAGCAGCTGACAAGTCATCAATTAAAGCACTCTCATTGACATTATTATTCCCATTGTAATAAACATTAGGGTAACGGAATATTTCCTGTTACTTTATTGCTGTTGAGATCAGCGCCAGATAAGATGATAAGCATGGATTCAAATTGCCCAACAGTATATAGATATGTTCCTAACCTTTGCAATACTGTATGAATAGGCACAGTAAGCATAATAAAGGCGGCTCACATTCTGTAGAATAGCACGCAGTATTTACCTCAGGAAGCTAATTGTGACCTCAATAAAGTATGAAAAAATAATAAATGGTAGCAGAACTGAGTGCTTATATAGCCCCTTAAGACATTCGCAAATCAATTTAAAAGGTGAGGTGGTGAAATCTGCTTATAACACTATGATGGCTCTTAAATATAGGTTGAAAGTTGAATGACAAATCAATTTATTAAGAATCTCATTAGGGCATCTCTACATATTCTGTTACAGATGGTTCTTGAAATGGGTTTTTACCTTAAAATTAAAGAAATATCAAAAATATTGGGCAACTAAACTGGAGAGGGGGCAAATACTGCAATCTGCCAGTAGAAAATGCCATAATCTACTATATTAATGATATGCAAATAACTCATGCAAACTCGATGCCAATCTAAATTACTTAGTAACCAAACAATCAGTGGGATAAATACATTGGCCATTGGTTACACCACTTCTGATTCACTACTTATGACATTTGGTGCCAATAATATTTTCATTGCAATGATTTCCAGGTCATTGCATGAAGAGCTTCAGAAAACATTTTCTTGTTTTACTGTTCAATATTATTTGAATTGTGAACCATTCCTTCATTTCGTAATTTGGGCATCAGAAAATAAAGGGATGAATTTCCACAGGGACTCTCCAAAACTTCAGGACAAGAACCTGGAATTATTGTGTACACCATTTCCCCCAGCTTTCCAATGCTCTTCCACTGAAGCTATGGGAGGCAACTGGGAAAAGAACGGTGAAAAATCACCCCCAAAGTTTGAGGATGTAAATAGCACTAGAGATGATAGAAATGTGATGTATGGAAAGCTAATTAGATTACTGACATTACAATCACAGCAAAAAGTAGACATTGACTGACTGGATGGAGATAAGAAGGTACAAAATGCTTTGCCAAAAAGAGAGACTTAATAAGCTGGATAGAAGAGTGGCACTATTGGTATGGGATTTTATAATACCATCAAAATGGTAGATAGAGCAAGACCAGAAGCTGCTGAAGCAATATGGAAGTTAGGAGCAACCAAACAAATAACTAGTAAATACTATGAAACAATACAAGGTAAGTGTCAGGCGTGGGATGTTTGGTTGAGTAAGGAACAACTTGCCAAGGTTTATTTCAAAGCATCTTGCACATCTACGACTTCTACCACCTAGAAGTACAAGGGCAGCAGACCCTCAAGTCACACAGCCTTGACTTGGAAATATATCACTGTTTCTCCACCATCTTCTCAAGGGCAATTAGGAAAGGGTAATAACAACTGGCCTTTCCAGTGACGCCCACATCCCATGAAAAAAATAAAAACTTCATCTTCGCAAAACAGAAAGAGGCATACCTTTAAATTGGCATTTTCAAATGAAATTGGTTAATCCTCCTAACTACATAATAATTTAGGCTTCAGCTAAAATGGAATTCACAATGAAGTCAATTTCAATTAGTTTGAGAATTTAAAACTAGTTTTGCAGTTTCTTAAGGTTGGATAGTCTTGTGTTTCATTTATTTTTCTTAAAAAGGCATTTCTTTCTCTCTCGGATATTCCAATGACAATCAGCATCTGATTGGTAACTTGTGCCCAGACCTCTGCTGATGCCACTCCAAAACTGTCTTGATTTGAGGAACTTAAGTACAGTGCAGGGTAAGCCCCCTTCCTCTTAGATTCTGTGTACCTGGACAGATGCACCCCAATCTCAGAGCTTCCCCTTATACAGGACCTGGGGACTTGGAATTCAAAAGGAATCTCATCAAATCTACATTCTAATGCTGTGACTCAGTTCCCTGGGTCTCCATCATGCAACACAACCTAGTGATGTGCAAATTGTTTTTATGTGGTCAGGCTCTTAAAAATTCTTATGTACTTACAACATTCTAAGAGTATTTTGTTTTCCTATCCAGATATTCAAGCTGAACCCTATACAGCAGGGATACAAACATAATGTTCCAAGTAACAGTTGAAGAAATACAATTCTTACATGCAACTCCAAAACAAAAAATTTAGTAAAGCTTAACAATCATAGGCCACTGACCTGCAGCAGGTACACTGCACAGTCCGATCAGAACCTGAACAGAGCTATCAGAAAGAGAGAATAAAAGAGGAAAAAAAGGCTTGCAAGAGACGAAAATAGTCACAGTTGACATTCAGATATTTCTGAATACTTGTGCCAGGTTATTGATAAATATCTTACAATACAGTAAATATATTAGCTCAGAAAATTTAAACAAAAGCATATAGTGTAAAAAAAAATGGAAGATCTGAAGAAAGATGCCAATGTTTAGCACCACCTGAAAGGGATTCCAGCTCTTTGAAGTTTTGTTATATGGCTTAATGAAGGTGGTTTATTTAAAGTACATTTTTACTATTTGATTCATGGTTAAGTCAAAAATCACAGTAATCAACTAAATGCCAAGGCCACAAGCAATTGTTTTTTCTTAAAACATTAGTGATCTTAATTGCAAGGACATTTTTGACAGTTTATAGTACAGATTATAAAAATCAAATCAATAGTCAACAGACAAATATCAGCCTTCAAATGTTTTTAACACGTTCTTCACCCAAAGAATTCAGAGCAGTGCAATGAATATTAGATTTTGGATCAAAATCGATTGTTTCATTTTGTAGCGCTATCTCACATAAGTCAATTACAGCAGAAAAGCAAATTTGTAATTTTTCAACAGCCTAATTGCAAAGATACCAATTTCCTCTGTCATAATGGCTGTGCGAAATCCAAGAGCGAAAGTGTTTGAGAACTTTATAGCTGGTGTATTTTTTGATTAGGATATGTGGAAGGGGTAGAAACTGCAACTTTGTAAAATTCAATGAGTAACATAAAAGTTGTGTATTTTTCAACAAATGTGTCACACTGATTCCAAACAGAAGTTTAATTTTTACTATGCATTATGGCCCGTGCAAGATACCTTTAACAAAAATACTAAGAGAACCAGTTAAGCCATTCAAAAGATAAAGACGAAAACTATTGCAAACCTTGAATAAAGGAATATTTTTAAATTATGGGCCTGAAATTTAAAGCAATTTCCCATTTCAAGGCTAGGTACAACTACTATAGAAAGACAATTTCTCCTGCGTCCACTTTTACTAATTTAGAATACTGGAAAACAAAAATTTGCTTGTCTGTGTGACGCCAAACCCAAAGCACAAAATCCAATTTATATTCACCCTAAATATTTTACTAGCATCACCAATCAGAAGAAAATATACCCAGATTTTTTGAGACGACATGCCTAAAAATCCCTTATTATAATGGAACAAGTACAGATCCCTCGAGTGACACGTATAATCTATTGCACCTTTGAGTGTAATATGTCAGTTGTTCTCAAACTTCATTCATTGAAGGACCCCTTTGCAAATGGATTAGTAATCCCTGACCTCCCCCCTTCTAAATTATAATACTATACACTACTCATAATATGAAACTGCTACAACGTAAAGAGAGTTCTAAAAATGCTTTTAAGAAAACAGGTATTTACCTTCAGATATAAGTGAAATGCTTTTCACTGCAGACTCTGTCTATCCTTGTGCACCCTCCTAGCTGAAATAGCCAGCGCACTCTGCACTGCACATATGGCTCGTATTTCACATTATTTCTGGGAACTCTGGAAAGTCTCTATGGACACCAGTTTGAGAACCTCTGTAATAAGTAACCCCCACCCCAGTAACAGAATTCACTTTTTATAGGTCCAGAGTACACTTTAGAGAAAGGTTAAAAGGATGAGTGGATAATCCTGACTTTAAATTTCTGCTCTTCACGTAATTTTCTTTAACTGCACCACATAACAAACAACTGTATGTCAGCACTGAAACACAATTACTTCAAACCAGTTGTACAACATTACAAAAAAAAAAAATCTACAAAATAATCTGAACACTTGAATGCATTAACTGAGTCCCTAACTTTCCCTCCACCACCTTCCCTGACAGAGGACTGCCATCTCACTCCTAGTCATCTGTCAATACTATTCCTGAGGTAGCCACAAGAACCACTAAATTAACTGAATTACCAATCTCTGATTTTTCACTCCCAATCACAGAGAATCACAGGTACAAACCAGCTAGCACTGCATTCTGCCACTAACACAATGCAAAAATGTTTTAAAAAATCTTCACGTTTCTCATTTACCTTTACATTTGTGATCAGTTCTTTATTTACACCACTGAGGTAACTAATATATATTTAAACAAAGATTGTTTACCTTACCTGAAAGTCAACTCTAGGACATGGTTTAAGAGGCAGGCTAGAGCCTATTCTTCGAATAATACTACGAGATGAGCCATATGGTTTATTTGTCCAAAACGACTGCAACTAAAAATAATAATAAAAAAAATTAGAGAATAGAACCCAAGTGAAAAATTATCAGCTGCAAATGAATGTTCGAATTACTGACATATCAAATTGTAGAAAAATTCTCTATGTAATTTAAGATCAAAAGATTACCAACAAGTGCAGAACAAATACAGTGGCAGGCCTGTATCCTTAGTTTGTGTTCAGAGCTACGTATATAAAGTTTGTTTACTTAGGGAATCCTCAAAGCAAATTTACATTTTGTTAGTTCAAAGTTGCCAAGAACAAGAGAGAAGTATTTAACTTACTGAATCCAGGTCCATTCCAGCATATCCCAACATTATCCTAATCATCTGAATGAAGAATAAAAACATTAGGGCTGCATCACAGCTTTGCAATACACGTTAATTAGGAGGCTGGAAGCTTTACGTAGTCCCATAGTTTAACTGAAGGAAAGATATAATATAATCAGATAGCCATATACAGTCATAAATATAATTTGAAAACAAAATCATGAAAGACATTCTTCACTTTTATTTTCAACCAATAACAAGACAGTTCAACTTGTAACAAATAAAAGCTATTACAAAATACATATGCTGATGGCTGCTGAGCAAAAAAAAACACTATCTGAAGGTGTATTTATAGTAGCACCGTAACAGCAATGCAAAATGATATTGCTTTGGCCCTTAACATCCAATTAACACTAGAAACTGAAACTACTTCAATGGTGCTCAACTTTGTTAAAGTCATAGGCCTGAACTTTACGCTCCTCCACAGGAATGGGCTGATGCCCGGGGGTGGGGGGGGCGCAAAATTGAGTGGGAGGCAGGGATGCCCTTCCCGACGCCTTCCCACCCCCACTGCAATTTTACTAGAGGTGGCGGCGGCAAGACATGACCCAATCAAGGCCCTTAAGTGGCCAATTAACTGCCACTTAAGGGTCATCTCCCACTGCTGCTGGTATTTTACCAGCAGTTGGCAGGCACCTCAGGCCCCCAGAATGCTACCAGGTTTTACCTGGCAGCCTCCTTGTGAGCTGGGAGGGGGGGGACCATCCTGATTGAGCACGCTGCGCCCCACAGAGGGGCCCCCTAATGAAGCACCAACCAACCCCACTGAAATAAAGTCCTCCTTCCTCCCAACCACCCCCCCACCCCATTGCCTCGCCAGGGCCCGGCCAATTGTCCCCAGTGTGGCCCCAACCACTTGCCTTTCTTCCGGGCCTGGCGTTCAAGGTCCTGTTGTAGCTGGGTGCAGTCCCAGCAGTGGCCACCACTCCCGGTGGCGTTACTGGGACTGAGAGTTGCCGGTCCGCTGGTTAGCCAGCAGCTCTTGGAGGCGCGACTTCCTGCCTCAGGGAGGAGGAAGCCCCACCCAAGTCGAAATAAGGGCCTGGGCCACGTAAAAGCCTGGCATAGCTCCCAGGCCCAGCGGAGGCGGGCTCACCCTTGACTTTCTGGCTGGTGGGCGGGGCCTCCCGCCAAACACAAAATTCCAACCACAGTCATTTACAGCACAGAAGGAGGCCATTCAACCCAATGGAGTCCATGCCAGCTCTCCACGGAGCTACGCAGTCAGTCACACTCCCCCACTCGGTCCCAGTAGCCCTGCAAGTCTATTTCTCTCAGGTGACCATCCAACTTCCTCTTGAAGTCATTGATCGTCTCTGCTTCCACCACTCATGGGCACTGAGTTCCATGTCATTACCACTCACTGCATAAAAAAGTGCCTCCCTATACTTCCCCCCGCCAATCCCGTGTCCAAAACCTTCAATCTGTGTCTCCCAGTCTGAGTACTATTTGTTAATGGATACAAATAGTATTTGTATTCAAATACTATTGAATAGTAGTTTTTCCTTGCCTAACTTTTCTAAGCCTGTAATTATCTTATACATTTCTACTGAATCTCCCCTGTTCCAAGGAGAACAAACCCAGCCTCCCCAACCCAACCTGCAACAAAATTCTCCCATCCCTGGAACCATTCTGGTAAATCTCCTCTGGACCCTCTCAAGGACCCTCACATCCTTCCTGACGTGTGGTGACCAGAATTGGACAAAATACTCCAGTTGGGGCCTAACCAGAGCTTTAAGGTTCAGCACAACTCCCCTGCTTTTGTACTCAATGCCTCTATTTATGAAACCCAAGATCCCGCTGCTTTACTAACCATTCTCTCAATATGTCCTGCCACCTTCAAAGATCTATGCACATGCACCTCCAGGTCTCTCTGTTCCTGCACACTCTTTAGAACAGTGCCATTATGTATATATCGCCTCTCCCTATTCCTTCTGCCAAAATGCATCACATCATATCTCTCTACCCATTCTGCTAGTCTATTTATGTCCTATTGGAGGCAGTCCATATCATCCTCACTGTTTGCCTCACCTCCAAGTTTGGTGTTGTCAGCAACTTTGAGATTCTACTCTGTATTCCAAGATCCAAGTCATTTACATATATATATCAAAAGAAAGCAGTGGTCCCAGAACTGACCCTTGGAGGACACCACTGTCAACCATTCTCCAGTCTGAAAAACAACCATTTACTATGACTCACTGTTTTCTGTTGTTAAGCCAATTTTTTAAAATCCAAATGGACAATGTCCCTCCTATTCCATGAGCTGCAATTTTCTTAAGGTACCACATAAAAGGCTAGTTATCAAATGCTTTCTTAAAATCCATATAAACATTCACCCCATTCCCTTCATCAACCTTCTCTGTCACTTTATCCAAAAATTCAATTAGATTACTCAAGCATGATCTTCTTTCCTTTATAAATCCATCTGGCTATCCTTAATTAACTTGAACCTCTAAGTGTCCGTGTATATTTTCCCTGATCATTGTTTCTAAAACCTTATCCACTGATGTTAAACTAACTGGCCTATAGTTGTTAGGACTCTCTTTACACCCTTTCTTGAATAAGGGTGTCACATTTGCCATTCTCCAATCCTCTGGCACCTCCCCCGTATCCAGGGAAGATTGGAAGATTATGGCAAGCCTTTCCGCTATCTCCACCCCCACTTCCTTTAGCAACCTGTGATGCAAGCCATCCAGACCAGGTGACTTATCTATCCTAAGCATAGCCAGCCTTTTTAGTGCCTCTCCCCTCTCAATTTTTAATGCTATCCATTCTCTCAATATGTCTCTCTCAGCTTCTACTGATATTTTGTCAGCCTCCATTTTCTTACTGAACACTGATACAAAGCACTCTGATGAAAGGTCACTGATCTGAAACATTAACTCTGCTTCTCTCTCCACAGATGCTGCCAGACCTGCTGAGTATTTCCATCATTTTTTGTTTTTATTACTCATTAAGTATATTAGCCTTGCCCTGAGCCTCTAAGCATATATTACCCTCCCTGTCCCTAATAGGCCCACCCCTCCTCTTACTTTTAGGAAGTAACTTGATTGCCCATTTATGGACTTACGGAATTGGCATCATACTCTGTACATTAAAACAAAATGAGATTGAAGTGAGGTTTAGTATGAAACCATCCTATAGAAGCAATATTCACAAAATCTGTAATATTCTACACTCAAATCTGAATTTGCATACATTAAAATTACTTTTGTGAAATTTAAAACTCGAATTTCTCAATTTCTGATGCTTGTTTTATGCCTCTGTACCTTGTTCACACGTTTAAATGCTCAGAATGATACCAGTTCTAGCTGACACGCACAAGAAAATGTCATAGTTAGGGCTTGCGAGTTCTGTGAAAATTTGTAACAGCATGTGCCAATCAGCCCAGAATGCGAAGAACTAACCAACATCTCACGCAGAGTGCATCTTGAGTTGTGCAATCTAAACAAAAAAGGTACATTATAGTCAGTTACCTGAACAAGCAGTCACAAATCTGGCATTCAGTGTATTCTAGCCAGAACCAATTCAGAAGGTTATGTTACACATTGGGGCCTTAATTAAGCTGTTTTCGTATGCAATATAACTATTAATCTCCTCATAAAATAATCAGTAACAGAAAAATTAAACAAAAAATTGACATGAGGCTCAAATGCATTAAATGAATATATAGTTGCTGTTAACAGAAATCTTAAACTTTGGAAACAGCAAACATGCCTGGTGATGCAGTTCATGCCACAATTTCCCATTTTACAACGACCGGATTTTAATTAGGCAAATGAGACAATGTGTGGTGTTGGTGGGAGGGGGGGGGGGGTGCGAAGAGAGAAAGTCAGTGAACAACTCAATCCAACCTATGTGCCTCTGAGCAACTAGGTGCTGAATTTTATCAGCGCGCCGCTGAGAGAGCTGCGGCTTTCCGACATGAATTGCCGCTGCACAGCCCCCGCGAGGGGGCGGAGCGGCTGCCCCTGATGACGTAGAGGGGGCAGACTCCGCGTCCCCAGCAATGGCGTCCAGCGCCACCGACATTTTTAAAGGGCTCCAAGCCCTTCGGGTAAATTTAAATATTTAAAGTATTGCATGAAACATTTTTATTTCAAATAAAAAATTAAAACATGCAGGCCCTTTCTCAATCCCACAATGGTGTGTTTACTGTCTGTTGTGTTTGTAATGTTTTTTTACTCCCGGCACAAACATCCCCCCCCCACCCAACCTCTCCACTTTTGCCCTTCAACCCCTTCCCACCATCCCCACAACCAATAGGTATGTTTCCCCGCTCCCCCACCCCTCCCACCCTGAACATTTTATTCCTCCCCCCTCCCCACCAGTTTCTCGCCTTGGTACTCTGTCTGGTGTTCCGAAGGCACGTGGGTTGCGATGGGCGGCTGTAAAATCGGCGTGGGACGGCTGCTGCCAGCAGATAAGTTTATTTGCCTCTTATTTATGCTCACTTAAATATTTAGATGAAGGCCCCGGTAATATGCAGCAGGCCCTTCTTGACATCAGGGGCCAAGGCAGGCCCCTCCCCGCAGAATTTTACAGGGGCCCCCCCACCGCATCGAGGGGCTGCTCAAATTCAACCCTAGGAGTTTCAAGTTTACATAAACAATTTCCATTATGTGAACATGGCAGCTGGAAGTAGAATATCACAGAATTGTTACAGCGCAGGAGGCCGCCATTTGGCTCTCCAAATGAGCAATTCACCTAGAGCCACTCCCTGCCTTCTCCCCGTAATCCTGCACATTCTTCCTTTTCATGTAACAATCTAATTCCCTTTTGAATGCTTCAATTGAACCTGCCTCCACCACACGCTCAGGCAGTGCATTTCGGACCTTAACCACTCGCTGCATAAAAAAGCTTTTCTGCATGGTACTTTTGCTTCTTTTAACAATTACTTTAAATCTGTGCCCTCTCATTCTTGATCCTTTCACGAATGGGAACAGTTTCTTCCTGTCTACTCTGTCCAGACCCTCATGATTTTGACTACCTCGATCAAATCTCATCTCAGCCTTCTCTTTTCCAAGGAAAGCAGTCCCAACTTTTCTAATCGATCTTCATAACTGAAGTTCCTAATCGCTAGAATCATTCTTGTGAATCTTTTCTGCACCCTCTCCAATGCCTTCACATCCTTACTAAAGTGCGGCGCCCAGAACAGGACACAATACTCCAGGTGAGGCCAAACTAGTGTCTTGTACAAGTTCAACATAACCTCCTTGTTCTTGTACTCTATGCCCCTATTAATAAAGCCCAGGATACAGTTACGACCAGGTGAGAAAAAGGTCTAGGGGTCCCTTTCTACCTTCACCTGGTCATACTGTAACAGGGTTTTATTTTTGAACACACTGTGTTTTAGCTCACCCTTGGTGAATCCTTAGAACATAAGAAATAGGAGCAGGAGTAGACCATTCAGCCCCACCATTCAATATGATCATGGCTGATCTGTCCCAGTCCTCCTTTCGGGCCTGCTCTGCCTAACCCTCGACTCCCCGAGATTTCAAAAATCTATCTACCTCCTCCTTAAATACATTTAGTGACCTAGGCTCCACAACTCTCAGACAGAGAATTCCAGAGATTCACCACCCTCAGAAAAGAAATTCCTTCGCATCTCAGTTTTAAATGTGTGCCCCCTTATTCTGTAATTATGTCCCCTAGTTCGAGATTCCCCCACTAGTGGAAACATATTCTCAACATCTAAACTGTCGAGCCCCCTTAAAATCTTATATGTTTTTATAAGATCACCTCTCATTCTTCTAAACTCCAATGAATAAAGGCCTAACCTGTTTAGCCGTTCTTGATAAGACAACCCCTTCATCCCAGGAATCAACTTAGTGAACCTTTTCTGAACTGCCTCCAATGCTAGTATATCCTTCTTTAAATACGGGGACAAAAACTGCACACAGTACTCCAGATGTGGCCTCACCAACACCCTGTATAGTTGTAACAGGACTTCCCTATTTTTAAAACTCCAACCCCCTAGCAATAAAGGTCAAAATTCAATTTGCCTTCCTAATTACCTGTTGCACCTGCATGCTAACCTTTTGTGTTTCATGCACAAGAACACCCAGATCCCTCTGTACTGCGGTATTTTGTAGTCTTTCTCCATCTAAATAATAATCTGCCTTTTTATTCTTCCTACCAAAGTGGATGACCTCACACTTTCCCACATTGAACACCATCTGCCAAGTTTTTGCCCCCTCACTTAACCTATCTATATCCGTTTGCAGATTCTTTGTGTCCTCATCACAACATGCCTTCCCACCTATTTTTGTATTGTCAGCAAATCTGGATACACTACACTCTGTTCCTTCCTCTAAATCATTAATGTAGATAGTAAAAAGCTGAGGCCCTCGGACCGATCCTTGTGGCACCCACTAGTTACGGCTTTCCAACCTGAAAAAGACACATTGATCCAGACATTCTGCCTTGTGTTAGCCAATCCTCAATCCATGCCAACACATTACCCCCAATACCCTGTGCTCCTATTTTGTGCAATAACCTTTTACGTGACCTTCTGAAAATCCAAATACACAACATCCACTGGTTCCCCTTTATCTACTCTGCTTGTTATATCCTCAAAGAACTCTAACAAATTTGACAAACATGATTTCCCTTTCGTAAAACCATGTTGACTCTGTTTGATTGCATTATGTTTTTCTAAATGTCCTGCTCTTTCTTCCTGAATAATCAACTCAAGCATTTTCCCAATGACCGATGTTAAGCTAACTGGTCTATAGTTTCCTGCTTTCTGCCTCCCTCCTTTCTTGAATAGGGGTGTCAGATTAGCAGTTTTCCAACCCGCTGGTACCCTACCGGAATCCAGTGAGTTTTGGTATATTATGACCAATGCCTCCATTATCTCCGCAGCCACTGCTTTTAAAACCCTTGGATGCAGGCTATCAGGTCCTGCCGACTTGTCTGTCATTAATCCCAACAGTTTGTCCAGCACCTTTTCCCTCATGATAGAGATTGTTACAAGCTCATCCCTCCCATTTACACCTTGTTCATCTATTATTGTTGAGATGTTTATAGTTTCCTCCACCATGAAGACTGATGCAAAATATTGGTTTAAATTATCTGCCATTTCCCTGTTCCGTTATTAATTCCCCATTCTCATCCTCCAAGGGCCCCACACTGACTTTAGCTACTCTCTTCCTTTTAATATACCCATAGAAGCTCTTACTGTTTGTTTTTATATTTCTTGCCAATTTACTCTCAATCAATTTTCTTCCTCTATTAGTTTTTTAGTCATCCGCTGGTTTCTAAAAACAGGATTCTTGGTAGTGTGGAGGAACAGAGGGATCTTGGGGTCCATGTCCATAGATCACTCAAAGTTGCCACCCAAGTTGATAGGGTTGTTAAGAAGGCGTATGGTGTGTTGGCTTTCATTAACAGGGGGATTGAGTTTAAGAGCCGCGAGGTTATGCTGCAGCTCTATAAGGCCCTGGTTCGACCACACTTGGAATATTGTGTTCAGTTCTGGTCGCCTCATTATAGGAAGGATGTGGAAGCTTTAGAGAGGGTGCAGAGGAGATTTACCAGGATGCTGCCTGGACTGGAGGGCATGTCCTACGAAGAAAGATTGAGGGAGGTAGGGCTTTTCTCATTGGAACGAAGGAGGAGAGGTGACTTGATAGAGGGGTACAAGATGATGAGAGGCATAGATAGAGTGGATAGTCAGAGACTTTTTCCCAGGATGGAAAGGGCTATCACCAGAGGGCATAATTTTAAGGTGATTGGAGGAAGGTTTCGGGGAGATGTCAGAGGTAGGTTCTTTACACAGAGAGTGGTGGGTGCGTGGAATGCGCTGCCAGCGGTGGTAGTAGAAGCAGATACATTAGGGGCATTTAAGCGACTCTTGGATAGGTACATGGATGATAGTAGAATGAAGGGTAGGTAGTTAGTTTGATCTTAGAGTAGGTTAAAGGTTCGGCACAACATCGTGGGCCGAAGGGCCTGTACTGTGCTGTACTGTTCTATGTTCCCAATCCTCTGGCCTACCACTCGTTTTCGCCGCATTGTAGGCCTTTGCTTTTGATTTGATACTCTCCTTAACTTCCTTTGTTATCCACGTGTGGTTCATCATTCTCTTCGAGTCCTTCCTTCTGACTGGAATAAATGTTTGCTGAGTGTTATGAAATATCTGCTTAGAAGTCTGCCACTGCTCATTCACTGACTTCCCCTGTCGTCTATTTTCCCAGGCCGCTTTAGACAGCTCTTTCTTCATACCTCTGTAATTGCCCTTGTTTAAGTAGAAGATACTGGTTTGAGACCCGTGTTTGGTAACCCTCAAACTGAATTTGAAATTCTACCATGTTATGATCGCTTCTCCCTAAAGGATCCTTAACTATGAGATCTCTTGTTAATCCTACCTCAATACACAATACCAAATCTAAAATAGCCTGTTCTCTGGTAGGTTCTGCAACATATTGCTCTAAGTAACAATCCCTGAGGCACTCTACAAATTCGTCTTCCATGCTACCCTTGCCAACTTGATTTGTCCAGTCTATATGTAGATTAAAATCACCCATGATAATTGCAGTGCTCTTCTTACACGCCTCCATTATTTCCTGATTTATATCTTGTCTTACAGAGAGGCAACTCTTCGGGGGCGTTTCGACCACTCCCACTCGTGATTTCTTTCCCTTGCTATTCCTTATTTCCACCCAAACTGATTCTACGTCACGATCTATTGCACCTATATCATTATCAAAACTGCACTGATCCCTTCCTTTAATAGCAAAGCTACCCCACCTCCTTTTCCTTTCTGCCTATTCTTCCGGAATATCCTTCAACACTTAGAATCCAGTCTTGGTCATCCTGCAACCACGTCTCAGTGACAGCTATCAAATCATATTCATTTATTTCTATCTGTGCCGTCAGCTCATCTATCTTGTTACAAATGCTACGTACATTCAGATAAAGAGCCTTAAGCTTTGACTTTTTATCATTTTTACCTACTCTGGTTCTAATTTCTGCTGTACTCTTGTGCTTGTATTCTCTGTCCCTTCCTGTCACTCTCTGATTAATGCATATTCCTTCACTACCCTGCACCTCTGCTCTCTCGTTACTATTTGACATTTTAAACTTCCCTTCAATTGAACCCCCCCCCCACTATTTAGTTTAAAGCCTTATCTACAACCCTAGTTATACGATTCGCCAGGATATTGGTTCCAACATGGTTCAACTGAAGCCCATCCCAACAGAACAGCTCTCTCTTTCCCCAGTACTGGTGCCAGTGTCCCATGAATCGGAACCCATTTCTCCCACACCAATCTTTGAGCCACACATTTACCTCTCTAATCTTATTTACCCTATGCCAATTAGCACACGGCTCAGGTAATAATCCGGAGATTATTACCTTTGTGGTTCTGCTTTTTAATTTAGCCCCGAGCTGCTCATAGTCCCTCAGCAGAACCTCTTTCCTAGTCCTACCTATGTCGTTGGTACCTACGACAACTGGATCTTTTCCCTCCCACTCCAAGTTCCTCTCCAGCCCAGAAGAGATGTCTTTAACCTTGGCACCAGGTAGGCAACAGAGCCTTCGGGACTCTCTATCTTTGCTGCAGAGAACAGTATCTATTCCCCGAACTATGCTATCCCCTACTACAACTACATTTCTCTTTTCTCCCCCCACTTGAATGGCACTCTGAACCACAGTGCTGTGGTCAGTTTGCTCATCTTCCCTGCAGCCTGTTCCCTCGTCCACACCGGAAGCAAGAATCTCGTATCTATTGGATAAGGGCACTGGCTGAGGCTCCTCCAAAGCTAAGTTCTGGATCCCCATACCTGCCTCACTCACAGTCACACCCGCCTGTCCCTGACCATGGTCCAGATTGGATGTAATTAATCTAAGAGGTGTGACTGTCTCTTGAAACAGTGTCCAGGTAACTCTCCCCCTCCCCGATGTGTCGCAGTGTCTGCAGCTCGGACCCCAGCTCATCAACTCTGAGCAGAGGTTCCTCGAGCAGCCAACACTTGCTGCAGATGTGGTCACCGTGGATCACACTGGCGTCCACCAGCTCCCACATACTACAGCTGCAACACATTGCCTGCCCAGCCATCTCTATTCTATTTAATTAATTAATTTGGATCACAGTATTTAAGGAAAAAAATACTATTTAAGTGTACTCTTAACCTGTAATGACATTAACTGATTTAAATTACTTGGCCAAAACTGCTTTCCAATTATAAGGCAAAGAAATGAGCACAAACAGGCTTTCTTAGGTTTAAAGAAGATTGAAATTTATTAAAGCTTAAACTCTAATTCAGTTGATGCCTACGGATACATGACGCGCCCATGCTAGCATGCATATGCAATACAAACATGCAAATGGAGACAGAAAAGAGAAGAAAAATAAAGTGGAAAGGTTTGAGGCAATCTCTGAAGAGGGATTTTTTTGTTTCTGTGCTTCGAGCTCGCTGTCGTCCTTGATTGTAGGTAGATGTTGCTTTTCTTTGGGGCCCAGTATTCTTCTTAAACCTTGTTCACTGTAGAAGACTTTTTTTCTTGGGGTTCATGTGTCTTCAGGGGGTTTCAGTTCCATGAGAATGAGATGGGAGCAGACAGAAAGAGAGGAGGTCTGCTTCAGTCCCGGAGCATTCAGCTTTTCTGCCAGTTCAAACACTGTCTCTACAATTTAAATCTCCCCACGTTGGCCAGAAGGGTGGTCACGTGACTGACTGGTTTGACCAGGTCTGTTCTGTGCATTGTATGGGAGCAGGGGATAGTTTCTTTGTTCCAATACTATCTGATAATATGCAAAAATGTCTTTCCAGCCAGGGGCCTGGCAATTCCTTGTAACAGGCCTTCTCTTCTTCCCAGTGACAATTTGAAATTTAATGTCCATATGGCAAAATTAATGTGACTCATTCTTGGCAGGTGGGGGCCTGCATGACAATACTCTATGCTTTATCAACCAAACTCGCAACCTGTCGTTCCATCTTCAATGACTTATGCACATATATACTCAATTCCCTCTGCTCCTGCACCGTTTAGAATTGTACGCTTTATTTTATATTGTCTCTCCATGTTCATCCTACCAAAATGTATCACTTCACATTTCTCTGCATTGAACTTCATCTGCCACCTGTCCGTTCTTTCCACCAACTCGTCTATGTCCTTTTGCAGTTCTACGCTATCTTCCTCACAGTTCACAATACTTCCAAGTTTTGTGTCATCCGCAAACTTTGAAATTGTCCTCTGTACACCAAGGTCTAGGTCATATATATTAATGTCAGGAAAAGCAGGGGTCCCAACACTAACCCATGGGGAACTCCACTACAAATCTTCCTCCAGCCTGAAAAACATCCATTAACCACTACTCTTTGTTTTCTGTCACTCAGCCAATTCCGTATCCATGTTGCTACCGTCCCTTTTATTCCATGAGCTATAAGTTTGCCCACAAGTCTGTTGTGTGGTAGCGTATCAAATGCCTTTTGGAAGTCCATATATACCACATCAACTGCATTACCCTCATCAACCCTCTCTGTTACCTCTTCAAAAAACTCCAGCAAGTTAGTTAAACATGATTTTTCTTAAGAAAATTTCTTTAATTAACTCACATTTGTCCATGTGACAATTAATTTTGTCCCGAAATAATCTTTCCAGATGTTTCCCCTATACTGAAGTTAAACTGACTGGTCTGTAGTTGCTGGGCTTATCTTTACACACTTTTTTGAACAAGGGCGTAACGTTTGCAATTCTCCAGTCCTCTGGCACAACCCCCGAGTCCAAGGAAAACTGGAAAATTATGGCCAGTGCCTCTGCAATTTCCACTCTCACTTTCCTCAGTATCCTTGGATGCATCTCATCCAGTCCTGATGCCTTATCCACTTTAAGTACAGACAGCCTATACAACACCTCCTCATCAATTTTAAACCCTTCAAGTTTGAATTACCTCCTCTTGCACCATTTCCTGGGTTACATCTTCTTCCTTGCTGGTAAAGACTGATGCAAAGTATTCATGTAATACCTCAGCTATGCCCTCTGCCTCCATGTGCACCCTTGTTGGTCCCTAAACAGCCCCACTCCACCTTTTACCACTCTTTTAATACTTATACGTCTACAGAAAACTTTGAGATTCCCTTTTATGTTAGCTGCCAGTCTCTGTTCATACTCTTTCTGTGCTTCCCTAATTTGCTTTTTCACTTCCCCTCTGAACCTTCTATATTCAGCCTGGTTTTCAACAGTATTCTCTACCTGGCATCTGTCATAAGGACACTTTTTCTTCTTTATCTTAATCTCATCTCTTTTGTCATCCAGGGATCTCGGGATTTGTATACCCTACCTTTCCCCTTCGAGGGAACATACCTCGACTGTGCCCCAACTCTCTCTTCTTTGAAGGTAGCCTACTGTTGAGCTACCGTTTTTCCTGCCAACCTTTGACTCCGATTTACTCGTCCCAGATCCGTTCTTAGCTTATTGAAGTCAGCTTTACCCCAGTTAATTATTCTTGTTCTCAGTCCTTTTCCATAGTCAACCTAAACCTTATGATACAATGACCACTGTCCCTGATATGTGTTGGTGGCTCCACAAATTTCCCCATCTTCAATGATGAGGGAGCCCAGCACTTCAGTGCAAAAGATAAGGCTGAAGCATTTACAACAATTTTCAGCCAGAGGTGCCGAGTGGATGATCCATCTTGGCCTCCTCCTGATGTCCCCAGCATCACAGATGCCAGTCTTCAGCCAATTCGATTTACTCCACGTCATATCAAGAAATGACTGAAGGCACTGGATACTGCAAAGGCTATGGGCCCCAACAACATTCCAGCAATAGTACTGAAGATGTGCTCCAGAACCTGCCACGCCCCTAGCCAAGCTGTTCCAGTCCAACTACAACACTGGCATCTACCTGGCAATGTGGAAAATTGCCCAGGTGTGTCCTATATACAAAAAAAGGACAAATCCAACCCAGCCAATTACCACCCAATCTACTTTTAATCATCAGTAAAGTAATGGAAGATGGCATCAACAGTGCTATCAAGTGGCACTTGTTGAGCAATAACCTGCTCACCGACACTCCATTTGGATTCTGCTAGGTTCAACCAGCTCCTGACCTCATTACAGCCTTGGTTCAAACATGGACAAAAGAGCTGAACTCAAGAGGTAAGGTGAGAGTGTCTGCCCTGGACATCAAGGCAGCATTTGACAGAGTATGGCATCAAGGAGCCCTAGCAAAACTGGCGTCAATAGGAATCGGGGGAAAGCTCACCACTGGTTTGAGTCATATCTAGCACAAAGGAAGATGGTTGTGGTTGTTGGAATACAATCATCTCAGCTCCAGAACATCACTGCAAGAGGTGGTGGCTTAGTGGTAATGTCCGTGGACTAGCAATGCAGAGGCCCAGGCTAGTGCTCTGGGGACATGGTTTCCAATCCCACCATGGGAAATGGTGAAATTTGAACTAAATAAGTAAAAAAAAAACTGGACTTTAAAAGCTAGTCCAATGGTGACCATGAACCATTGTCGATTGTTGTAACAACCCATCTGGTTCACCAATGTCCTTTAGGGAAGGAAATCTGCTATCCTTACCTGGTCTGACCTACATGTGACTCCAAACCCACAGCAATGTGGTTGACTCTTAAATGCCCTTTGAAATAGCCTAGCAACTTGCTCAATTCAAGGGCAATTAGGGATGGGCAATAAATGGTGGCTGAGCCAGTGACGCCCACATCCCATGAACAAATAAAAAAGTTCAGCAGGTTGTGTCCCACGCCCAACCATCTTCAGCTGCTTCATCAATGACCTTCCTTCAATCATAAGGTCAGAAGTGGGCTGATAAGTGGCAAGTAACACTCGTGCCACACAAGCACCTGGAAATTACTATCTCAAACAGGAGAGAATCTAACCATCTCCATTCAATGGTATTACAATCGTTGAATCCCCCATCAACATCATGGGGGGGTTACCATTGACCAGAAACTGAACTAGAGTAACCATATAAATACCGTGGCTACAAGAGCAGGTCAGAGCGTAGGAATTCTGCAGCGCATAACTCACATCCTGACTCCCTAAAGCCTGTCCACCATTGACAAGTCAGGAGTGTGATGGAGTACTCTCCACTTGCCTGGATGGGTGCAGCTACAACACTCAAGAAGCTCAACACCATCTAGGATAAAGTAGCCCACTTGATTGGCACCCCATCCACAAACATTATTCACTCCCTCGAACACTGACGCACAGTGGCAGCAGTGTGTACCATCTGCAATGCACCAAGGCTCCTTCAACAGCACCTTCCAAACCCATGACCTCTACCACCTAGAAGGACAAGGGCAGCAGCTGCATGGGAGCACCACCAGGTGCACATCCCCTCCAAGCCACACACCATCCTGTCTGGGAATTATATCGCCATTCCTTCACTGTCGCTGGGTTAAAATCCTGGAACTCCCTTCCTAACAACACTGTGAATGTACCTACCCCTCATGGACTGCAGCGCTTCAAGAAGGCAGCTCACCACTTTCTCAAGGGCAATTAGGGATGAGCAATAAATGCTGTCTTAGCCAGCAACGTCCACATCCCATGAACGATTTATTTTTTAAAAATGTTCTCCTACTGACGTTGATCCACTTGGGCTATCTCATTCCCAAGAACCAAGTCTAGCAGTGCCTCCTTTCCCATTGGACGAGGAACACACTGTTGTAGAAAATTTTCCTGAACACACTCGGAACTCTTGCCCCTCACTGCCCTTATATTATATCAGTCTATGTATGGATAATTAAAGTCCCCCATTATAACTACCCTATAATATTTGCACCTATTTGTAATTTCCTTGCAAATTTGCCCTCTACTTCCTTCCCACTAGTTGGTGGCCTACAGACATACTGAGCAATGTAACTGTACCTTTTTTGTTCCTTAGCTCTAGCCAAATAGATTCTGTCCTCAACCTCTGGGTCACCCCTTTTTCTCCAGCACTGCAATGCTCTCCTTAATCGATGCTGCCACCCCTCCACCTTTTTTTTTCTTTCCCTATCTTTCCTGAACACCTTTAATATCCAGTCTTGCCCTGCTTTGAGCTAGGTCTCTGTTATAGCCACAACATCATCTTTCCACGTCAATCTGCACCTGTAACTCACCAACCTTTAATTAACAACACCGTGTGCATGCACATTAACCATGATTTAGACTTTATTACTTTCTCCCTTACTCTGACCCCACCTAATAACTTACAATTCTGTACTCCAGTGCTAACTATCTCTGCCAGTATTGTGTACCTTGGTATTCCTCTGACATTTCCTCCTGGTTCCCACACCCCTGCCAAGTGAGTTTAAACCCTCCCCAATAGCACTAGCCACGTAAGGAAATTTGTCCCACCTCTGTTCAGGTGCAATCCATCCAGCCTGTACAGATCCTACCATCGCCATAACTGGTCCCAGTGTCCCAAGAATCTAAAGCCCTCCCTCCTGCACCAGCCACACATTCATCTGCACTGTCCTCCTAGTTCTATGCTCACTTGCGCGTGATACTCAGAATAATCCTGAAATTACTACTTTTGAGGTCCTGTTTGCCAATTTCTTACCTAACTCAATAAACTCTTTCTGCAGGACCACCTCCCTCTTCCCACCTGTCATTGGTACCAATGTGGACCACGACACCTGGCTGTTCACCCTCCTCCCTCAGGGTGCTCTCCAGCCGCACAGTGACAATATGGAGACAAGTGAACACAGATTTTTTTATATAAATATATCAATTCACTCATTAAAAATCCTCAGAGCAACAAAAATTAATGGACTGCTTCACGATCCAAGATACTTTAAGCAATTTTTCAACTTACTAAATGCGACCTTCATACTCGTTTCATCAAATGTTGGATAGTAAATACCTAGACGTGAATTTGTGCCGACATCGACGCGCGAATAGTAATGTCTGTGCAAGGCAATCAACTTTCAATTTTAGAAAAGCCACTTATTTTTACACCGATCTACGCATTTTGACAACCTTGTAGACACGGGGAGGAGGTCCCCTGCATTTCAAAATAATGTGACTGATCAGTTAACTGGTAATGACCACATTACAATCACCCTATGTATAAATCGATCATACTGCAAAAAAAACTTAATCATGTCCAATAAATAACAGTGATTCTCCTTGTCCCATCACCGTGAACCAAACTGTGTAAAATAAATGGCTTTGTAAGATTGAATGAATCATCGGGTCAGCCGAAGAGCTGGAGCGCCGGCCTTGGAGACAGTTTCAGCAGCAGCCCTCAGTAGAGACACCGAGCAGGGCTGGCTGTCCCTGGTTACTGGCAGGATTCTCTGTAAAATGATTTAATATAAAACGCTGAGTCTGACACCAACGTGCAAGCCGGCCAGTGCCACTAATTCTGTCCTATCCACTTCTCACCTGAATCCTCCAGCTGCTCTCGCGCGCGCACCTCACAAACCGACAGTCAACAGCGCGAGACAATCACTTCCAGCACGTGCCCGCCAAACTCACCAATCAGACACGGCCCCAACCGTCCACAAAACCTTTCAACCGGAATTGGATATATTTAATACAATTAAAATACTCTTTATAGTAAATGTTTCAAAATTAATCCACTTATGTTAATATACTTCCCAATATTTCAAAAAACCTGCAGAGCCGAATAACTATGTAGCAATAACATGATGTACAATAGGCTATCCCATCAGGGGTTGCTTGAGAGGAAATGAACCAATGACCTGCCTGGAATTGAGTGAGTGGAGTGTGCAGGGCTCGGCTGTTGGTTGAAAGCGAGCGGAGACTAGTATCATTCGTGTTTTCTTAAGTCACTGTACCGGTTAAAGTGGATGGGATTTGTCGGCGGTATTGGCGAGTCGTTGGAGGAGTAATAAACACAGGTTATAATCAAGGAGTAAAACAAGGGTGTTCCAAGGTATGTCGAGGCTGTGGCTTCTGGAGGTTAAATGGGGTGAACGGGGAGTTCTGCAATGAAGCGGCCTGTGGGTCGAGGGCTATAGCCTGATTATGAAACATTATTAGGCTTGGATCGGGCCTTCAGCCCACGCGTTACATTAGTGTTTAGATCTGATGTAAATTCTATTTGATTTTAGACTACTGACTGAATATTATTTCTAAAAGTTATATCCTCTGCACGAGAATTGTTTGGAGACTTTCATGTCTCTTCATTAGGTTTCCATGAATTTCTTTTACTGTATATGAATAGACATGTTTGACATCAATTCTTTGTGAATTTATTGTAGTTTCAATGTGTGTTGAATTTTGATTTGATTGAATTTTTCAGGCCATTGGTTCATAATGAATTAACTCAAATTGTGTAATTACATGGGATTCCTGGACCTTTGCTGTTTTAACCATTTTCCCATGAAGTGACCTTGAATATGATCATCGAATCATACAACAACTTGCACTTGTATAGTGCCTTTAACCTAGTATAACATCCCAAAGAGCCTTCCAGGAGCCATTATCAAACATCATTTGAGACTGAGCCACATAAGAGGATATTAAGGCAACTTGATGAAAGAGGTTAGCTTTAATGAGCTTCGTGAAGGAGTAGAGAGAAACATCGAGGTTCTTAGAATCATAAAAAGTTTAAGGCACAGAAAGACGATCCATCTATTCTAATCCCACCTTCCAGCATTGGATCCATAGCCCTGCGGCTTAGGGCACTTGAGGTGCATATCCAGACTCCTTTTGAATGAGTTGCGAGTCACTGCCTGTACTACCCTTTCAGGCAGAGAGTTCCAGACCATCACCACCCTCTGGGTGAAAACGTTTTTCCTCATCTTCCCTCTAATTTTTCTACCAGTCACTTTAAATCTGTGCCTCCTCATCACTGACTCTCTGCTAAGGTGAATAGACCCTTAGCCTCCACTCTATCCAGTCCCATCAAAATTTTGTACATTTCAATCAGATCTCCCCTCAGCCTTCTCTATTCCAAGGAGAACAAGTCCAGCCTATCCAGTCTTTCCTCATAGCTGCATTTTTCCAGTCCTGGCAACATTCTCGTAAATCTCCTCTGTACCCTCTCTAGTGCAATTGCATCCTTTCTGTAATGAGGTGACCAGAACTGCACACAGTACTCAAGTTGTGGCCTAACCAATGAGTTATACAGTTCCAGCATAACCTTTCTGCTCTTGTATTCTATACCTTAGCTAATAAAGGAAAGGATTCCATATGCCTTCTTAACCACCTTATCGACCTGCCCTGCTACCTTCAAGGATCTGTGGACATTCACTCCAAGGTCCCTTACTTCCTCTACACCTCTCAGTATTTTCCCATTAATCGTGTATTCCTTTGCCTTGTTTGACCTCCCCAAATGCATCACCTCATACTTCTCCCAAGTTGAATTCCATTTTCCACTTTTCTGCCCATCTGACCAGACCATTAATGTCTTCCTGCAGCCTGCAGCTATCCTCCTCGCTATCTACCACACTGCCAATCTTTGTGTCGTCCGCAAAATTTTTCATCATTCCCCCTAAATTTACATCCAAATTGTTAATATGCACCACAAAAAGCAGGGAACCCAGTACTGAGCCCTTTAGGACGCCACTGGAAACAGCCCTCCAGTCGCTAAAACAGCCGTCAACAATTACCCTTTGTTTCCTGCCAGAGCCAATTTTGTATCCACCTTGCTGCAATTCCCTGGTAACCATGGGATTTTATTTTTTTAACCAGTCTGCCATGTGGAACCTTGTCAAAAGCCTTGCTAAAATCCATGTAGACCACATCAACTGCACTATCCTCATCTATCTTCCTTGTTACTACTTCAAAAAATTCGATCAAGTTGGTCAAACAAGATCTGACTATCCTTGATTAACCTGTGCCTTTCTAAGTGACAGTTTATCCTTTGTCTCAGAATAGATTCCAATAATTTGCCCACTACTGAGGTTAGACTAATGGCCTGTAATTATTTGGTCTATCCTTCGCTCCCTTTTTAAACAGAGGTACAACATTAGCAGTCCTCCAATCCTCCGGCACCATGCCTGTATCCAGTGAGGACTGGAAAATGATGGTCAGACCCTCTGCTATTTATTCTCTTGCTTCTTTTAACAGCCTAGGATACATTTAAGGAAGGAATTCCAGAGCTTGGGGCCTAGGCAGTTAAAGGTACAGTCGCCAGTGGTGAAGCATATTGGGGTTATGCACGATTCAGAATTGGAGGAGTGCAGCTATCTGAGGGTTGTAGGGCTGGAGGAGGTTACGGAGGTAGGGTGAGATGAGACCATGGAGGTATTTGAAAGCAAGCATGAGAATATTGCACCATAGAAGGAGGTACATTAGTCTCACCTGTCTTTCACACAACCCTTTTTCAAGTATATGTCCTTGATCTATGATGCTTGAACTTTGATCTCTTTAATCATGCAATCACTTGGACTTCCTAAGTACTGTAACTAATGACTGTTTTTCAACTTTGGTGTTTTCCTGCAGTATAGATCTTATTGCTTCACCCTAGTTTTAACACTTTACATGGTAAGTGCAAAATGGCACTTGTATTTTGTTATCTGATATTGTGAATGACACTTATTGAAATTGTATAGTAACATGCAAAACTGCCTCATTATCAACCGGAGTGTTGCTTACATTAATGGCTTAAATATGAATTTAACTGGTTATTGAAGGGATTTAAGTAAGAAATGATGATCTGTCAAATTTGACCAATTATTATCGTATTGAACCTGTTAATGGTCTAATGCATACTTGTATTATTTTTACAGTGCATCATTGAGAAAATTGCTTAAAACATATGGCATAGTGGATGGTGGCACAATGAGTGGGGAGCCTGATGCACTAGCAGTAGTAAATCAGCTGCAAGATTTAGCATCTGACCCCTTAAACAGGCGAGCGATTGTTCAAGATCAGGGATGTCTGCCTGGGTTGATCCTGTTCCTAGATCACGCAAATCCTCAAGTTGTTTATTCTGCACTTTTGGTAAGTTCAACTTATCTGCTCAGTGTACTTCAATTTTCAAAATTAATCACTGGTACAAGTTAAGAATATACCCCAAATTCATGTATATTACCTTTTTAGCTGTTCATGTCTAATTCACAACCTTTGTTAATTGAGAATTTTATTAGCACAAGGGAGGAAAATCAAATGGGATTGTTGAGTGTTGTCACTTTGCATCACTCTGAAATGAGGCAAAAATTTATTGCTGGGTTATTTGTTAGTTTCAGTAAATATCACCTTCCTCTTACTGTAAAATTAACAATTTTATCAAAATTAAAGGATTCCTAGAAGAGCCTTTGCTGTTTAAATTTCCAGTTTGAATTTACAATGAGCTAATCTCAAAATTTTCATCCATATTGCATCTATAATGACAAGATGTACACATTTTCCTCAGTGCAGCAAGTATAATTTTATATACAGCTCTTTATAGTCTTCTGATTTGGGAAAACTATGCCACAACATGCCAATTTGAATGCTCACAAAATCATGGAATGTCACAACACATATAGGCCATTTGGTTCACTGATGTCCTTTTAGTAAAGAAAATCTGCCATCCTTTAACCTGGTCTGGTCTGTTTGTGACTCTAGACCTACAGCAATGTGGTTGACTCTCAACTTCCCTCTGAAATGATGAAGCAAACCACTCTTTTGTATTCAAGAATGTGGATCACCACCCCCTTCTCAAAGGCAATTAAGAATGGACAATACATATTGGTCTTACCAGTGACACCCAAATCCCATGAATGTATAAAAATATTCATCTCCAAGTCACACGCCATTCTGAGTTGGATATGTATTGCCATCACTCTTTCATCGCTGGATCAATATTCTAGAATTTTCTCTATCACCATTATGGGGGGCACCATTAGCACAAACACTCCAGGTCAAGGAGAAGTCCCACCATCACTATCTACCTATAACTAGGAATGGGCAATAAATGTGGTCTTGCCAGCATTGCCCACATCACGAGAACCAAGTAAGTGACCGAGTCCCTTCTAAACTAATTTATGGACACTGCTTCAACAGTAGTTTTTGGTGGAGAATTTCAAAAGCTAATCATGTACTTACCAAAATGACCACAACATGAAACAATCTGCTTCTGATTCAGCTTAATTAGCCCTGTAGGTCTGTTGCTTATGTCAGTACTTTTTAGAACTTCTTAACCTTAGAATCATATAATCATACAACAGAGAAGGGTGCAGTTTCACCTATTGTGTCTGTGCCGGCTCTTTGAAAAAGCTATCCAATTAGCTCCACTTCCCTGCTCTTTCCACATAACTCTTCAGATTTCCCCTTTTTTCAAGTATATATACAAATCCATTTTGAAAGTAACTATTTAATCTGCTTCCACCAATCTTTCAGGTAGTGCATTCCAAATTATAACAACTTAGTGCATTTTTTTTTTAAAAAAAGGACCTCATTTTCTCCCTATCCGAACCCATCATAATTTTGAACGCCTCTATTAAATCTCCTTAACTGTCTCTGCTGTAAGGAAAATAATCATATCTTCCCTAGTCTCTCCACATAACTAAAGTCCCTCATCCTTGGTCCAATTCTAGTAATTCTCTGCACCCTCCAAGGCCTTTTCATCCCTCTCAAACTGTGATGCCTAGAATAACACGAAACGCTTGCTGAGTAACCAGTGTTTTATAAATGTTTTCCATAACTTCCTTACTTTTATATTAAAGTCAAGTATTCCTTATGCATTTTTAACGGCCTTAACAACATGCTCTGCCACTTTTACTGATTTGGGTATTCAAAGGAATTTGGGTGTTTTTATACATGAATCACTGAAAATTAATAAAGTTAACAGCAAGTAATTTGGAAGGCAAATGTTATGTTGGATTTTATTATTAGGAGGTTGGGATATAAGAACAACGAAGTCTTGCTACAATTATACAAGGCTTTGGTGAGACCACACCTGAAGTACTGTGTACGTTTGTGGCTCCTTACCTAAGGAACGATATATTTGTCTTAGAGGGGGTGCAACAAAGGTTCGCTAGATTAATTCCTGGGGTGAGAGGGCTGTGCTTTTGAGGAGCGATTGAATAGAATGGGCATGTAGAGTCTGGAGTTTAGAAGAATGAGAAGTGATTTCATTGAAACGTATACAATTCTTAAAGGGCTTGACAGGGTAATGCGCTGAGAGGCCGTTTCCCCCAGCGGGAGCATTTAGAATTAAGGGTTATAGCGTCAAGGTAAGGGGTCAGTCATTTAAGGCTGAGATGCGAATGAGATACTTTACAGCTTTAAAGTACTTCTAGGATTGCCTAGCAAAAAGATGGAATTTTTCTGGGAAATAATTGCAGTTTACCAGACACTGAGGAAATATTGGATATCATGTCTCAGTAGTCATGCCTTCTATACTTTATACTAACTAGCTGTGTGACTAATGGCAGAGGAATAGGATAGAAATGCGTCCTCTTGATCAAAAGCTATTACGAGGGGGAGAAACAGGATCAGAGTGTGCTGGTGAGCGGGATTCATGTTGACTGTGTCACCAGCTGGTAGCTTCCTTCATGCTCAGTTGAGCAAGGAAAGACAGCACCAGCGCAGTATTTGCTGCTGATTACCTCATCAACAATTTAATTTTAAAGAAACGTAGTGGCAGAGTTCTTTTGCATGTTAACGTACTAGGTACCTGCAAAATATTTTGTACTTGTGCATCTTTTTGCTTTACAAAATAATGTTATTTTGAATATTGGGGAGGAAATAAGTCCTTCCTTTATTCCCTCCTCTCTTCACAACCACTGTCACCTATCCACAACTACAGCCCCAACCCACACAGCCACCTCACATGCAGTTCCAACAGTGCAAGAATGTATTTACATTTAGGGATGACTCTCCAAAATTGGGACAGTTGACATGATGCTGAATCCACCATCAATAAAAATGAGGTACATAAACAGGAACCTGGTTATATTGTCAACTGTTTCCATTGAATTCTATACAAATAATTTGATTCAATTTTTCTTACATGGGTTCACCTAAATATATGGAGAATAGTGACATGATTCACTGGGGTACCATTTAATGGGGCAGAGAGAGAAATGAAATGGAACTCAAAAGGAATAAGTCTACGCACAATGGGAATTTGCATGCTTGTCTTAATTGCAAGTCAACAACAGGACAAGCAATGAACAAAAGTGTAGCAAAGCCTAATCATGGCAAATAGACAATATGCGTGCATGCTGATTAAAAAAAAATTCCATTGTAAAAAGCAGTAAATTGCATTCCTTCAGCAAAATGGTTAACAGTTCTGCCAAAATTTGGAACATTACACAATGAAGAAAAAAATCTCAAACAATCCATCTTAGAAATGGGTACAATTCTGATTCAACTATAATATCTATAATGTTTAGGAGCGCTAGTGCACAGCAAAATATATTGGAAGTGCCAAAGAAAATGGCCCAAATAAAATGTAATGAGGCAGAAAACAGGAAGAAAATTCATGTGATTAAAATGAAGATGAAATACTTAGCTGTTCTGCAGCATCTTGACACAACCGTTGCACTGCATTGTCAGCACTAATTGTAATCTCATTCTGTTGTGATAGACAAACATGGTAAGAAAAGAATTGCAATATTTTCTTCACGTTAAAATCTGCTTTTACAGGTTGAAATTTTTAAGGTATTCTAGCAGATCTCCTTTGGTGTTGCTCACTTATAATTGTGTTGTGCATGATTCTGCTGTTTAGCTGCTAACCTGGCCTGTCCTTTAAATCCTTCCTGTGTGGAAGTTGTATAAGCATGCAACCCAAGTAGTTGTAACTTTTGGGCCAATCATGGCAATTTTAATAGTTTGTCAATTTCTGTTTCTGGGTCAGAAGAACCCATCATGAAATGACTAGCTTTCATTTTTTTCACAATTATTTTGCATCTGTAAAAGTGTGCTATATCACTTTATTCCACGCAAACATAGAGAAATAAGTTGTCCTGGAAATAAATAGTTCTTTAACATTGAGAAATATGTTGCACTCTAGGCTGTTGGAGCTGGGTTGTGTTTTCCCAGTGACTTATTAAAAGTCTTAGTATATTTTCCAGTAGAATTCCTTCTTCTTGCCTTAGTAACTCTATCAAGAGTACTTGCATCATATCATGCCTTCCCTTTCCCTGTTGCTTGTAGGTGCAGAGATTGGTCCGATAGCTATGTGATGTTTCCAACAACCTAGCAGTATAGATGGGAATCTCCCATATTCAAAGTCAGAAATCACAAACCATGATTAAAATGTGGTTGTTATATGACCTGAAACATAATTTGCATAGTTCAGTCTTTGGATTGTGTTAAACTTAAAAACTGCTCTTGTGTTTTTCGTCTTGCCAGGAACTCTGGAGTGAGTTGCTCCTTTTTGCACACTCACTGTAATAATTTTAATAGTGTTTTCGTAGCGTTATTAAATTCTAATTTAAAGGAATGAAGTTGTGCAGGAAAAAAGATTTAATTTGAGTTCTCCACCTATCCTAATTGGCTTCTTCAGTTGTTATTGTAAAATGTTTTGCCTATTGCGCCTCCTGTTGCCAGTGACTAATACTGCTACATGAATTTTTTTTCCCTTCTACACCGAAGGCTTTGCGCTATCTGGCAGAATGCCGTTCCAGCAGAGAGAGAATGAAAAGCGAACTAGGCATGATGCTGAGCTTACAAAATGTGATCCAAAAGTAAGTCTTTATTACTGGGTTATTTGTAAAACTGTAAACTGCATTATTCCTTAGTTTTTAGTAAAGATTCCATTCTTGAATGCTTTTTGAATGGTGTTGTTGAGGACCTGATTGCTTGGTGTTCCTTTAAAAGATTAAAATGTTTTTGGATGTTGGTGTTCTTTTCCTCAAGGAGATTAATGTTGCAGCAATTGCTGCTACCAAACTTGTACTCTGAGCCGGAATATACCAATATTAGCATATGCTTACTGTTGAATAGGAAATATTGTGTAACACCATGCATGATGCATTAAGATACGGGGAATCCATCACAGCTTGTCAGGATGTTGAGTGACTTGGAGGGGAACTTGTTGGTGATGCTGTTCCCATGCATAGGCTGCCCTTGTTCTTCTAGATGGTAGAGGTCACAGGTTTGGAAGGTGCTGTCGAAGAAGACTTGATGAGTTGCTGCATTGCATCTTGCAGATGGTACACACTTCTGCTGCTGTGCGCTGGTGGTGGAGGGAGTGAATGTTTAAGGTGGTGGATGGGGTGGCAATCAAGTGGGCTGCTTTGTCCTGGATGGTGTCGAGCTTCTTGAGTTTTGTTGGAGCTGCACTCATCCAGGCAAGTGGAGAGTATTTCATCACACTCCTGACTGTTGCTTTGTAGATGATGGACGGGCTATAGGGAATCAGGAGGTGAGTGACTCACCACAGAATTCCCAGCCTCTGACAGACTCTTGTAGTCACAGTATTTATATGGCTGCTCCAGTTAAACCTCTGGTCAATGGTGACCCCCAGGATGTTGATGGAGAGGGATTCAGTGATGGTAATGCTGTTTGAACATCAAGAGGAAATGATTAGATTCTCTCTTGTTGGAGATGGGCATCGCCTGGCACTTGTGTGCTGTGGATGTTACTTATTGGAGGAGTTGTGAATGGTAGTGGACACTCTGCAATCATCAGCAAACATCCCCACTTCTGACCTAGTGTTGGAGGGAAGGTCATTGTTAACAGGGTCTGACTTTTCTAAAATAAAAACAAGAAATGCTGGAACCACTCAGCGGGTCTGGCAGCATCTGTGGAAAGAGAAGCAGAGTTAACGTTTCGAGTCAGTGACCCTTCCAATGACCCGAACCGTTAACTCTGCTTCTCTTTCCACAGATGCTGCCAGACCCGCTGAGTGATTCCAGCATTTCTTGTTTTTATTTCAGATTTCCAGCATCCGCAGTATTTTGCTTTTATTATCTGACTTTTCTAAAGATGTTTTAAATTCATTCGAAGATTTGACTTTTTATGTCCTTTCTTTTCAGAACAACAACACCGGGTGAAACTAAGTGTTTGGCAAATGAAGTGTATGAAATTTTGCAGTCATCGAGCAGTGAAGAGTCAGCCCACACAAATGATTATAACTCACATAGGCGCAAACCACAGTTTTTCCTGGGAAGCACTAACAAACGTGCAAAAACAGTTACCCTGCAGATAGATGGTTTGGATGATGCGGTAAGAAACCCAATCAGTGTGAACTATTTCTACTTGGTTTTAGTTAAGGCTTGGAAATAAATTTTTTCAGTTGGGTATGAATAAGAGGCTAATTTAGTGTTAGTGAATCACTCACTCCACCTTATTTGTAATTTGATTAACTGTGCTGTTTCCCTCCCAAAGTGCCATGAATAAGGTGAAGCATTTACTACTACCTACCCAGTGGAAATGTTTTGGCTAGATGATGAGCATTATTCAATTTCAATTGCTATGTAAAGTTTAGATCTAAAGGTTCCACTGAGTACTGTGCAGTCAATCTCTAGTGTTAATCATGCAACAAGTCTTGGCATTGTGCTCGTGACTTTGTTCATGTTCTTCTTTTGGGCCTCCTTATCTCGAGAGACAATGGATACGCGCCTGGAGGTGGTCAGTGGTTTGTGAAGCAGCGCCTGGAGTGGCTATAAAGGCCAATTCTAGAGTGACAGGCTCTTCCACAGGTGCTGCAGAGAAATTTGTTTGTCGGGGCTGTTGCACAGTTGGCTCTCCCCTTGCGCCTCTGTCTTTTTTCCTGCCAACTACTAAGTCTCTTCGACTCGCCACATTTTAGCCCCGTCTTTATGGCTGCCCGCCAGCTCTGGCGAACGCTGGCAACTGACTCCCACGACTTGTGATCAATGTCACAGGATTTCATGTCGCGTTTGCAGACGTCTTTAAAGCGGAGACGTGGACGGCCGGTGGGTCTGATACCAGTGGCGAGCTCGCTGCACAATGCGTCTTTGGGGATCCTGCCATCTTCCATGCGGCTCACATGGCCAAGCCATCTCAAGTGCCGCTGACTCAGTAGAGTGTACAAGCTGGGGATGTTGGCCGCCTCGAGGACTTCTGTGTTGGAGATACGATCCTGCCACCTGATGCCAAGTATTCTCCGGACGCAGCGAAGATGGAATGAATTGAGACGTCGCTCTTGGCTGGCATACGTTGTCCAGGCCTCGCTGCATAGAGCAAGGTACTGAGGACACAGGCCTGATACACTCGGACTTTTGTGTTCCGTGTCAGTGCGCCATTTTCCCACACTCTCTTGGCCAGTCTGGACATAGCAGTGGAAGCCTTACCCATGCGCTTGTTGATTTCTGCATCGAGAGACAGGTTACTGGTTATAGTTGAGCCTAGGTAGGTGAACTCTTGAACCACTTCCAGAGCGTGGTCGCCAATATTGATGGATGGAGCATTACTGACATCCTGCCCCATGATGTTCGTTTTCTTGAGGCTGATGGTTAGGCCAAATTCATTGCAGGCAGCCGCAAACCTGACGATGAGACTCTGCAGGCACTCTTCAGTGTGAGATGTTAAAGCAGCATCGTCAGCAAAGAGGAGTTCCCTGATGAGTACTTTTCGTACTTTGGACTTCGCTCTTAGACGGGCAAGGTTGAACAACCTGCCCCCTGATCTTGTGTGGAGGAAAATTCCTTCTTCAGAGGACTTGAACGCATGTGAAAGCAGCAGGGAGAAGAAGATCCCAAATAGTTTGGGTGCGAGAACACAGCCCTGTTTCACGCCACTCAGGATAGGAAAAGGGTCTGATGAGGAGCCACCATGTTGAATTGTGCCTTTCATATTGTCATGGAATGAGGTGATGATGCAGAGTAGCTTTGGTGGGCATCCAATCTTTTCTAGTAGTCTGAAGAGACCATGTCTGCTGACGAGGTCAAAGGCTTTGGTGAGATCAATGAAAGCAATGTAGAGGGGCATCTGTTGTTCACGGCATTTCTCCTGTATCTGACGAAGGGAGAACAGCATGTCAATGGTCGATCTCTCTGCACGAAAGCCACACTGTGCCTCAGGGTAGACTCGCTCGGCCAGCTTCTGGAGCCTGTTTAGAGCGACTCGAGCAAAGACTCTCCCCACTATGCTGAGCAGGGAGATTCCACGGTAGTTGTTGCAGTCACCGCGGTCACCTTTGTTTTTGTAGAGGGTGATGATATTGGCATCGCGCATGTCCTGAGGTACTGCTCCCTCGTCCCAGCACAGGCAGAGCAGTTCATGTAGTGCTGAGAATATAGCAGGCTTGGCACTCTTGATTATTTCAGGGGTAATGCTGTCCTTCCCAGGGGCTTTTCCGCTGTCTAGAGAATCAATAGCATCACTGAGTTCCGATTTGGTTGGCTGTATGTCCAGCTCATCCATGACTGGTAGAGGCCTGGCTGCGTTGAGGGCAGTCTCAGTGACAGCATTCTCCCTGGAGTACAGTTCTAGGTAGTGCTCAACCCAGCGGTCCATTTGTTTGTGTTGGTCAGTGATTATGTCCCCGATTTAGATTTGAGAGGGGCGATCTTCTTGATGGTTGGCCCAAGAGCTCTCTTCATGCCATCATACATTCCTCTGATGTTTCCGGTGTCTGAGGCCAGCTGAATATGACTGCGTAGGTGTTGCCAGTAGTCGTTTGCGCAGCGCCTGGCTGTTCTTTGTGCAGTGCTTCTGGCTGCTTTAAGTGCTGTGGATGTTAAATCGGTGGGGGCTTTCTTGTAGTTCAACAGTACAATGCGCTTAGCGGCTATGACAGGTTCCAGCTCTTCATTATGAGATTGAAACCAGTCTGCATTTCTCTTCGCACTTTTGCCGTAGGTGGTCAAAGCTGACTCATAGATGGCGTCTCTGATGTGGGCCCACTTGGTCTCAGCATCCCCTGTGGGAGTGTTTTGAAGGGCTGTTACAAGTGAATTTAGAAATTTGTGTAACAGTTGTGGGTGAGAAATTCTGCTCGTGTTGATGCGCGGGTGGCCCTTCTGCTTGGAATGATGCAACTTCTTTGGTCTGAGTCTAACCTTGCTGCACACCAGGGAGTGGTCGGTGTCACAGTCCGCACTGTGGAAGCTGCGTGTGATTTGAACACTGTTTAAGGCGGCTCGTCTTGTGACAATGAGGTCAATGATGTATGCTAATGATAAACTGAGTCCCTAATTTTTCTAGGTAAGATTTTATGTGGTGAATTGGTTGTAGTTATCAACATTAAATAAGCAGGTTCTAGAACTGGGTGATGGTTCTATTTCTGCTCCTAAAATGAATGCAAACTAAATTATTCCCTTCTGAATCCATGTTAACTGACATTTACAAAGTTATTATCTCTAAGGTTGCTCTATTAGCTTGTCTAAGACTTCTTTCTCCTTTATCTCAGTCATTCATTATGTCTGGGTTAACTCTTTGAAGGGCATATTGCTGAAGTTTTCCCTTTTGAATACTTGGAGAAACCAGTCATTCATAACGTTTACTATCTTGTGCCTGTCCTCTCTTTCAAACCTGTTTGCATGTTTTATTCTCACCTATTCTCTTACTTTTGAAGTACTGAAGAAACTTCTGACTGGTGTATTTTGCATCTACAGTTATACTTTTCCTAGTTATCTCTTTGCCCCGATCACTCTTTTGACATAGAGCTATGTAATAATTCATTCCTGTGAACTCCATCTAGTTTTCCCTGCAGAATTTAAAGAGGTAATTTTTCCTTGTTATTTCATTTAGGGCACAACTGTTAAGTCTGAGTTTGCTGGTTTGAGGTATGTATGCTCAGCATTAGTCCATGAAAAGTTCCACTTTTTTCAAAAAGGGAGGAAGCAGGAAACAACAGGCCAGTTAGCTTAACATCTGTCTTGGGGAAGCTATTATTAAAAACATTATAGCAGGGCATTTAGAAAAATTCAAGGTAATCAGGCAGAGTCAACATGGTTATGTGAAAGGGAAATCATGTTTAACTAATTTATTGGAGTTCTTTTGAGGGAGTTGCATGTGCTGTGGATAAAGGGGATGTACTGTACTGAGATTTCCAGAAGGCATTTGATAAGGTGCCGCTTCAAATTTTATTGCAGAAAATAAAAGCTCGTGGTGTAGGGGGTAACATATTGGCATGGATAGAAGATTGGCTAGCTAACAGGAAACAGAGTAGGCATAAATGGATCATTTTCTAGTTGGCAAGATGGAATGAGCGGTGTGCCACAGGGATCTGTGCTGGGGCCTCAACTTTTTACAATTTATATAAATGACTTAGATGAAGGGACCCAAGGTATTGTTGCTAAATTTGCTGATGTCACAAATATAGGTAGGAAAGTACATAGAACATAGAACATTACAGCGCAGTACAGGCCCTTCGGCCCTCGCTGTTGCGCCGACCTGTGAAACCATCTGACCTACACTATTCCATTTTCATCCATATGTCTATCCAATGACCACTTAAATGCCCTTAAAGTTGGCGAGTCTACTACTGTTGCAGGCAGGGCGTTCCACGCCCCTACTACTCTCTGCATAAAGAAACTACCTCTGACATCTGTCCTATATCTATCACCCCTCAACTTAAAGCTATGTCCCCTCATGTTTGCCATCACCATCCGAGGAAAAAGGCTCTCACTATCCACCCTGTCCAACCCTCTGATTATCTTATATGTCTCTATTAAGTCACCTCTTCTCCTCCTTCTCTCTAACGAAAACAACCTCAAGTCCCTCAGCCTTTCCTCGTAAGACCTTCCCTCCATACCAGGCAACATCCTAGTAAATCTCCTCTGCACCCTTTCCAAAGCTTCCACATCCTTCCTATAATGCGGTGACCAGAACTGCACGCAATACTCCAGGTGCGGCCGCACCAGAGTTTTGTACAGCTGTAGCATGACCTCGTGGCTCCAAAACTCGAACCCCCTACTAATAAAAGCTAACACACCATATGCCTTCTTAACAGCCCTATTAACCTGGGTGGCAACTTTCAGGGATTTATGTACCTGAACACCAAGATCTCTCTGCTCATCTACACTGCCAAGAATCTTCCCATTAGCCCAGTACTCTGCATTCCTGTTACTCCTTCCAAAGTGAATCACCTCACACTTTTCTGCATTAAACTCCATTTGCCATCTCTCAGCCCAGCTCTGCAGCCTATCTATGTCCCTCTGTAACCTACAACATCCTTCGACACTATCCACAACTCCACCGACCTTCGTGTCATGTGTCAGTAACATGTGAAGAGGACATAAGGGGGCTACAAAGGGACATAGCTAGGTTAAGTGAGTGGGTAAAGACCTGGCAAATGGAGTATAATGTGGGAAATTGTCCACTTTGGCAGGAAGAATAAAAAAGAAGCATATTACCTAAATGGTGAGAGATTGCAGAGCTCTGAGATGCCTCAAGAAAACGAACATCATGGGACAGGACGTCAGAAATGCTCCATCTATCAATATTGGCGACCACGCTCTGGAAGTGGTTCAAGAGTTCACCTACCTAGGCTCAACTATCACCAGTAACCTGTCTCTAGATGCAGAAATCAACAAGCGCATGGGAAAGGCGTCCACTGCTATGTCCAGACTGGCCAAGAGAGTGTGGGAAAATGGCGCACTGACACGGAACACAGAAGTCCGAGTGTATCAAGCCAGTGTCCTCAGTACCTTGCTCTATGGCAGCGAGGCCTGGACAACGTATGTCAGCCAAGAGCGACGTCTCAATTCATTCCATCTTCGCTGCCTCCGGAGAATCCTTAGCATCAGGTGGCAGGACCGTATCTCCAACACACAAGTCCTCGAGGCGGCCAACACCCCCAGCTTATACACACTACTGAGTCAGCGGCGCTTGAGATGGCTCGGCCATGTGAGCCGCATGGAAGGTGGCAGGATCCCCAAAGACACATTGTACAGCGAGCTCGCCACTGGTATCAGACCCACCGGCCGTCCACGTCTCCGCTTTAAAGACGTCTGCAAATGCGACATGAAGTCCTGTGACATTGGTCACAAGTCGTGGGAGTCAGTTGCCAGCGTTCGCCAGAGCTGGCGGGCAGCCATAAAGGCAGGGCTAAAGTGTGGCGAGTCGAAGAGACTTAGCAGTTGGCAGGAAAAAAGACAGAAGCGCAAGGGGAGAGCCAACTGTGTAACAGCCCCGACAAACAAATTTCTCTGCAGCACCTGTGGAAGAGCCTGTCACTCTAGAATTGGCCTTTATAGCCACTCCAGGCGCTGCTCCACACACCACTGACCACCTCCAGGCTCTTACCCATTGTCTCTCGAGATAAGGAGGCCAAAGAAGGAGATGCAGAGGGATCTGGGTGTCCTAGTGCATGAATTCCAAAAGGTTAGTTTGCAGGTACAGCACATAATTAGGAAAGCTAATAGAATGTTATTGTTTATTGTGAGGGGAATTGAATACAAAAGTAGGGGGGTTATGCTTCAGCTATACAGGGCATTGGCGAGACCGCATCTGGAATACTGTGTACAATGCTGGTCTCCTTATTTAAGGAAGGGTGTAAATGCGTTGGAGACAGTCCAGAGAAGGTTTACTAGAATAATACCTGGAACGTGCGGGCTGCCTTACGAGGAAAGATTGGACAGGCTAGGCCTGTATCCGTTGGAATTTAGGAAAATAAGAGGCGACTTGATTGAAATATATAGGATCCTGAGGGGTCTTGATGGGGTGGATGTGGAAAGGATGTTTCCCCTTGTGGGAGAATTTCGAACTAGGGGTCACTGTTTAAAAATAAGGGGTCGCCCATTTAAGACCGATGAGGAGAAATTTTTTTCTGAGGGCAGTGAGTCTTTGGAATTCTCTTCCTCAAAAGGCGGTGGAAGCTGAGTCTTTGAATATTTTTAAGGCAGAGGTAAATAGATTAATGATGAGCAAGGGGGTGAAAGGTTATAGGGGTAGGTGGAAATGTGGAGTGATCAGTTCAGCCATGAACTTATTGAATGGCGGACCAGGCTCGAAGGGCCAAGTGGCCTACTCCTGCTCCTTGTTCCTATGTTAACCTCTACTGAATGTTGAACAACCTCCCCCAGTTAATTTACTTCAATTATCCAACCATGTATTTGAAATTAGGCCTTTTATTGTTATATAATTAGCTCTTGATTTTTACGTTATTTGCATCTTAGATCTTGTGGAACATAATTTTGCTTTAGAGTGTGTGTAGAAAAGATGCATGAGAATAGCTCCTGGGATGAGGGAGTTCAGTTACATGGATAGATCGGAGAAGCTGAGGTTGTTTTCCTTTGACAGAAGGTTGAGAAGTTTCATTGAGGTGTTCAAAATCGTGAGCATTCTGGACAGAGTAGATAGAGAGAAACTGTTCCCATTGGCAGAATGGTCGAGAACCAGAGGGCACCAATTTAAGGTGAATGGCAAAAGAAGCAACGGCGACATGAGGAAAAACTTTTTTATGCAGCGAGTGGTTAGGATCTGAAATGCAGTGCCTGACAGTGTGGTGGAGGCAAATTCAATTGTGGCTTTCAAATGGAAATTTGATTAGCAACTGAAGAGAAAAAACTTGCAGGGGAAGGGGAAAGGGCAGGGAAGTGGAACCAGCTGAGTTGTTGCAGACTGCTGACATGGACACGATGGGCTGAATGGACTCCTTCTATGCTGTAACCATTCCATGATTCTATGTGGTCACTGTGCCCTAACAGTACCATGACTTCAATCTTCTGTGTGCTGTCTGGATCATTTATGAATATCAGGTCAAGATGAGCACCACCTCTGGTGGATGGGTTAAGAAAGAATCGTGCATCTCATATATCTGGAATTCTAAAGCATTTTGGTTTTGTGCTTTGTCAGCATTTGGCTAGTTATACTTAATGCCTATCTGCTTGTCAATGTCTTGTGTATAAAACATGTCGAGAGAGCATCGCACCCCCAGAATTGTTGTTGGGGAGAAAAAAAATTCAAAACTTCAAGAAGTTCAGTCTGTTACTTTTGCAACTTTTTGGTGTACTACAGCGAGCGACATTTGTCCAAGGAAATTTGCACCTAACTGATTTGCACCAGTTTTACACCAAAAACATCAGCATGCACAAGTTTCTTCTATTGTTTATGCTGCTCTGGAATATATCTGCCGAAATCTTTTCACTACTCATTTACATAGCTCTTTCCCCTGACGAAAGATTAGCTCATGAATTTCCTACATTTAAACCAGTAATGTGCTGCTGTTGATATTAAACAGGAAAAAATGTAGGTGCAGCATAACCTGATATTAGCATAACTCAGATTTTGGGGTTTGATATTTTTCTTTCATTTAAAAAAAAAACTAATACTGGCAACTGCACTGTACTTAACCAAAGTATTATCAGTCTCAGTGCACCCAAAAAATGACCCCCCGCCCCTCTCCCCCCAAATGCATTTCTGTAAGGACTCTGCAACAACCCAATCTTTCCAAAGGGCTGGAGGAGATTAGAGTTTTGGAATGTTAAGGAGGTGAAAATGGACGGTCTTAGTGATGGCGTGAATATGAGGTTGGAAGCTCACCTCCGTCAGATATGACACCAAGGTTGTCTGGTCCAGGCTCAGACAGTTTGCAGGGTGAGTGATGTGGTTGGTTGCTACACATCAGATTTTGTAGCAAGGACGGAAGATAGCAGCTTTGATCTTCCCAATATTTAGTTTTTGGAAATTTCTGCTCATCCAGTATTGGATGTTGGACAAGCTGTCTTATTATTTAGTTACAGTGGAGGGGTTGAGAAAGGTGGTGACGTAGAGCCTGGTGTCGTGAGCGTATATAGAGTCAAAAAGTTATACAGCACAGAAACAGGCCCTTTGGCCCATCATGTCGATGCCATCAAGCACCTATCTATTCTAATCCCATTTTCTAGCCCGTAGCCTATGGCGTTTCAAGTGCTCATCTAAATAGTACTTAAATATTGTGAGGGTTCCTGCCTCTACCACCTCTTCAGGTAGTTTGTTCCAGATTCCAACCACCCTCTGGGTGAAAAAAAATTTCTTCAAATCCCCTCTAAACCTCCTGCCCTTTACCTTAAATTTATGCCCCCTGGTTATTGATCCCTCCGCTAAGGGAAAAAGTTTCTTCCTATCTATCCTATCAATGCCCTTCATAATTTTGTATACCTCAATCAGGTCCCCCCTCAGCCTTCTCTGCTCGAAGGAAAACAACCCTAGCCTATCCAGTCTCTCTTCATAGTTGAAATGCTCCAGCCCAGGCAACATTCTGGTGAATCTCCTCTGCACCCTCTCCAGTGCAATCACATCCTTCCTATAGTGCGGTAACCAGAACTGTACACAGTATTCCAGCTGTGGCCTAACTAGTGTTTTATTCAGCTCTAACATAACCTCACTGCTCTTATATTCTAAGCCTCGGCTAATAAAGGCAAGTATTCCGTATGCCTTTCTAAACCACCTTATCTACCTGTATTGCTGCCTTCAGTGATCTATGGACAAGTACACCAAGGTCCCTCTGACCCTCTGTACTTGCTCGGGTCCTACCATCCATTGTATATTCCCTTGCCTTGTTAGTCCTGCCAAAATGCATCACCTCACACTTCTCAGGATTAAATTCCATTTGCCACTGCTCCGCCCATCTTACCAGCCCATCTATATCGTCCTGTAATCCTAAGGCATTCCTCCTCACTATTTACAACACCACCAATTTTCATATCATCTGCGAACTTACTGATCATATCTCTTGTATTCATGTCTAAATCATTAATGTACACTACAAATAGCAAGGGTCCCAGCACCGATCCCTGCGGTACACCACTGGTCGCAGGCTTCCAATCGCAAAAACAACCTTGGACTATCACCCTCTGCCACCTGCCACTAAGCCAATTTTGGATCCAGTTTGCCAAATTGCCCTGGATCCCATGGGCTCTTACCTTCTTAACCAATCTCCCATGCGGGACCTTATCAAAAGCCTTACTGAAGTCCATGTAGACCACATCAACTGCTTTACCCGCATCTACACATCTAGTCACCTCCTCGAAAAATTCAATCAAATTTGTTAGACACAATCCCCTGACAAAACCATGCTGACTATCCTTGATTAATCCCTGCCTCTCCAAGTGGAGATTAATCCTGTCGCTCTGAATGTTTTCCAATAGTTTCCCTACCACTGATGTTAGACTCACTGGCCTGTAATTACCTGGTTTATCCCTGATACTCTTCTTGAATAATGGGTACCACATTTGCTGTCCTCCAGTCTTCCTGATACCTCTCCTGCGGCCAGAGAGGATTTGAAAATTTGTGTCAGAGCCCCTGTTATCTCCTCCCTTGCCTCACATAACAGCTTGGGATACATCTCATTTGGGCTTGGGGATTTATCCACTTTTAAGCCCGCTGAAACAACTAATACTTCTTTTCGTTCAATGCTAATATGTTCAAGTATATTACAATCCCCCTCCCTGATCTCTACACCTACATCGTCCTTCTCCACAGTGAACACGGTTGAAAAGTAATCACTTAAAACCTCACCTATGTCCTCCGGCTCCACACACATTGCCACTTTGGTCCCTACTCTTTCCCTGGTTATCCTCTTGCCCTTAATATACTTGTGTAATGCCTTGGGATTTTCCTTTATCTTGTCTGCCAGTGTTTTTCCTGTCCCCTCTTCGCTCTCCTAATTACTTTAAGTACCCCCCTACACTTTCTATACTCCTCTAGGGCCTCTGCTGTTTGCAGCGCTTTGAATCTGCCATTAGCCTTTTTTTTTACCTTATCCAATCCTCGATAACCCTTGATATCCAGGGTTTCCTGGACCTGTTGGTCCTACCCTTCACCTTAACAGGAGTATGTTGACCCTGAAACTATTTCCTTTTTGAATGACTCCCACTGGTCTGATGTAGACTTTCCTACAAATAGCTGCTCCCAGTCCAGTTTGGCCCGATCCTGTTTTATCATGTTGAAATAGTCCTTCCTCCAATTCTGTTCTCCTGTATGCATTTTAAGAATTCCACCCACTTTAAGCCTTTTGCACTAAGACTATCCCAGTTGATATTGGGGAAGTTGAAATCCCCTGCTATTATTACCCTATTATTTTTACATCTCTGAGATTTGACTCCATATCTGTTCCTCTATCTCTTCCTGACTGTTTGGAGGCCTGTAGTACACTCCCAGCCAAGTGATTGCCCCCTTTTCATTTTTAAGTTCTACCCATATGGCCTCATTTGAGGAACCTTCTAAGATATCATTCTTCCTTACTGCATTAGTTGACACCTTGATCAACCATGCAATGCCACCTCCTCTTTTAAACCCTCCCCTGTCACGCCTGAAGATTCTATACCCTGGAATATTGAGCTGCCAGTCCTGCCCTTCCCTCAACCATGTCTCAGTGATAGCAATATCATATTCCCATGTGTTAATCAATGCCTTCAATTCATCTGCCTTACTAGTAAGACCCCTTGTGTTAAAATAGATGCAGTCCAGCCTTTCATTATTCACTTGTGCCTTAACAGGTCTATATTTGCTCTGCCTTCCAGACTGACTCTATTTCTCTTCCATATTTGACTGTGCATCACCCCTTACTGTACCTCCACTCTGTATCCCATCCCCCTGCCAAATTAGTTTAAACTGCCCCCCCAACAGTACTAGTAAACCTCCCAGCAAGGATATTGCTCCCGTTCCGGTTCAGGTGCAACCTGTCCAACTTGTACAGGTCCCACCTTTGCCAGAAACAGACCCAGTGATCCAGGAAACTAAAGCCCCTCATTCGCCATCTCTTCAGCCACTCATTCATTTGCTGTATCCTCCTATTCCTATACTTACTAGCATGTGGTACCGGGAGTAATCCAGAGATTACAACCTTTGAGGTCCTGCTTTTTAATCTGCTACCTAGCTCCCTAAATTCTTGTTTCAGGACCTCATCCCTCTTTCTACCTATGTTGTTGGTACCAATGTGTACCATAACCTCTGACTGTTCACCCTCCCCCTTCAGAATGTCCTGCAGCTGCTCTGTGGCATCCTTGACCCTAGCACCAGGGAGGCAACATACCATCCTGGAGTCACGTTTGCGGCCACAGAAAGGCCTCTCTGTACCCCTTATGATAGAATCCCCTATCACTATAGCCCTGCCACTTTTTCCTGCCCTCCTGTGTAGCTGAACCACGCATGGTGCCATGAACGTGGCTCTTGCTGTTTTCCCCTGAGCCATCGCCCCCAACAATATCCAAAGCAGTACATCTGTTAGAGAGGGGGATGGCCACAGGGAACTCCTGCACTACCTGCCTTCCACTACTCTGCCTGGTGGTCACCCATTCCTTTCCTGCCTTTGCAGCATTTGCCTGCAGTGTGACTACCTCGCTAAACATGCTATCCACGACAATCTCAGCATCGCAGATGCTCCACAGTGAATCCACCCGCAGCTCCAGCTCTGTAATGCGGGTAGCCAGTAGCTGCATGCATGGTCATCGGGGACACTGGAAGCGTCCCTGATTTCCCGCATAGCGCAGGAGGGGCATATCACGGGTGCGAGCTCTCCTGCCATGACTTGGCTTTAGATTACTTAGTTACTCCCTTTAATTAAAAAATACTAATTACGCCAGGGGCCTTGTTCTACTTCAAACACTACCCACTACAATCTAAAGTCCTTAATAAATTACACTAATTTAAAAGAAACCCACTTTAGTGGTACTAACCTTATCACTTATACAGTAGGCTTTGAGGTTTTTAAAAAAAAACTTTCCCCTTTTTTAAGCTATTCATAGGCATAGGTGAAAACTAAAGCTGTGTTTTTGGGTGATGTTGCCAAGGGGCAGCATATAGGTGAGAAATAGGAGGGGGGGGGGGGTGCTGATAGATTCTGGGGGACACCAGAGGTAATGATGCAGGAGTGGGAAGAATCATAAAATGGTCATAGCACAGAGAAGGCCCTTGCAGGTGATTCCCTGGTTACGATTGGCTAGATAAGAATGAAACCAGGCAAGGACAGTTCCATCCAGCTGGATGATGATGAAGAGATGTTGGAGGATGATGCTGTGATCAGTAATGTCAAAGGCTGCAAACAGATCGAGAAGGACTAGGAGGGATAGCTTACTTTCTTCAGTTTGTGACTTTGCTAAGAGCTGTTTTGGTACTATGGCAGGGGCGGAAACCTGGTTGGAGGGATTCAAACATGGAGTTCTGGGGTAGGCAGGCATGGATTTGGGAGAAGTCGACACATTCAAGGACATTGGAAAATAAAGGGAGGTTGAAGGTAGGGCGGTAGTTTGCAAGGATGCTGAAGTCGAGGCTTGGTTTTCGAAGAGGGTGGTGATTTGAAGGAAGGGGGACAGTACCTGAGTGTAGAGAAAGCTGTTAACAATGTCACTAAACATGAAAGCCAGGAAGGGAAGTTGGATGGTTAGCAGTTTGGTGGGGGTAGCATCAAGGGCGCAGGAGGTGGATCTCATGGACAAGATGAGCACAGAGAGGGGAGGTAGAGAGATTAGATGAAGATGATAGAGAGCAGTTATAGGGAAGTAGTGACACCTAAGTTACAGGATAAAGGTAGCTGGGTGACCGTCAGGGGAGGGAAAGGGAATAGGCGCACAGTGCAGGGATCCCCTGTGGCCGTCCCCCTCAATAATAAGTATACCGTTTTGGATGCGGTTGAGGGGGACGACCTACCAGGGGAAAGCCACATTGGCCAGGTCTCTGGCACTGAGCCTGGCCCAGTGGCTCAGAAGGGAAGGGGGGAGAATAGGAGAGCGATAGTGATAGGAGATTCAGTGGTTAGAGGAACGGACAGGAGATTCTGTGGTCGCGAACGAGACTCCCAGATGGTATGTTGTCTCCCGGGTGCCAGGGTCAGGGATGTCTCGGATCGAGTCTACAGGATTCTTAAGGGGGAGGGGGAGCAGCCAGAGGTCGTGGTACATATCGGTACCAATGACATAGCTAGGAAAAGGGATGAGGACCTGAAAAGCGAATATAGGGAGTTAGGTTGGAAGCTGAAAGGCAGGATGAGCAGAGTAGTATTCTCAGGATTGTTACCGGTGCCACGTGCTAGTGAGGCTAGAAACAGGGAGCGAGTGCAGCTGAACACGTGGCTACAGAACTGGTGCAGGAGGGAGGGATTCAGATATGTAGATCATTGGGATATCTTATGGGGAAGGTGGGACCTGTACAAGAAGGACGGGTTGCATCTGAACTGGAGGGGCACCAATACCCTGGGCGGGAGGTTTGCTAGAGCTCTTCGGGAGGGTTTAAACTAGTTTGGCAGGGGGATGGGAACCGGAGCTATGGAACCGGAACTGCAGTTCCGAAGAAGGGTCACTGACCCGAAACGTTAACTCTGCTTCTCTTTCCACAGATGCTGCCAGACCTGCTGAGTGAATCCAGCATTTCTTGTTTTTGTTTCAGATTTCCAGCATCCGCAGTATTTTGCTTTTATTTTAGTGTTCCACAAGGATCTGTTCTGGGACCTCTGCTCTTTGTGATTTTATAAATGACTTGGATGAGGGAGTGGAAGGCTGGATTAGCAAGTTTGCCGATGACACGAAGCTAGCTGGAGTTGTGGATAGTGTGGAAGGCTGTTGTAGGTTGCAACGGGACATTGACAGGATGCAGAGCTGGGCTGAGAAGTGGCAGATGGAGTTCAACCTGGAAAAGTGTGAAGTGATTCATTTTGGAAGGTCGAATTTGAATGCGGAATACAGGCTTAAAGACAGGATTCTTGGTAGTGTGGAGGAACAGAGGGATCTTGGGGTCCATGTCCATAGATCGCTCAAAGTTGCCACCCAAGTTGATAGGGTTGTTAAGAAGGTGTATGGTGTGTTGGCTTTCATTAACAGGGGGATTGAGTTTAAGAGCCGCGAGGTTATGCTGCAGCTCTATAAGGCCCTGGTTCGACCACACTTGAAATATTGTGTTCAGTTCTGGTCGCCTCATTATCGGAAGGATGTGGAAGCTTTAGAGAGGGTGCAGAGGAGATTTACCAGGAGGCTGCCTGGACTGGAGGGCATGTCCTACGAAGAAAGATTGAGGGAGCTAGGGCTTTTCTCATTGGAGCGAAGAAGGATGAGAGGTGACTTGATAGAGGGGCACAAGATGATAAGAGGCATAGATAGAGTGGATAGCCAGAGACTTTTTCCCAGGGTAGAAAGGGCTATCACCAGGGGCTTAATTTTAAGGTGATTGGAGGAAGGTTTCGGGGAGATGTCAGAGGTAGGTTCTTTACGCAGAGAGTGGCGAGTGCATGGAATGCACTGCCAGCAGTGGTAGTAGAAGCAGATACATTAGGGACATTTAAGCGACTCTTGGATAGGTACATGGATGATAGTAGAATGAATGGTAGGTAGTTAGTTTGATCTTCGAGTAGGTTAAAGGTTCGGCACAACATCGTGGGCCGAAGGGCCTGTACTGTGCTGTACTGTTCTATGTTCTATGTGAGGGCAGGGTGTTGCATTAAAGTATGTTTGGCTCGATGGGCTAGGAAAAGGGAGGGAAGTGGCAGAGACAGCTGATTGGATGGTCTCAATCTTAGTGACCAGGATGTCCATGATGATCTTGCATTTGTTGAAGGTGAGGGTGAAGGAGACACGAGAGGGTGTTAAGATAGTAAGCAGTAGAGAAAAGTAGGTGATCTTTGCATTCCTGGAATAGTGAGCAATTTTGATAGACGAGATCTTCAGGACCTGATGCTTAATGTGGCCCAGCCAGATCTCGCGTCGAATGGCTAAACTTCTTGTCTGCCATAGCCATTCAAGTCTGCGTCCCTCGCACTTGAGAGCGGAGATGTGGGCCATACAAGTGGGAGCGGCCAGCTGAAGAGAGAGTAGTGGTTTTATTGAGGCATAGGGCATCAAAAGCGGAGGTAAGGATGTGGTTGAGCAGATGGGTAGCTGCAGAAATGTCGTGGTGAATGGAGGGCTAAAAGCTGGACAGTTGAAATTTTGAAAGTGCAGTTGTAAATGAATTGGGAGAATTTTTTTTCCAGGGACTGACACAGAAGTAAGTGGGTTTGGGATGTGGGTGCAGAGCAATATAAGGAAGAAAATTCTTTTTCTAACTCTTCAAGTACTTTCAGTAGCCAATTGTTTCCTTGGCCCGTATCCAATATATTCATTCAAATTCTATTCATATTTCCCAAAAAAATCTTGTTCACTCTCTTTTCTCATTTCATTTTCTTTCAACTATTTTCTCTTTTTTTCTCTTTCCTACTTTTTACTTCTCCGGTTCTCTGTTTCTCTGGTTTATTTTTTTTCTTTTCTCTTTCTATGTAGAAAGGGCAGAAAAGAGTCATTATAATGATACCAGGTATAGGGATACAGTAGAAGAATTGGGCTGTTTACATCAGAACACAACGATTGAGAAAATTTGATAGAGATGGTCAAAATTATGAGGGGTTTTGATGAGATAATTTGAGCAACATTATTTCCATTGCTTGGTGGGTTGTTAACCCGAATAACATCACTCAAAAATGAAGCAAGCAGTGAGGAATTTCTTTTACATTTGAGTTGTTCGGACATGGAAAAAGCGACGGAAGCAGATTCCATAAATAGCTGTTGAAAGAGAAGTGGATGAAATTTTTGAAAAAAAATTATAAAAGGCGGAAGCCATGGAATGGAACAAAGATACACGCTGTTTTGAATTGGTGCAGTCACAAATGTTCTTCGATGCTATAACATTTTTTGATTTTATATTCATAAAACAGCAAAAAATAACCACTGAACGTACAGGGAGCTTACTAACAGACTAGCAACTTTTATATAAAAAAAGAGCTAGTAATTTTCTGCTGGCTGCTTCTGCTTTTTTGCTGCCTCCACAAAAGGAAGAGCTAGGGATTTACAGGCAGCTGCCAGTCTCCAGACATTTCCTCAGCACCACCAATGAGTCCATAATTAACCTCAATCTGTGAGCATTTACAGAAATTACACGTTGCCCTATTAAAAGGATAGGTCAGGTTAAACACAGCTCCATTTTAGCAGCAGTTCGTGAAACAATACATCTTCAAGATCCTTCATGGTGTTGCTCACAGTTGCTAATGCAGATAAATCTTTAGTTTCACTTTGACAGCTTTATAATGAATTTTACTACATGATGAAATGTCTCAAATTAATTGTTCTTTTGATTTAAATTATTTTGTTTTTCTTTTAGTCACGTAGAAATATGTGCGAAGAAGCATTGTTGAAAATTAAAGGTGTCATCAGTTTTACTTTCCAGATGACTGTAAAAAGATGTATTGTGCGGATCCGATCTGATCTAAAAGCAGAGGTAGGTCAGTTTTTAAAAACCTGTTATTTTGGAAGGATTATTGTGTGATAATACACCAGGTAAGTTTGGTGTCCTAATTTTTAAGGAAATTAGGTGACAAGTTACAGCCTGAGGTTAAGAAGAATGAAAAGCAATTTGAAATGAGTCAAGAATTAGGGAAGACTGAGGAAAAGTAAGAATATTTGAATTCCTGAGCAAGAGTAAAAGGCAGAAAAATTAAAACTTCCCCAATTAACTCCTTGCAGTCTGAATTTAGATACTTTAATACAGGCTGTTCTCTAGTTGTTTATTGCAACCTAGGCCATATTTTTTTGGTGGTGGGGGACGTTCGAGTTGTGCCCCCAAAATGTTTGTATTGATCGGATCTTCTGCTTCACAAGAGATATGTCCGTATTATTGACTTAATGTTGCTATCTACAGGAAGCCACTCCATGTATCTATATATAAAATTCTTGAATTAGTAACATTGCAACAGCCCCCAGTCCACTGAATCAATGGCAACACCCATTACTTCCATGAGCATCATGCACCCTGTTAGTACTTGTTCAAGAGTTAGTGCTAGAACCTCTCCCAGGTCGTTGCAACAAACATTGCTAAAAGGCATGTCTTTTCCTTCATCTAACCATGCTCAAGGCTATGGGCAATATATTTGTGTACATGTATTTGCTTTGCACTCAAGTCACACCCCTTTGTCACATTCAGTATACAAAATTTGAGTCACATTTGTACTTGATTGGTTCATATTATTTATATAAAACTGAAACAAAATATAACTGAGCAGATAGGTAACTTGCCAATCAAAAGCATTTAAATTGGATACATAAACCTCCAATCAACAATGAGTGGATAGGTTACCTGATCTGTATGGCTTACATCCCAGGTTGCTAAAAGAAGTGGGAGAGAAGATAGCATAAGGGCTTGCCATAATCTTCTAATGCTCCCTAGATATGGGGAGGTGCCAGAGGATTGGAGATCGGCAAATGTGACACCCTTATTGAAGAAAGGATGGAAGGACATTCGTAGCAACTACAGACTGGTCAGTTTAGCATTAGTGGTGGGTAAGGTTTTAGAAACAGTAATGAAAAATCAACAAGTATTTGGAGAGGTTTGAGTTGATTAGGGAGAGCCAGCATGGATCTGTAAAAGGCAGATACTGCTTGAATATAATTTTTTTTTGATGAAGTAACGGAGAATGCTGATGAAGAGAAAGCAATGAATGTTGTCCTTATGGATTTTAGGAAAGCCTTTGACAAAGTACCACATAAAAGGCTGGTTACCAAAATTGATCATGGAATAGGAGGGTCACTGTCAGCTTGGATAAAAAAAATTGGCTTGAGGATAGAAAATGGCAAGTCATGGTAAATGGTTATTTTTCATACTGGAGGATGGTAGATTGCAATGTTCCCCAAGGCTCAGTTTTAGAACCACTGCTTTTTGTGATATATGTGGATATTGGATATGATTTGGTGTCACGAAAATGTGCTATGTCGAATGATGATTTTTAATCCATCACCTGGAAACCTGAATTGAATTTTAAAAAAGTGACTCGATGCTGACAACTAATGATGGCCACCCCAATTTGCATAATTGTACTTCCACATTCCAATGCATTGAGATGAAAATGGCATGTCTGCACGGACCCATCAAGGATAATGATCTGAGGAATCTGAGTGAACCACATATCCTGTTCCCATTAGCAAGGCGTCAAGGCCATTCCGTGAATACTGAACTGACCCCAGCCGTGAGAAGGTAATTCCTAGATACGGACTGACAAGTTGCAAGAGGGAATACACACTAGTAACCACCATGCTTGAATCACTGGGAGACGGTCAAGTGGCAGGCCCCCCTCCGTGTGCTTTAGCTGGTGTTTTCTCTGCAGCAGAGAGTGTGTGTGTGTAAGTTGGAGTGTGTTTTATTATTTTACTTAGATCAGTTTAAGTACAGTATAGCTAACTCTCTGTTAAACTCAAGAAAACTTGTCCGATTGGTTCTCTTTATGATCCGGCGCATAAACAGTTAAATACTTACTGAATTGGCAAGTATATCCACTTGAGCGTGGAATCTCCCTGCTCAGCATAGTGGGAAAAGTCTTTGCTCGAGTCGCTCTGAACAGGCTCCAGAAGCTGGCCGAGCGCGTCTACCCTGAGGCACAGTGTGGCTTTCGTGCAGAGAGATCGACCATTGACATGCTGTTCTCCCTTCGTCAGATACAGGAGAAATGCCGTGAACAACAGATGCCCCTCTACATTGCTTTCATTGATCTCACCAAAGCCTTTGACCTCGTCAGCAGACGTGGTCTCTTCAGACTACTAGAAAAGATTGGATGTCCACCAAAGCTACTAAGTATCATCACCTCATTCCATGACAATATGAAAGGCACAATTCAACATGGTGGCTCCTCATCAGAGCCCTTTCCTATCCTGAGTGGTGTGAAACGGCTGTGTTCTCGCACCCACACTTTTTGGGATTTTCTTCTCCCTGCTGCTTTCACATGCGTTCAAATCCTCTGAAGAAGGAATTTTCCTCCACACAAGATCAGGGGGCAGGTTGTTCAACCTTGCCCGTCTAAGAGCAAAGTCCAAAGTACGGAAAGTCCTCATCAGAGAACTCCTCTTTGCTGACGATGCTGCTTTAACATCTCACACTAAAGAGTGCCTGCAGAGTCTCATCGACCGGTTTGCGGCTGCCTGCAATGAATTTGGCCTAACCATCAGCCTCAAGAAAACGAACATCATGGGGCAGGACGTCAGAAATGCTCCATCCATCAATATTGGCGACCACGCTCTGGAAGTGGTTCAAGAGTTCACCTACCTAGGCTCAACTATCACCAGTAACCTGTCTCTAGATGCAGAAATCAACAAGCGCATGGGTAAGGCTTCCACTGCTATGTCCAGACTGGCCAAGAGAGTGTGGGAAAATGGCGCACTGACACGGAACACAAAAGTCCGAGTGTATCAGGCCTGTGTCCTCAGTACCTTGCTCTATGGCAGCGAGGCCTGGACAACGTATGCCAGTCAAGAGCAACGTCTCAATTCATTCCATCTTCGCTGCCTCCGGAGAATACATGGCATCAGGTGGCAGGACCATATCTCCAACACAGAAGTCCTTGAAGCGGCTAACATCCCCAGCTTGTACACACTACTGAGTCAGCGGCGCTTGAGATGGCTTGGCCATGTGAGCCGCATGGAAGATGGCAGGATCCCCAAAGATACATTGTACAGCGAGCTCGCCGCTGGTATCAGACCCACCGGCCGTCCATGTCTCCGCTATAAAGACGTCTGCAAACGCGACATGAAATAGTGTGACATTGATCACAAGTCGTGGGAGTCAGTTGCCAGCATTCGCCAGAGCTGGCGGGCAGCCATAAAGACGGGGCTGAAGTGTGGCGAGTCGAAGAGACTTAGTAGTTGGCAGGAAAAAAGACAGAGGCGCAAGGGGAGAGCCAACTGTGCAACAGCCCCGACAAACAAATTTCTCTGCAGCACCTGTGGAAGAGCCTGTCACTCCAGAATTGGCCTTTATAGCCACTCCAGGCGCTGCTTCACAAACCACTGACCACCTCCAGGCACGTATCCATTGTCTCTCGAGATAAGGAGGCCCAAAAGAAAGATCCACTTTAGAAATAAACCTGATGTGGTCAAACAAGGAGAGGGAAAAGAGGGGAGCCCATCGACCCCTCCTCACCTGATCGTAACACTTGGATCTTGGAATACAGAGTAAAATTTCAAAATTTGCCAATGATACTAAACTTGGATATGTGGAAGACGGTGAGGATGATACCAATCAACTGCAACAGGACATAAGATAGGCTAGCAGACAAGTGGCAGATGGAATTTAGTAGAGAGAAGTGTGAGGTGATGGCATTTTGGCAAAAGGGATAGGGAGAGGCAATATATACTAAATGGTACTGTTACGACCAGGTGAGAAGGTCTAGGGTAAATTTAAAAGCAAAATATTGCAGATGCTGGAAATCTGAAATAAAAACAAGAAATTCTGGAAATACTCAGCAGGTCTGGCAGCATCTATGGAGAGAGAAGCAGAGTTAATGTTTCAGGTCAGTGACCCTTCATGAGAAGGTCTAGGGGTTCCCTCTCAGCCTTTGCCTGGTTTAACCATAACCGGGTTTAATTTTAGGAACACCATGTTTTCAGCTCCCCCTCAGTGAATCCTTGTTCACTGCTCCAATTGCAAGGCAAAGAAATTACAGGCTTCCTTAAACAAGATAGGTTAAAGTTTATTAATGTTAAATTCTAATCTGGGTAACGACTACAAATATGCAACGCGACCAGGCCAGCATGCGTACGCGATAAACACATCCGCAGGTAGAGACAGAAAAGGTAGAAGGAATAAAGGGCAAAGTTTGAGGCAATATCTGGTAGTTACAGTCCTTTAAGTTCAACGTGGAGTCTTTTGTTGCCGGTCAGTCCTGCTGCTCGTTGGGACCCAGTTCACAGTTCAACTTGTTTCGATGTCGGAGTGTTTTCTCTCGAGGGTTACGTGTCTTCCGTGGGCACGGTGGCTTGGTGGGGGGAGAGAGAGAGAGATGCTTCCTTGTTCCAGCTTCAGTTGCACACCGCCTTCTACTCCTTTCTTTGTGGCACAATGAAACAAAACAGGTTGCCCAGCAGGTTAGTCATGTGACAAGCTCCTTATTTGGGAACAGTCTCTGTTGCGATGTTTGTGGATTTCGAAGCTCTTGGTTGGGGAGGGGTGTGGTGCTGTCTCTTACAAGATGTGGAGCCGTTGTCAGACCAATCTCTGTTAATTGAATCAGTGAGCAATCCCTTTGTCTCTCCAAGCACTGTCTCTGAGTATGCAAAAGTTCTTCCAGCCAAGTGCCTGTGATCTTCAAACCATTCATTTCTTCACTCCAGCAACAGTTTAAAAACAATGTTCTGAAGAAGGGTCAGCCTGAAGCATTAACTCTGCTTCTCTCTCCACAGATGCTGCCAGACCTGCTGAGTATTTCCAGCATTTCTTGTTTTTGTTTCAGATTTCCAGTATCTACAGTATTTTGCTTTTATAAAAGCAAAATACGTGACAAAATCAGTTTGCCTCATTCTTGACAGGTGAGGGTCTGCATGACAGTACATTTCTGAAGAGTGGACAGGGACAGAGGGACCTGGGGGAGGTTCATGTGCTTAGATCTTTCAAGGTAGCAAGACATATTGAAAGAATAGTTCGCAAAGCATATGGGATCTTGGGCTTCATAAATCGAAGTATTGAGTACAGAAGCAGGTGGTTGTACTGAATTGTGATAAAGCTCTGTTCAGCCACAGCTAGAGTATTGCGTCCATTCTGGTTACCATACTTCAGGAAGGACGTGTGGGTCCTTGAGAAGATGCGGACAAGATTTACCAGCATGGTCCCATGGATGAGGAATTTTAAGTTAGGTTGTAAAAGCTGAGATTGTCCTCCTTGCAGCAAAGGAGATCGAGGGAGTTTTGCTAGAGGTGTACAAGATTCTGACAGGTTTGAATAGGGTAGATAAAGAAAAGCTATTCCCATTGGATGATGGTGCAAGGACTAGGGGACACAGATTCAAGGTTTTGGGCAAGAGATGCATAGGGGATCTGAGGAAGAAGATTTTTATGCAGTGAATGGTAATGACCTTGGAATCGCTGTCTACAAGGGTGGTGGAAGCAGTAAATGATTTCAAAAGGAAATTAGATGGGCATTTATTTATTTATTTATTTATTTATTTAGAGATACAGCACTGAAACAAGCCCTTCGGCCCACCAAGTCTGTGCCGACCATCAATCACCCATTTATACTAATCCTACACTAATCCCATATTCCTACCACATCCCCACCTGTCCCTATATTTCCCTACCACCTACCTATACTAGGGGCAATTTATAATGGCCAATTTACCTACCAACCTGCAAATCTTTGGCTGTGGGAGGAAACCGGAGCACCCAGCGAAAACCCACGCAGACACAGGGAGAACTTGCAAACTCCACACAGGCAGTACCCAGAATTGAACCTGGGTTGCTGGAGCTGTGAGGGAAATAAACTTGCAGGGCTACGGGGGGGTAGAGCTGGGGAATGGGACTGATTGGGTTACTCTGCAGAGAGCCGGCATGGACTTGATGGGCTGAATGGCTGTTAGCGGGAATGAATCTAGAACAATCACTCGACACTCCGGTCTGCTCCAATGTCAAACAGTTTATTTAGTTATGCCAGCGGGTAGCAGGTCACTGGGCTGTCCAGATGCCTCTCCACTGAACAAAGGAAAATCATCCATACTTATACATTTTCAAACAGTTACTCAGCCCATCCCGGCCGGACATGGTCCAATCACAACGATTATCGATTATATACATTGATTAATATTAGAGCCAATAGAAGCGGTTACTCGGCATAGAGGGGCTGCATGACCGGCCCATACACAGATAGGGGACTACACATGATGTTTTCCATACCATCTTATCTTCACCTCGTTACCGGCCCATACACAGATAGGGAACTACTCATGATGTTTTCCATACCATCTTATTTTCACCTCGTTACTGGCCCATACACAGATAGGGGACTACTCATGATGTTTTCACCTCGTTACAGGCTAGCACCTTTGTCAGCATTCCACAAGGGTGTCTGCTTTTCATTTTAATTAGCCTTTTGTTTGAGATTGGATTACTCAGCTCCTGTGGAATGTGGTCAAGTTCACTGAGCCCCATGGTGCTTTGCAACCTCCTCACTGTTCACTAATATTATATGTTACTGGTTACTCAAATAATATTTAAACAGTATGATATTTACTGCAGGTCCCTCTGCGCTTGGGAATACCCTACAACAATGGCCTCCTGTCTTATAACTCTGAGTAGTTAGAAAAAGTTATCAATAAAAAGTAAGGTGATAAACCAATTAAATAGCACCATATATTTTGGAAAAATCCTCAACTGTCATTTTGGACTCTCTAAATTGAGAAACTTAGGACCAGAATGAGGATTATGACAATGAAGAGAAGAAATCCTATGTCAATAAGAAAATTATTAAACTTAAACGTCCAGTGGCATTTTCTGCATTTAACACGTCGAACATTTTCAGCAAGACACCTCTGTATCTTTGAGAAACCTAGGCTTGAGTTCGTGGAGCTAGCTCTGTTAATTAAAGAAACTTAATGGGATACAATTGTAAAAGTTTCAATAACCCCCAGAAGTACTAATGCTTTGACGACAACAATAGTCATTCACATATCATTCTAGGACTAGCTGTTTTAGGGTGTACTATTATGTCTCAATAGAAGGCTATTGAGGTCAGGAAAGCTTTTGTTAGTAACAGTGAAAGTAACCAGAATTTTGTTTTGATGTTTTACACAAAAACAGGTAAAGCTTTAACTGAGGTAACTTGCCTGCAAAACACAATGTAGGATACTACATTCAATAATTTGTTTATTTAACACATACAGTATGTCCCATGTGTGATAAATAAAAACTTGACTAAATTTGGCATTAGTTAATCTTTTTGTTTTTTAATGTATTCGTAATGGTTAAACAAGGATTTTTTAATTTGTATTTATCTCGGAACTCAACATAACAAAGACTTGTTGCAAATAGTCAAAATTCTAGGACTCTGCCATTCCTCAAGTTTACAGGGAGGGAGGTTCTGAATGAAAGTTCTGAATTTTAAATTTAAGTCGAATATTTTGCTAATTGTTGCAGAGATATTTAGTTCAAAAAAGGAAGATGCAAATTAGTTTGACATTTTCTTGTACTACTTGGCACTCGCTATCAAAAAAAACCCAGAGCAAAATAGGGGAATCATAAAGATAAAGGGCTGGTCTATCATGTTATATGGAGAGGTTTAATATAACTATTTATCTACTTGCTTTGGGTAACTAAAATGCTTTATTCCTGTTAGCGGGAATGAATCTAGAGGAATCACTCGACACACGGGTCTGCTCCAATGTCAAACAGTTTATTTAGTTACGCCAGTGGGGAGCAGGTCACTGGGCTGTCCAGATGCCTCTCCACCGAACAAAGGAAAATCATCCATACTTATACATTTTCAAACAGTTACTCAGCCCATCCTGGCTGGACATGATCCAATCATAACGGTTATTGATTACATACATTACACATATTAACAATTAGATTACTCATTAGGCATCATGTGGCTACGTGATCAGCTCATAGGAAGCCCCCTGATCATCTTGTGATGTTTCCCAGACCCCCTTATCAACTATCCTTGAGTCTTCACAATGAATCCTTCTACCTCTATCAAGCTTGCATTCCTGATTGCTTCGTGCAGTCTGCAGTTACACAAAGCAGCTGTCTTATACACTGATATGAGGGGCCCTCCTTGGTCAGGCTAATTGCTTGTGCTAAGCAGTACCATGCTCAAGGCTGCAAGCTAACTAACTTGTCCCACAATGCCTTGGGTAAATACTCCATTTTGTAACAATATGTGGCTATACTTTCATCATATATATATATATATATATATATATATATAATGTATTTATTTAGCTGCATCGGCCACAATTTTTTCCTTCTACAATTCCAGAAACCAATCAAAAAATGCTCAGTATTTCTGTGATTTCTTTTAAACTGCGATTGGATTCTTTCAATTTAAATGTTAACCCATTGCCTTGCATCAGTTATCTCTAACTAACTCACCGTGAGCCTTACACTGGAATTACCTGTATTCATCTTTTATTGTAGGCACTGGCATCTGCTATTGCGGCAACCAAAATTTTGAATGCACAACAAGTGATCAAAAATGAAAATGGAGAAGAGGTAAGATAAATGTCTTCCATTTGAGATTTTAAAGACTATTTAATGTGCTTGCATTTTTGTCTAAGTCCCAAGGCCACTTGTCATTTGTAGCAATGAGAGAGGCAAACAACCTACTAAGCATTCATGAATATTGATCGAATCAGAAATCCGTTCCCAGGAGAGATATCGACACACTTAGATCAACACTCTGGCACTTTATTTTTCCTTCTCTCCCTCTGGGTATCATGTAGCTTTTGCTTTTCCACCCAGTAATCCAGTATTGGTCCTAAATGTGGCCGAGTTCCAATGGGCATGAACCAAGGACTACCTTTTGCTTAATACTATACATTGAGGCTCCCTAACTATACAACCAATTGAGACAAATACAATACTTGCCTGAATGCACTCTTCATCTATCTCTATAGACTATTCTTGTTGTTCGGCATTTATACAACCATGTTTTCTATAACCTAAAAGTAGCAGTGAGGTTCCTCCAAACGTTCTTTTGTAAATGGTAGCTATTTTGTTATTAATTAGATTTTATTACATTATTTCCAGATTGTATAATAAAAAGCGCAAGGGGAGAGCCAAGAGCCAACTGTGTAACAGCCCCGACAAACAAATTTTTCTCCAGCGCCTGTGGAAGAGCCTGTCACTCTAGAATTGGCCTTTATAGCCACTCCAGGCACTGCTCCACACACCACTGACTACCTCCAGGCGCTTACCCATTGTCTCTTGAGATAAGGAGGCCAAAGATAAGATAATTGGAACAGTGAAAAAAGATCAAAATGTCCTGTATTCCATATCATACAGGGAAGTTTAAGATTGATGTTCAGACACATTCACATTATAAATTAATGTTTATGTATTGAACTTGTCATTTTTACGTATCATTATTTTTGTCCTAAATTATTCTCATTAAAGATGTAATGCCCCTTGTGGTTATATATAGCCTTTAGAAAGATAAATTGTACAGCTAAAGCTCTGTGTATGAAAAAAAAAGTTATGTGGTTATAGGTCAATATATTTTGCTAGCTTTTTGAAAAATATGTCTTATACAGCTATAAACTGAGAGAGGGGAATATGCAACGAGACCTGGGTGTTCTTGTACACCAGTCACTGAAGGTAAGCCTGCAGGTCCAACAGGTGGTAAAAAAGGCAAATGGTATGTTGGCCTTCATAGCAACAGGATTAGAGTACAGGAGCAGGGATGTCTTGCTGCAATTATACAGGGCCTCAGTGAGGCCACACCTGGAATATTGTGTGCAGTTTTGGTCTCCTTATCTGAGGAAGGATGTTCTTGCTATAGAGAGAGTGCAACGAAGGTTTACCAGACTGCTTCCTGGGATGGTGGGACTGATGTATGAGGAGAGATTGAGTCGTTTAGGATTATATTCGCTGGAGTTCAGAAGAGTGAGGGGGCATCTCACAGAAACCTATAAAATTCTAACAGGACTTGACAGAGTAGATGCAGGAAGGATGTTCCCGATGGTGGGGGAGTCCAGAACCAGGGGTCATAGTCTAAGGATATGGGGTAAACCTTTCAGGACAGAGATGAGGAGAAATTTGTTCACTCAGAGTGGTGAAACGTAGAAAATAAGAGCAGGAGTGGGCCCTTTGACCCTGCTCTGCCTTTCATTAAGATCATGGCTGATCATCCAACTCAGTAGCCTGTTCCTGCTTTTGCCCCATACCCTTTGATCCCTTTAGACCAAAGAGCTATATATAACTCCTTCTTGAAAACATACAATGTTTTGGCCTCAACTGCTTTCTGTGGTAACGACTTCCACAGGCTCACCACTCTCTGGATGAAGAAATTTCTCCTCCTCTCACAGTATGCATTAATGATTTAGATGAGGGAACTAAATGTAATATCTCCAAATTTGCAGATGACACACAACTGGGTGGGAGGGTGAGTTGTGAGGAGGAATCAGAGAGGCTTCAGGGTGATTTGGACAAGTTGAGTGAGTGGGCAAATGCATGGCAGATGCAGTATCATTTTTTTTTTTAATTCATTCATGGGATGTGGGCAACGCTGGCCAGGCCAGCATTTATTGCCCGTCCGTAATTGCCCTTGAGAAGGTGGTGGTGAGCTGCCTTCCTGAACCGCTGCTGTCCATTTGGGGTAGGTATACCCACAATGTTGTCAGGAAGAGAGTTCCAGGATTTCGACCCAGCATCAGTGAAGGAACGGCGATATAGTTCCAAGTCAGGATGGTGTGTGACTTGGAGGGGAACTTGCAGGTGGTGGTGTTCCCGTGGATTTGCTGCCCTTGTCCTTCCAGTTGGTAGAGGTCGCGGGTTTGGAAGGTGCTGTCTAAGGAGCCTTGGTGCATTGCTGCAATGCATCTTGTCGATGGTACACACTGCTGCCACTGTGTGTCGGTGGTGGAGGGAGTGATTGTTTGTAGATGGGGTGCCAATCAAGTGGGCTGCTTTGTCCTGGATGGTGTCGCGCTTCTTGTGTTGTTGGAGCTGCGCCCATCCAGGCAGGTAGAGAATTTTACATCACACTCCTGACTTGTGCCTTGTAGATGGTGGACAGGCTTTGGGGAGTCAGGAGGTGAGTTACTCGCCTCAGGATTCCCAGCCTCTGACCTGCTCTTGTAGCCACGGTATTTATATGGCTACTCCAGTTCAGTTTCTGGTCAATGGTAGCCCCTAGGATGTTGATAGTGGGGGATTCAGCGATGGTAATGCTGTTGAATGTCAACGGGAGATGGTTAGATTCTCTCTTGTTGGAGATGGTCATTGCCTGGCACTTGTGTGGTGCGAATGTTACTTGCCACTTATCAGCCCAAGCCTGGATATTGTCCAGGTCTTGCTGCATTTCTAAACGGATTGCTTCAGTATCTGAGGAGTCACGAATGGTGCTGAACACTCTGCAATCATCAGCAAACATCCCCACTTCTGACCTTTATGATTGAAGGAAGGTCATTGATGAAGCAGCTGAAGATGGTTGGGCCTAGGACACTACCCTGAGGAACTCCTGCAGTGATGTCCTGAAGCTCAGATGATTGACCTCCAACAACCACAACCATCTTCCTTTGCGCTAGGTATGACTCCATCCAGCGGAGGGTTTTCCCCATGATTCCCATTGACCTCAGTTTTGCTAGGGCTCCTTGATGACATACTCGGTCAAATGCTGCCTTGATGTCAAGGGCAGTCACTCTCACCTCACCTCTTGAGTTCAGCTCTTTTGTCCATGTTTGAACCAAGGCTGTAAAGAGGTCAGGAGCTGAGTGGCCCTGGCGGAATCCAAACTGAGCGTCACTGAGCAGGTTATTGCTAAGCAAGTGCCACTTGATGACACCTTCCATCACTTTACCTATTGAGAGTAGGCTGATGGGGTGGTAATTGGCTGGGTTGGACTTGTCCTGCTTTTTGTGTACAGGAAATACCTGGGCAATTTTCCACATTGCAGGGTAGATGCCAGTGTTGTAGCTGTACTGGAACAGCTTGGCAAGGGGCGCGGCAAGTTCTAGAGCACAGGTCTTCAGTACTATTGCCGGAATATTGTCAGGGCCCATAGCTTTTGCAGTATCCAGTGCCTTCAGTCGTTTCTTGATATCACGCGGAGTGAATCGAATTGGCTGAAGTCTGGCATCTGTGATGCTGGGGACTTCAGAAGGTGGCCGAGATGGATCATCAACTCGGCACTTCAGGCTGAAGATTGTTGCAAATGCTTCAGCTTTATCTTTCGCACTGATGTGCTGGGCTCCCCCATCATTGAGGATGGGGATATTTGAGCCACCTCCTCCAGTTAGTTGTTTAATTGTCCACCACGATTCATGGCTGGATGTGGCAGGACTGCAGAGCTTAGATCTGATCCGTTGGTTATGGGCTCGCTTAGCTCTGTCTTAGCAGTTTGGCACGCAGATAGTCCTGTATTGTAGCTTCACCAGGTTGACACCTCATTTTGAGGTATGCCTGGTGCTGCTCCTGGCATGCCCTTCTGCACTCTTCATTGAACCAGGGTTGTTCTGGCTTGATGGTAATGGTAGAGTGGGGGATATGCTGGGCCATGAGGTTACAGATTGTGGTTGAGTACAATTCTGCTGCTGCTGATGGCCCACAGCGCCTCATGGATGCCCAGTTTTGCATTGCTAGATCTGTTTGAAATCTATTCCATTTAGCACGGTGGTAGTGCCACACAACACGATGGACGGTATCCTCAATGTGAAGGCGGGACTTCGTCTCCACAAGGATTGTGTGATGGTCACTCCTACCAATACAGTCATGTACAGAAGCATCTGCAGCAGGCAGATTGGTGAGGACAAGGTCAAGTATGTTTTTCCCCCTTGTTGGTTCCCCCACCACCTACCGCATACCCAGTCTAGAATATATGTCCTTTAGGACTCGGCCAGCTCAGTCAGTAGTGGTGCTACCGAGCCACTCTTTGTGATGGACATTGAAGTCCCCCACCCAGAGTACATTTTGTGCCCTTGGCACCCTCAGTGCTTCCTCCAAGTGGTGTTCAACGTGGTGGGGTACTGAGTCATCAGCTGAGGGAGGGCGGTAGGTGGTAATCAGTAGGAGGTTACCTTGCCCATGTTTGACCTGATGCCATGAGACTTCATGGGGTCCGGAGTCGATGCTGAGGACTCCCAGGGCAACTCTCTCCCTACTGTATACCACTGTGCCACCACCTCTGGTGGGCCTGTCCTGCCGGTGGGCAGGACATACCCGGGGATGGTGATGGCAGTGTCTGGAACATTGTCTGTAACCTATGATTCCGTGAGTATGACTATGTGAGGCTGTTGTTTGACAAGTCTGTGGGACAGCTCTCCCAACTTTGGCACAAGCCCCCAGATGTTCGTAAGGAGGACTTTGCAGGGTCGACAGGGCTGGGTTTGCCGTTGTCGTTTCCGGTGCCTGGGTCGATGCCGGGTGGTCCGTCCGGTTTCATTCCTTTTTATTGACTTAGTAGCGGTTAGGTACAACTGAGTGGCTTGCTAGGCCATTTCAGAGGGCATGTAAGAGTTAACCACATTGCTGTGGGTCTGGAGTCACATGTAGGCCAGACCAGGTAAGGACAGCAGATTTCTTCCCTAAAGGACATTAGTGAACCAGATGTGTTTTTACAACAATCGACAATGGTTTCATGGCCATCATTAGACTCGCTTTTAATTCCAGAATTATTAATTAAATTCAAATTCCACCTTCTGCTGTGGTAGGATTCGAGCCCATGTCCCCAGAGAAATACCCTGGGTCTCTGGGTTACTAGTCCAGTGATAATACCACTACGCCACTGCCTACCCATAATGTGGATAATTGTGAAGTCCTGAAAGGTTTACCCCGTATCCTTAGACTATGACCCCGGTTCTGGACTCCGCCACCATCGGGAACATCCTTCCTGCATCTACCCTGTCAAGTCCTTTTAGAATTTTATAGGTTTCTGTGAGATCCCCCTCACTCTTCTGAACACCAGCGGATATAATCCTAACTGACTCAATCTCTCCTCATCCGTCAGTCCTGCCATCCAGGAATCGGTCTGGTAAACCTTCGCTGCACTCTCTCTATAGCAAGAACATCCTTCCTCAGATAAGGAGTCCAAAACTGCACACAATATTCCAGGTGTGGCCTCACCTGGGCCCTGTATAATTGCAGCAAGACATCCCTGCTCCTGTATTCGAATCCTCTCGCTATGAAGGCCAACATACCGTTTGCCTTTTTTACCACCTGTTGCATCTGCATGCTTACCTTCAGCGACTGGTGTACAAGAACACCCAGGTCTCGCTGCATATTCCCCTCTCTCAGTTTATAGCCGTTCAGATAATAATCTGCCTTCTGGTTTTTGCTACCAAAGTGGATAACCTCACAGTTGCTGGGAGCAGGGGGAAAAATTTTTGACTATATTTTGAAGATCAGTCGTCCAAATAATAGAAAAATCTTGGAGCTTGTTTGTAACTGTCTAAAACATTGCTTTCCTTTCTCCTGCCCACATCCTTATCTATCCTCTGCATAAAGAAAAACTTACTGTTCTTTAACTTAGTCCTGTGCTTGCTTAGCTTGTATGCACAACCCCTTATTTTTGCTAACCTACTGAGTCCAAATAGTTGCTCCACACAACAGTTTAGTTTCTTCATCATTTTGAACACATCAGTTAAATCTCTCCGAAGTCTATGCCATCCTGCGATCAAAAGGCCCAGCTTCTTGGGCTGAATTTTATCAACACACTGCGCTCCACGGTGGCGCGCTATGAATTTAGCGGCCTTCCGATACGGAAGTGCAGCCTCACAGCCCCCGTGATATTACACGCAGGGGCTCATTTAGATGGCGGGGGTGGAGCGGCCGCCCCTGATGACGAAAAGGGGGCGGCCGCAGGGCCCCAGCAACGGCGCGGCACCATTTTTAAAGGGCTTCAAGCCCTTCAGGATATATTTAAAGGTGTCGGTGTGATTTTTAAAAATTAATAAACGTTTAATTTAATATTGAATCCCTTCTCCCACCTCCCCCCACTGAGTCCTCAACACATAAATTAACCTATCTACCCCCCCCCCCCCCCCCCCCCCCCAAAATTCACTCTTTGAAATTCCGATCACTCTTTGAAATTCCGATCTTTCCCCTCCGAACTTCAGTATCTTTGACCCTAAACCCCTTCGCACTATCCCCACAACGAATAGGAATAGTTTTCCCAGCTACCTCTTTTCCAACCCCCCTGCCCCATCCTGATAATTTTATTCCTCCCCCTTCCCCATCAGTGTCTCACCTCAGAACTCCAATGGAGTTCCTAAGGCGCGCAAATTGCGGCTGATTGGCTGTAAAATCGGCGTGGGGTGGCAGCCATCGGCAGGTAAGTTCATATGCATTTTAATTATCCTCATTTTAATATTTTATTGAAGGCCCCACCGCTTGGCAGCAAGGGGGGGGCCACACCGAGGCCTCGCCACCACTAATATCCAGTGGGGCCTTCCGGCGTCGTGGGTCGTGGCTGGCCCCTCCCGCTAGCAATTTAGGGGTCTCCCCGCCATGACCCATGGCGCGAGGGGCAGGTAAAATTCAGCCCCTTAAGTCTATTGTGATAGCTAAGGATTTTTAAACTAGGGATCATTCTGGTGGCACTCCTTGAATCTTTGCCATGGCCTCTATCACCCATCATGTGATGGTGTGTTAACTGATTACAGTCTTCCAGATGAGACCTAACTAGAGTTTTTTTTTTCATCTGAATTCTGCTAACTCAGAACAGATATCGTATTTGCATACTCCTAGTTACAGAACTCATTGAGGTAACGTAATATGTAGTTAAGAATTTTACAATGTTATAGTTTATCCTTCTAGTTTCAACAGAGAGGTTTTTTTTTTTGGAGGGGGAGATGTTGAACTGGAAAAACACAGCTGGGTAAGTTGGGTATTCATCTGTGGCTGAAAATCTGATGTAAAAAGAAATCAGAAACTAAATGTGAGATGAACAAAATAATGGAGACATGAGAAATAATGGGTGAAACTGGATGTGTAGAGAATTATAACAATATTCTTGGAAGATTGGGGAAAAATTCAGTTCTGCCAATAGGAAGAGGTTTCTGCTGCCAGCAATGATCCCTAAAACAATTATCCAAAACTGAGATATATGACTGAAAAGATTTTAGAAATTGATCACATAACCACAGAATAGATTCTTTTTCTGAAACCATTTGTACATAAAAGTGAAACCTTTGATTTTTGCCTATGTGATCTTAGATTAAAGTTCACTATACAACAATCCCACCCCACCTTCAGACTCTACTACTCCAATGTTTTCCTGCCTGTGTTCCACCCTCCATCCTCTGTAAACTTTAACTCATACAAAACTATACTGCCCATATCTTATCCCAAATCAGGATCCACTCACCATCACCCCTGTCCTTGCTGACCTACATTGGCTATAAGTCAACTAATGCCTTAAATTTGAAATTTTGTTCCTTGTTTTTAAATCACTACATGCTTTTGCTCTCCTTTATTTCTGGTGACATTCTCTAGCCCTACACTCCTGAGTCCCCCAGACTCTCCATTCCTCAGCCTCTGGGCACAGCAACCTGCCTTTTCCCCATTCCTGCCAGCTGTACCTTCAACTGCCGAAGCTCCATGTTCTGGAATTCCTTCCCCAAGTCTCTCCACCACCACTTCGACCAAACTTTTAGTCTTCCCTCCTAATCTCTCCTTCATTAGCTCTGCATCCAGCTTTCCCTTGTGTCTCTGTGAAGTTCATTGAGTTTTTTTCAATGTAGAAGCTGCAATATAAATGCAAGTTGTTATATTACTGAAAATTCTCTGTCCCAATATTACTACCTTCTGGATGAAAGGAATTGAAATTGTGGAAAAAGGAAATTGGGCTTGTTTACTTTGGGACAAGAAATTATATCGTCCCCTAATTGAAGTTTTGAAGATTAGGACAGGAATTGAATAGCTTGATCTCGACAAATTGTTCTCTGGTGAAGGGTTCAAATACTGAATGATACAGGTTAAAAATTAAGTTGGGAGTAAGAAGTGAAGTCAAGCTAAAAGGAATAGAAATATGAAATACAATACCAAGAAGACCAAGGAAATGAACGGTATAAATACATTTGAGAAAATAGAAGAGCTGAAGGATTAAGGAGTATGATGTGAAGACCGATAAATGTGTTCAATTTATCAAAGGAAATGGGATATTCGTTTTTGCCTAACAGCTTGCTTCTGTTCCCATTCAAGTATTTATCCAGTTCCCTTTTGCAAGTTATTATTGAATTTGTTTCCACCACCCTCTCAGACAGTGCATTCCAGCTGAAGACAACATGCTGCATTATTTTCTTCCTGCCATCTTGTGTCTGGTTCTTTTGCCAGTTACCTTAAATGTACATCCTCAGGTTAGCGACCCTTCTACCGCTGGACTATTTAGTTCGTGTTACTTCTCCATGTTCCTCCTACCAAAATATATCACTTCACACTTACCTGCATTAAATTTTATCTGCTATATGTCTGCCCATTTCACCCATCTATATCCTCCTGAAGTCTGATATATTCTCCTCATTGTTTACTGCATTTGTGAGTTTTGTCTCAACTGCAAACTTTGAAATTATGCCCCCGATGCCCAAGTTGGGGTTGTTGTATATCGAAAAGAGCATTCGTTCTAACACTGATCCCGATGGCTTTACTTATATTTTCTTTGCCAGCTTTTTTTGAGGGGCAAGGGGGTGGCGCGTAGGTGCCTCCATATGTCGTGTTTTGTATTTTGTGCTTGCCTATTGTTGAGCAAAAGTGATGGAGTTCAGTCTAGATCATCCATCTCAGAAGTAGAGAAAATGTGGGTCGGTGGCTGGGCTATAGTTACATCTATTGTATTTTATCAAAATAATGTTATAGTTTTCAAAATTTTATGCTAGAATATAACTTGTATGAAAGAGTTTAAATAAATTATCTCTGTTAATGGCACCATATCTGATTGCTATTCCTAGTGAAATACTAAGTGACATTCTAAATGTATTATTTTAGAATATACTAATCTGTGACAACTGCAGGAAATGTTTCCGGTCCTTCCCCAGGTGGTGGTTGCTGGCATTGTTTGAAGTTTTTAATCATTATCTTATAGATGCTGGTTCCGTTCCAAGGTACACTTGTTGAAGTTGAGGAAAATACAGAATTACCAGATTACTTGCCTGAAGATGAGAGTCCTGCGAAGGATGGTGACAATGCAGTGTCCCGTGTTGGGAGTAAGCAAGAAGTCGGTAGCGGCTGGTTCAGTACAGCAGCAAACTTTTTATCAAGGTCATTTTATTGGTGACTGGTGGTTGTAGCAGCGCCAAACTTGGGTATGAGTAGGACTGTGGAATTTGGGTGACTGTTTTCCCATTGTTATGGTGAATTGTCAAGTGCAATTTGCAATAATGCAGAAACTGTTGCAGTTTATAGAGGCTTTAAGTATACTGCATTTTCACTTAAGCGAGAAGTTAAGCCATCAGCAATAGAAGAGATCCCTTCTGCCTTTATCCTTAAATTGCCTCACAATCATGTTTTTATTTTCCTCCAACGGGTCCACATCAGTACCAAATGACATCAAAAGTGAAGCTTAAGAAACCAGAGTTTGGATGGATTCTTCTGCAGGATCCTACATAGAGAACCCACACTCAGCTCTATCCCTTGAATATTGTACAGAAGATCTCTTTCAGCTATGTTAATATAAGGAGTATTGTGCATGAATTATGCTTTTTTTGATAGATTTCAATGACATTTTTGAATATTAGCAGTTTCTTTAAGACCTAAAGGGTTGCACACATTTGCCTTTTTTTTTGTTCAAATTCTAAAGCCTTCATTGTAAATGCCTTTTTGTTTCTGTTTTCCATCTGAATCCTGAAATTCATTATGTTCATTGGTGCAATTTGTAACTTATTAATATTCAGCTATTTCTGTACACAAAAGTTGCACCCTGCTCATAGTGTACAGTAAATGAACTGACATGCTGCCTTCTAATCTGGTTTGGCAACATTTAAAGGAATTTGTCAAAAGCCCATTAACTGCACTTTGATGTTACAATGCAACAATTTTATTTTGTCAGACATGTATTAAAACTATAGTTTGACATTCGAATGTTTGAGGTGATAGGTATGTATAGTATTCAGCATATAAAATCTTTGTTACTAATTCACATTCATATAGTTAACATTTAGTTTGTGCCAATAGCCTGTATGTTATTCTATAAATGTGTTTATCCCTGAACTACATTTTCCATTAAACATATTGTATATGGACTACACTTCCAAATTTTAAAAGATGAGTTTCTTTGCATTATCCCACATTTGCACATTTTCTGGTACTTTTTAGAAACAATAACTCTATTATACTTGAATCCCTGTGTCATGTTCAGTCTTGCAAATCACATCTAAAATGAAAGATAATCCACATTTCTGCCTGGTGCAGATCAGTTGGTCTGGTTGTACACTATATATTAGAGATGTTTATTCATCGACTGTGGAAGGAAAATGATCAACATTCTGTAAAGATTATGAATGTTGCTCGTAATTTGGCTTGAGTTGGCATCTTGCATTTATTGTAATTTTGTTAGCGTAAAATAATTACACAATTCAAAATCATTGTATTTATAGAAATCTATTTTAAATAGCTGAACTGGCCATCCTTTTATGACGTTATGAGGTAATGCATTTCCATACAAATCATTTCTGTGGTACCACTTGAAATTGTGTTATGTTTCTAGTGCGGATTGTTTTAGAGGAAGTTACACTCAATATTTTCAGATTTCTGATCTGATCTGATCTCCACAATCTGCATTTTATTTTTCCTATGTAAGACTGAAATGAGAATTAGTTTATAGTTGAGGACTCTGTAGTTACCAGATCAATGATTTGTAATGATTTTGTTCTTAATGTGCTGTTAGGTAATTTGTTATTTTTGCATAGACATTGATAAGAAAAATGCATTTACTGACTTGTTCATCTAGTTCTCTTTTAGGACCCTTTGAAGAAGTAATCAAACTGTATTCAGTGCTTATGAGGGCTCAGCTTTGATCAGTAATACTTCTTGAGAAATGCAAATTAGTTTTATTTCATAGCAGAGTGTTGGTACTCTCAACATATGAGCTGTCATCTTGAATATGCTTCATTCTTTTAAAGGTAAAATATTTGCAAACAAAGTAAAACATAGTCATATGCTTGTGTTTTTAAGTGTGATTTCAAAATTGGCTAACTCCATTGTCTTTACTATCATGCTGTAGTTATGCTCTCCATATCGGTGCAATACCTTTTGAAAGTCGTGTCGGCAGATAAGAGTTGTAATTCCTGCTTGCACTCCAGGGAGGGATATGAAGACTGTAGGCTCAGGGTTCTTGTGTATGTATGCTTGGTCACATGCTGTGAGTATGCATGAGCCCATCTTGTACGGCATTGTGGGCTACTTTCCTTGTAATTTTGCATCAGCTGGAACTGGGAGAAAGCCACCTCTTCTAAGCAGTCTCTCTGCAGACACCATTTTACACATCGCCACAACATCGACAGTTTTGCACTGCATGTTTGACATTTAAGGTAGTATTATTGCTATACATTCAATATAGCTGGTTACAACAACTTGTATTTATGTAGCACCTTTTAAATGTAATAAAATGTCCCAAGGTGCTACATAGGAGCATTATAAAGCAAAATTAAACACTGATCCACATAAGGCAATATTAGGGCAAATACCCAAAAGCTTGGTCAAAGATGTAGACTTGAAGTGTCAAAGAAAGAGTGGTGCAGATGTTTAGAGAGAGCATTCCAGAGCTTAGGACCTGGGCAGCTGAACACCCAGCCACCAGTGGTGGAGCAATTAAAATCTGGGATGCTCAAAAGGGCCAGAATGAGATATCTCCGAGGGTTGTGGGGTTGGAGGAGATTATAGTGGTAGGGAGGAAGAGATGAGGGCATGAAGGGATTTGAAAACAAGGATGAGAATTTTAAAATCAAGACATTTCTTGTCCATGAGCCAATGTAGGTCAGTGAGCATAGGGAAGTTAGGTGAATGGGACTTGGTCTGAGTAAGTACTTGGATTTTGGAAAAACTGATCTTTACGGTGGGTAGAATGTGGGAGATCAGCCAGGTTTGCATTGGAATAGTTAAGTCTAGAGGTAACAAAAGCATGAATGAAGGTTTTAGCAGCATATGAGCTGAGGCAGGGGCGAATTTGGGCAATGTTACGGAGGTGGAAATAGGCAGTCTTAGTGATGGCCCGAATATATGGTTGATAGCTCATTTTGGAGTCCAATATGTCACCAAGGTGACAAACAGTCTGGTTTAGTCTCAGACAGTTACCAGGGAAAGAGGTGGAGTTGGTAGCTAGGGAACACCGTTTGAAGCAGGGACTGAGGACAATGGCTTCAGTCTTCCCAATATTTAATTGGAGAAAATTTCTGCCCATCCATTGAATGTCAGATAAGCAGTCTGATAATTAGCAACTGTGGAGGGGTCGAGAGAGGTGGTGGTGAGGTAGAGCTGAATGTCGTCACTTGCATGCAAAAACTCAGACGGTACTTTCGGATGATGTCGCTGAGGAGCAGCCTGTAGATGAGAAATAGGAGGGTGCAGGAAGAGAAGCCATTGCAAGTGATACTCTGGCTATGATTAGATAGATAGGAATGGAACCGGACGAATGCAGTCCCATCCTGGTGGATGAGACCTTGGAGGAGGATTGTGTAGTCAAACGTGTGGAAGGTGCATACAGGTCAAGAAGGATAAGGAGCAATAGTTTACTTTTGTCACAGTCATGTAGGATGTCATTTGTGACTTTGATCGCCATTCACTACTGTGGCAGGGGTAAAAATGTGATCGGAGGGATTCAAACATGAATCTGTAGGAAAGAGGGGCATGAATTTTGGAGGCAACAACACATTCAAGGATTTTGGAGGGGACTAGAAGGTTGGAGATGGGGTGGTAGTTTGCAAGGCTGGTTGGAGTTGGGGTTTTTTTTTAAGGAGAGAGGAATAACACCTGAAAAGGGAGAACCATTAACAACATTTAAGAGGCATCTGGACAGGTACTTGAATGAGCAAGGCATAGAGGGATATGGAATTAATGCAGGCAGGTGGGATTAGTATAGATAGACGTTATGGTCGGCATGGACGCAGTGGGCCGAAGGGCCTGTTTCTATGCTGTACGACTCTATGACTCTAACATCAGCTAACATGGGAACCAGGAGGGGAAGTTGGGTGGTCAGCAGTTTTGTGGGAAGAGGGTTGAGGGAGCAGGAAGTGGACAGGATGAGCTCAAACAGGACATGAGGGGAGATAGGAAAGAAGAGAAAGGTTTCAGTTCAGGGCTAAGGCAGGGGAGATCTTTAGAGGAAGTTTGATCCGATGGACTAGTGGACAGGAGGGAAGTGGCAGATGCAGCTGATTGGATGGTCTCGATCTTAAGTGACAAAGAAGTCTGAGTTGCTCACATTTGTTGTTGGAGGTAAGGGGGGAGGAGATGGGAGTGGGGTTTAAGAAAATGATTTGCAGTAGAGAAAAGCAGCTGGGGGGGGGGGGGGGGGGTGGGGGGTGGGGGCGTTATCCTTGTATTCCAGGAAGATCTTGGAAGAGTGAGCAATTTTAGCAGATGATTGCATGACCCGATCGTTCTTTGTGCTCCAGCCAGATCTGGCAGTAAATGGCTACCCTGTTGTCTGCCATATCCTTTCAAGTCTGCATCCTTTGGACTTAAAGGGGTGGAGATGAGGGCTGCACTGGGGGAATGACCAAGGTGAGAGAAAGTAATGGTTTTATTGAATACTAGGGCATCAAAGGTGGAGGTGAGGGTACAGTTTAGCAAATCATTAGCTGCAGAAATGTTTGATAGGGTAAACGTCGTAAGAAATGGCTGTCTAATAATCTTTATAGAACCGCTCAAACTTTATAGAATTTTAAACATTAATTGCATCTCCTCTCTCTCCCTCCATCTGTCCGGCTTATCGGGTAATTACAATTTATATTTATGCATACAGCATAGTGTATGCAATTGCAAAATGTGGTATGAAATTGAACAACATAACTCAGATTTCGTTACAACTAATTTATCCAATGTCAGTTAGAGTAATGCTGGAGGTCCTACATAGTTATACAGCACAGAAACATGCCCTTCGACTCATTGTGTCTGTGCTGGCCATCAAGCACCCATCTGTTCTAATCCCATTTTCTAGCGCTTGGCCTGTAGCCTTGTATGCTATGGCGTTTCAAGTCCTCCTCTAAATACTTCTTAAATGTTGTGAAAGTTCCTGCCTCAACCACCCATTCAGGCAGTGTGTTCCAGATTTCAACCACCCTCTGGGAGAATTTCTTTCCCCTCAAATCCCCTCTAAACCTCCTGCCCCTTACCTTAAATCTGTGCCACCTGGTTATTGACCCCTCCGCTAAGGGAAACAGTTTCTTCCTATCTACCCTAGTTATGCTCCTCATAATTTTGTATACCACAATCAGGTCCCCCCTCAGCATTCTCTGCTCTAAGGAAAACAACCGTAGCCTATCTAGTCTCTCTTCAGAGCTGAACTGCTCCAGCCCAGGCAACATTCTGGTGAATCATTTCTGCACCCTCGCCAGTGCAATCCATGCTTCCTATAGTGTGGCAGCCAAAACTGTACACAGTACTTCAGCTGTGGCCTAACGAGTGTTTTATACAGCTCCATCATAACCTCCCTGCTATGCTTCGGCTAATAAAGGCCAGTATTCCATATGCCTTCCTAACCACCTTATCTACCTGTGCTGCTGCCTTTAGTTATCTATGGATATGTTCACCAAGGTCCCACTGACCTTATTTAGAGGAGGAGTCTGTACTTCCTAGGGTCCTACCATCCATTGTATATTCCCTTGCCTTGTTCGTCCTCCCAAAATGCATCACCTCACACTTATGATTAAATTCCATTTGCCCTGCTTTGTCTATCTTACCAGCCCATCTATATCGTCCTGTAATCTAAGGCTTTCCTCCTCACTATTTACGACACCAACAATTTTCATGTCATCTGCGCACTTACTGATCATACCTCCTATATTCACGTCTAAATCATTAATGTACACTACAAATAGCAAGGGTCCTAGCACAGATCCCTGCGGTACACCACTGGTCACAGGCTTCCAATCGCAAAAACAACCTTTGACCATCACCATGCGGGACCTATCGAAAGCCTTTCTGAAGTCCATGTAGACTAAAGGCCTGCTACCCGACGGGACCCGACGACACGTGTCGGGTTCGGGTCGGGCCCATCCTCCAAATCCAGCTTTCAGGCTCAGGTCGAGCCGAGTCCTGGTCGGGCCAGGCTGGACTTGCATGGTAAGTGCTCTGCTGGTAAGTGTTGAAATTAAAAAACTTACCTGAGCTGGGAGTCCGGGAGGAAGCTGAGTCTGCGCAGTGAGCGAGTGATGTCACTGTGACGTCATCACTCATGCGCTGCAGCTTCCTGGAGGTTCCGAGTCTGAAGGAAAGTAAAGGGATCGTCTGGTCAGGTCGAGTCGGGCTCGGGGCAAAATCAGAGGGGCTCGAGCCGGGTCAGGCTCGGGTCCGGTGTGGTTCGGTCGGGCTCTTTTTCCCGACCTAAGCAGTCCTTTGATGTAAACTACATCAACTGCTTTGCCCTCGTCTACACATCTAGTCACCTCCTCGAAAATGCAATCAAGTTTGTTAGACATGATCTCCCCCTGACAAAGCCATGCTGACTATCCTTGATTAATCCCTGCCTCTCCAAGTGGAGTTTAATCCTGTCCCTCAGAAATTTTTACAATAGTTTCCCTACCACTGATGTTAGACTCACTGGCCTATAATTACCTGGTTTATCCCTGCTACCCTTCTTGAATAATGGTACCACGTTCGCTATTCTCCAGTCCTCTGGTACCTCTCCTGTGGCTAGAGAGGATTTGAAAATTTGTGTCAGAGCCCCTGCTATCTCCTCCCTTGTCTCACATAACAGCCTGGGATACATCTCATCTGGGCTTGGGGAATTATCCACTTTTAAGCCCGCTAACACTACTAATACCTCCTCCCTTTCAATGCTAATTTGTTCGAGTATATCACAATCCCCCTCTGCTCTCAACACTACATTGTCCTTCTCCATAGTGAACACAGATGAAAAGTAATCATTTAAAATCTCACCTATGTCCTCTGACACCATACACACGTTGCCACTTTGGTCCCTAATGGGACCTACTCTTTCCCTGGTTATCCTCTTGCCCTTAACATACTTATAAAATGCCTTGGGATTTTCCTATATCTTGCCCACCAGTGTTTTTTCATGCTCCCTCTTCTCTCTCCTAATTAATTTTTTAAGTAACCCTGCCCCCACCCCCCCGCCCCCCACACTTTCTATACTCCTCTAGGGCCTCTGCTGTTTTCAACGCTCTGAATCTGCCATCAGCCTCCTTTTTTTTTCCTTATCCAATCCTCTATATCCCTTGACATCCCAGGTTCCCTGGACTTGTTGGTCCTACCCTTCACCTTTACGGGAACATGCTGGCCCTGAACTCTCACTATTTCCTTTTTGAATGACTCCCACTGGTCTGATATAGACTTTCCTACAAGTAGCTGCTCCCAGTCCACTTTGGCCAGATCCTGTTCTGATCATATTGAAATCGGCCTTCCCCCAATTCAGTACCTTTATTTCCAGTCCATCTTTGTCCTTTTCCATAACCACCTTAAATCTTAAGGTTATGGTCACTATCCCCATATTCCCATGTGTTAATCATTGCCCTAAATTCATCTGTCTTACTAGTAAGACTCCTTGCGTTAAAGTAGATGCAATCCAGCCTTGCATTATTCGCTTGTGCTTTAACAGGTCTATATTTGCTCTGCCTTTCAGACTGACTTAGTTTCTCTTCTATATTTGACTGTGCATCACCTCCTACTGTACCTCCCACTCTGTATCCCACCCCCCCCCCGCCCAAAACAGCACGGATGTTGGTCCCGTTCCGGTTCAGGTGCAACCTGTCCATCTTGCACAGGTCCCACCTTCGCCAGAAACAGATCCAGTGATCCAGGAAACTAATGCCCTCCTTCCTGTACCATGTCTTTAGCCACGCATTCATCTGCTCTATCCTTCTATTCCCATGCTCACTAGCACATGGCACTGGGAGTAATCCAGAGATTACAACCTTTGAGGTCCTGCTTTTTAATCTGCTACCGTGCTCCCTAAATTCTTGTTTCAGGACCTCATCCCTCTTTCTACCTATGTTGTTGGTACCAATGTGAACCACAACTTCTGACTATTCGCCCTCCCCCTTAAGAATGTCCTGCAGCCGCTCCGTAACATCCTTGACTCGAGCAGCAGGCAGGCAACATACCATCCTGGAGACACGTTTGCAGCCACATAAACCCCTGTCTGTACCCCTTATGATGGAATCCCCTATCACTGTAGCTCTCCCACTCGACTGAATGGAGATCACTATCCAGTGACCCAACCTACAAACTCCATGTATGTAGATATCAGCTAAGGATTGAGCAGAGCGCAGTTCAGCCTTGCAGCTCACCCACCAATGAAGGAAAATGCAGCGCTCAGTGGCTTTACTTAGAGTTGCAGTTCATACTGTTTGATTTTTTTTTCAGAAAACCTTCAAGTTCTGTTATATATCCTCGCTAAATCTGTACTCTTCATGTTTTGAACTGTTAATGCATCTGTTGCAGGAGTAATTTCTTTGGTTGGCTAAGTATTTAACAGTTTTTTTGCCTTTAAAGATATTCTTGGTAAATACTTCAGCTTCACTTAGGAAACACTAATTAGTTTCAAGCACAAAGAAAGATTTCAGAATGTGCTACTGAGAGCATATTGGCAGCTGTATTAGAGTAAATTTCCCATTACACCACAAGCTTCAGTTGCACTGTGTCTGCTAAACAGAATTTTGGTGATTTGCATGCTGGTATTTTGTACTGAGTATCCAAACCATTCAGGTTTTAAAGCCTGCTGCAGTGAGTTCCAGTGTTCTAATCCTTAGTATGTTTTGGAGTTTATCTAACTCGGCAGACTGCAACATTGTCTTGGGAAGAAAACTTCATCAGAACTGGAAGTACTTAGAGATATAACTGTATGAAGAACGATGACAAAAGGTCACTGACCTGAAACATTAACTCTGTTTCTCTCCACAAATACCGCCAGGATTGCTGAGCATTTCCAGCATTTTCTATTTTTATTTTAGATTTTCAGCATCTGCAGAACTTTGCTCTTGTATCAGTTTTTTTTATTTACTAGCTTCTATTGACTCATAGTTCATACTAATGTTCTAGAGAAGGTGCTTTGAATATAATACTTACCAATGGGGATTTTGCGTGAAAAAATTATGTCTATTAAGGGTCAAGTACAAATACAATTTCAGAATCAGATTATATTTAATTGTGTTAAATTCTTCACCAGATTCAGAAGATCATTATTGTGTTAGATATGTTACACATATCATCTAAGTCTTCGTGGTGACAACTGGATAAATTCCTGACCTACAGGTGTAGATTTTGATCAGCAAATTTGATATTCACATTTGTACTACATTCATGTATGTACAATTATTGCACCGACACCGAGGGTTGAAACTAGTACACATAGTACTGCAGTCCTTAAAAGGGAGCTGGGCAAGTTTGATTTTCAAGGACACCTTGAGTTAATGAAGGTAAGTGAGGGATAGCTGTAACGATTGATGTGAGTTGATGCAGTCTCCTGGAGATTTATGATGCATAAACACTAGAAACATAGAAACTTTATGGCACAGGAGGAGACCATTCGATCCATCATATCTGAACGGGACAGGCTTGATGAGCCAGTTGGTCTTCTGCATATGTACTTTGAACAGTACCATGGAATCTTTGAGGACTGGCGGGCAGGCTTTTAGTTTACTTTCTTATTCAAAAGGTGGTGGCCTGTAAATTTATCCATGCAGCACCCAATTTTCAGGCACTAAGTGGCCTACTAAACCTCCATTATGGCAGTTAGGTGGTGTGGGCACAATTCAGGCCAGAAATGTGCCATCTGTCATTGGTGAAAGACCAAAGATGAGCATTGAGGGGGCCCATGCCTGAAGCAGGTTTTGTTCCCTTTGCATATGCAAATAAGGGGACTAACACTTGTTTGAGGCCCCCACTTCAAAATCGTGTTGCTCTGTGGTAGTCGGCACCAGCTGCGCCCCATAAAACCAGAGCTTGGATCACATGTGACCCACAAGGTCAATTTTACTTACCTGAATGTGGATCCCGGAGAAGCAAGGATGCTCCTCCCAATCCCACATTTCAAGAAAGCTCATTGCAGCTCCAGACCCGACCCATCACTCTCAACCAAGTATATTTAAGGCAGATTATTGGGCCATAACTTGCTGTGGTGGGGCATCTAGTTAGACTTGCCCGTGCATGTTTAGGTTCTTAACTTTTTTACATGGAAAATCATAGAAATTTACAACACAAGCTGTAACTAATGGGGTAAAGCAAGGATCAGTATTTGGGCCTCAGCTATTTACAATCTATATGAATGACTTGGATGAGGAAACTGAGTGTAACTTACCAAGTTGTAGTTGACACAAAGTTAGGTGGGAATGTAAGTGGTGAGAAGGACACGAAGAGGCTGCAGAGGGATAGAGACAGGTTGAGTGAGTGGACAAAAAATATGTCAGATGAAATACAATGTGGTGAAATGTGTTATCCACTTTAGTAGGAAAAATAAAAAAGAATATTTTTTTGAATAGTGAGGCTAGGAAATGTTTACATTCACAGGGACCTGGGTGTCCTTGTACATGTCCTTGAATCACAAAGTTAACATGCAGATACAGCAAGCAATTAGGAAGGCAAATAGTATGTCAGCTTTTGTTACAAATGAATTAGAATTGGAGTATAAGAGTAAAGAAGTATTTCTATAATTATACATTGGGCATTAGTGAGGTCTCACCTGAAGTACTGGGTGCAGTTTTGGTCTCCTTACCTAAGGAAGGACATACTTGCCTTGGAGGGAGTGAATTGAAGGTTCACTCGACTGGTTCCTGGGATGAGGGGATCATCCTGTGAGGAGAGATTGAGCAGACTAGGCCAATACTCCCTGGAGTTTAGAAGAATGAGAGGTGATATAATTGAAATATAAAATTCTTAAGGGTGTGATAGGGTAATTAGTGAGAAAATGATTTCCGTGACTGGGGAATCTAGAACAGGGGGTCTCGGTAAGGGGTTTAGGAGTGAGATAAGGAGAAATTTCTTCACTTAAAGGGTTGTGAATCTTTGGAATTCTCTATCCCAGAGAGCTGTGAATGCTCTGTTGAGTATATTCAAGACAGAAGTCAACAGATTTTGGGTATTAAGGGTTATGGGGATAATGTAGGAAAGGTGGAGTTGAGGTAGAAGATCAGTCATGATCCTATTGAATGCTGGAGCATGCTCAAAAGGCCAAATGGCTTTCTCCTGCTCCTATTTCTTAAGTAGAAGAAGGGCATTTGGCCAGTCATGCCTGTGCCGGCCCAAAAAAAAGAGCTATCCAACCGTGTTCCAGCTGTTGGTCTGTCACCTGGTAGGTTGTGGCACTTCAAGTGCACATCCAAGTGCTTTTTAAATGCAATGAGGTTTCAGCATTTACCACTGTTTCAGACAGTGAGTTGTAGACCCCTACTATCCCTGGGTGAAAAAGTTTTTCCTCAACACCCGCTAATTCTGCCAATTACTTAAAATCTATGTTCCCCGTTTATTGACTTATTTGCTAAGGGAAATAGATCCTTTCTATCCCCTCTATCTATTCCCCTCATAATTTTCTTCTTCTTTGGCCTCCTTGTCTCGCGAGCCAATAGGTAAGCGCCTGGAGGTGGCCAGTGGTTTATGAAGCAATTTTATACACCTCAATTAAAACTCCCCTCCCACAAAAAGCAAGGGACCTAGTACTGAGCCCCATGGTACCCTCCTGGAAACACCCTTCCAGTCACAAAAATACCCATTGAACATTATCCTTTAATTCCTGCCACTGAGTGAATTTTGACTCCAACTTGTCACTTTACTTTGGATCTCATGGGCTTTGGCTTTTACTTTTTTGATCAGTTTACCATGTGACGTCACTTTTCGATTCACAATCAACAGAGAGTGCGGGGAAACAGAAAGCAGGCCGGGGTGAGTATACGGTTAAGCTTTTAATTTAGAAACATAGAAAATAGGAGCAGGAGTAGGCCATTCGGCCCCTCGAGCCTGCACCACCATTCAATACGATCATAGCTAATTGTCCAAACTCAGTACCCTGTTCCTGCTTTCTCACAGTATCCCTTGATTCCTTTAGCCCTAAGAACTATATCTAACTCTTGAATATATTTAATGATTTAGCGTCAACTACTTTCTCTGGTAGAGAATTCCACAGATTCACCACTCTCAGGGTGAAGCAATCCCTCATCATCTCAGTCCTAGATTGCTTACTCCTTATCCTTAGATTGTGACCCCTGGTCCTGTACTCCCCGCCATCGGGAACATCCTTCCTGCATCTAGTCTGCCCAGTCCTGTTGGAATTTTGTAGGTTTCTATGAGATCCCCTCTCATTCTTCTAAACTCTAGTGAATGCAACCCTAATTGACCCAATCACTCTTCATACATCAGTCCTGCCATCCCAGGAATCAGTCTGGTGAACCTTCGCTGCACTCCCTCCATAGCAAGAACATCCTTCCTTAGATAAGGAGACCAAAACTGCACACAATACTCCAGATGTGGTCTCACCAAAGCCTTGTATAATTGCAGCAAAACAGCCTTGCTCCTGTACTCGAATCCTCTCGCTATGAAGGCCAACAGACCATTTGCCTTCTTAACTGCCTGCTGCACCTGCATGCTTACATTCAGCGACGTGGTTGCAGGATGACTAAGACTGGGAATTCAATATTCAAGAGTATTCGACATTCCGGAAAAATAGGCAAAAAGGAAAAGGAGGTGGGGTAATAAAGGAAGGTATCAGTGCGCTGGTGAGTAGAGATATAGGTGCAATAGATCGTGATGTGGAATCAGTTTGGGCGGAAACGAGGAATAGCAAGGGGAAGAAGTCACGGGTGGGAGTCGCCTATAGGCCCCCGAAGAGTTGCCTCACTGTAGGACAAAGTATAAATCGGGAATAATGGAGGCGTGTAAGAAGGGCGCTACAATTGTCATGGGTGATTTTAATCTGCATATTGACTGGACAAATCAGATTGGCAGGGGTAACATGGAAGACGAATTTGTAGAGTGCATCATGGATTGTTACTTAGAGCAATATGTTGCAGAACCTACCTGGGAACAGGCTATTTTAGATCTAGCAATGTGTAATGAGGTAGGATTGATAAGAGATATCGCAGTTAAGGATCCTCTAGGGGGTAGTGATCACAACATGGTAAAATTTCAAATTCAGTTTGAGGGCAAGCAACTCGGGTCTCAAACCAGTGTCATCAACTTAAACAAGGGCAATTACAGAGGTATAAAGAAAGAGTTGTCTAAAGTGGGCTGGGAAAATAGACTAAGAGGAAGGTCAGTGGATGAGCAGTGGCAGACATTTAAGCAGATATTTCATAACGCTCAGCAAAAATTTATCCTGGTCAAAAAGAAGAACTGAATGAGAAGGATGAACCACCCGTGGTTAACAAAGACGGTCAAGGAGAGTATCCAATCAAAAACTAAGGCATACAAAGTGTCAAAAACTAGTGGTAGGCCAGAGGATTGGGAATTTTTTAGGAACCAGCAGCAGATGACTAAAAAGCTAATAAGGAGTGAGAAAATTGAATATGAAAGTAAATTAGCAAGAAATATAAAAACAAACAGCAAGAGCTTCTACGGGTATATAAAAAGGGACAAGAGGGAAATACTGGTAGGGGATGCTATGGTTAGAGGAACAGATAGGCTGTGGTCGCAGACGTGATTCCAGGATGGTATGTTGCCTCCCTGGTGCAAGATTCATGGATACCACCGAGCGGTTACAGAGTATTCTGGAGGGTGAGGGTGCACAGGCGGAGGTCGTGGTCCACGTTGGTACCAATGACATATAGGTAGAAAGAGGGATGAGGTCCTGCAAAAAGAATTTAGGGAGCTAGGCAGCAGATTAAAAAGTAGGACCTCAAAGGTTGTAATCTCTGGTTTCTTCCAGTACTAGTGAGTATATGAATAGGAGGTTAGAACAGATGCATGCATGGTTGCAGAGATGGTGCAGGAGGGAGGGCTTTAGTTTCCTGGATCACTGGGCCTGTTTCTGGCACAGGTGGGATCTGTATAAGATGGACGGGTTGCATCTGAACTGGAACGGGACCAACATCATTGCTGGGAGGTTTGCTAGTGCTGTTGGGGGGGCTTTAAACTAATTTGGCAGGGTGATGGGATATAGAGTGGAAGCACAGGAGAGGGTGATGTACAATCAAGTGTAGAAGAGAAGCTAAGTCAGTCCGGAGGGCAGAGTAAATGTAGACCTGTTGAGGCTCAAGCAAATAATGCAAGGCTGGATTGTATCTATTTTAACGCAAGGAGTCTTACTAGTAAGACGGATGAATTCAGGGCATTGATTAACACATGGGCTTGTAGAGTCATAGAGTGATACAGCACCGAAACAGGCCCTACGGCCCACTGAGTGTCCACGGCGACCATCAACCATCCATTTATACTAATCCTGCATTAATCCCATTTTTCCCCTCTCATCCCCTCAATTCTCCTACCACCTACCTGCACTAGGGGCAATTTATTTACAATGGCCACTTTACCTATCAACCTGCAAGTCTTTGACATTATTATTGCTATCACTGAGACATGATTGAGAGAAGGGCAGGACTGGCAGCTTAATATTCCAGGGTATAGAATCTTCAGGCGTGACAGGGGAGGGGGTAAAAGAGGAGGTGGCATTGCACTGTTGATCAAGGAGTCAATTACTGCAGTAAGGAGGGATGATATCTTAGAAGGTTCCTCTAACGAGGCCATATGGGTAGAACTTAAAAACAAAAAGGGGGCAATCACTTGGCTGGGAGTGTACTACAGGTCTCCAAACAGTCAGGGAGAGATAGAGGAGCAGATATGTAGGCAAATCTCAGAGAGGTGCAAAAATAATAGGGTAATAATAGTAGGGGATTTCAGCTTCCCATATAGTAGAGTGGATAGTATTAGTGCAAAAAGCTTAAAGGGGGCGGAATTCTTCAAGTGCATTCAGGAGAGCTTTTTGACCCAGCACGTAGAGAGTCCTACAAGAAGAGGGGCGGTACTGGACTTAATCCAAGGGAATGAAGCCAGACAAGTGATAGAAGTGTCAGTGGGGGAGCATTTCAGGGATAGTGACCATAACTCTGTAAGATTTAAGGTAGTTATGGAAAAGGACATAGAGGGACTAGAAATAAGAGTACTGAATTGGGGGAAGGCAGATTTCAATATGATAAAACAGAATCTAGCCAAAGTGGACTGGGAGCTGCTTCTTATCGGAAAGTCTACATCAGACCAGTGGGAGTCATTCAGAAAGGAAATAGTGAGGGGTCAGGTCCAACATGTTCCCGTAAAGGTGAAGGGTAGGACCAACAAGTCCAGGGAACCCTGGATATCAAGGGATATAGAGGATTGGATAAGGCAAAAAAAGGAGGCTCATGGCAGATTTAGAGCACTGAAAACAGCGGAGGCCCTTAAGGAGTATAGAAGGTGTAGGTGAGTACTTAAAAAAAGTAATTAGGAGAGCGAAGAGGGGGCATGAAAAAACACTGGCAGACAAGATAAAGGAAAATCCCAAGGCATTTTATAAGTATGTTAAGGGCAAGAGGATAACCAGGGAAAAAGTGGGGCCCATTAGGGATCAAAGAGGCAATCTGTGCGTGGAGCCGGAAGACATAGGTGAGGTTTTACATGATTACTTTTCATCTGTGTTCACTATGGAGAAGCACGATGTAGGTGTAGAGATCAGGGAGGGGGTTTGTAATATACTTGAACATATTAGCATTGAAAAGGAGGAAGTATTAGCTGTTTTAGCAGGCCTAAAGATGGATAAATCCCCAGGCCCAGATGAGATGTATCCCAGGCTGTTATGTGAGACAAGGGAGGCGATTGCAGGGTCTCTGACACAAATTTTCAAATCCTCTCTGGCCACAGGAGAGGTACCAGAGGACTGGAGGATAGCGAATGTGGTACCATTATTCAAGAAGGGTTGTAGGGATAAACCAGGTAATTATAGGGCTGTGAGACTAACATCAGTGGTTGGGAAACTATTGAAAAAAATTCTGAGGGACAGGATTAATCTCCACTTGGAGAGGCAGGAATTAATCAGGGATAGTCAGCATGGTTTTGTTAGGGGAGATAGTGTCTAACAAATTTAATTAAATTTTTCGAGAAGGTGACTAGATGTGTAGATGTGGGTAAAGCAGTTGATGTAGTCTACATGGACTTCAGTAAGGCTTTTGATAAGGTCCCGCATGGGAGATTGGTTCAGAAGGGAAGAGCCCATGGGATCCAGGGTAATTTGACAAATTGGATCCAAAATTTGCTTAGTGGGAGGAGGCAGAGGGTGATTGTTGAGGGTTGTTTTTGTGATTGGAAGCCTGTGACCAGTGGTGTACCGCAGGGATCGGTGCTGGGACCCTTGCTGTTTGTAGTGTACATTAATGATTTAGACGTGAATATAGTAGGCACAATTAGTAAGTTCGCAGGCAACACGAAAATTGGTAGTGTCGTAAATAGTAAGGAGGAAAGCCTTGTATTGCAGAACGATATTGATGGACTAGTAAGATGGGCGGAGCAGTGGCAGATGGAGTTTAATCCTGAGAATTGTGAGGTGTTTGGGAGGACTAACAAGGCAAGGGAATATACAATGGATGGTAGGACCCTAGGGAGTACAGAGGGACCTTGTGGTGCTTGTCCATAGCTCACTGAAGGCAGCAGCACAGGTAGATAAGGTGGTTAGGAAAGCATACGGAATACTTGTCTTTATTAACTGACACACAAAATATAAGAGCAGGGAGATTAAGACGGAGCTGTATAAAATGCTGGTTAGGTCAGAGCTGGAGTACTGTGTACAGTTCTGGTCACCACACTATAGGAAGAATGTGATTGCACTGGAGAAGGTGTAGAGGAGATTCACCAGGATGTTGCCTGGGCTGGAGCGATTCAGTTATGAAGAGAGACTTGATAGGCTGGGGTTGTTTTCCTTAGAGTGGAGAAGGCTGCGGGGGGACCTGATTGAGATATACAAAATTATGAGGGGCATTGATAGGATAGATAGGAAGGAACTTTTTCCCTTAGCGGAGGGGTCAATAACCAGTGGGCATAGATTTAAGGTAAGGGGGAGGAGGTTTAGAGGGGATTTGAAGAAATTTTTTTCACCCAGAGGGTGGTTGGAATCTGGAACACACTACCTGAAGGGGTGGTAGAGGCAGGAACCCTCACAACATTTAAGAAGTATTTAGATGAGCACTTGAAACGCCATAGCATACGAGGCTACGGGCTAAGTGCTAGAAAATGGGATTTGAATAGACAGGTGTTTGATGGCTGGCACAGACACGATGGGCCAAAGGGCCTGTTTCTGTGCTGTAAAACTCTGTGACTCTATGACTCTAAAAAGAGAGTAGCTAAAGTGAGCGTGGGACCCTTGGAGGATGTGACTGGAGAATTGATAATGAGAAATGGCAGATAATTTAAACCAATATTTTGCATTGATCTTCACGGTGGAGGACACTATAAACATCCCACAGATATCAGATAAGCAAGGAGCTAATGGGAGGAAAGATCTTGTAACGGTCTTTATCACGAGGGACAAAGTATTTGACAAACTAATGGGACTAAAGGCAGACAAGTCGCCAGGACCTGATGGCCTGCATCCATGTGTTTTAAAGGAAGTGGCAGCAGAGATAATGGAGGCATTGATCAAAATATTCCAGAACTCACTGGATTCCGGGAGGGTCTCAGCAGATTGGAAAACCGCTAATGTGACGCCCCCGGTTCAAGAAGAGAGGGAGACAAAAAGCCGGAAACTATAGGCCAGTCAGCCTAACATCGGTCGTTGGGAAAATGCTAGAGTCCATTATTAAGGAAGAAATTGCACGGCATTCAGAATAGCTTAATGCAGTCAAACAGAGTCAACATAATTTGTGGAAGGGAAATCATGTTTGACAAATTTGCTAGAGTTCTTTGAGGATATAACGAGCAGAGTCGATGAAGGGGTACCGGTAGATATAGTATGTTTGGATTTCCAGAAGGCATTCGATAAGGTGCCACATAAAAGATTATTGCACAAGATAGGAGCTCACAGTATAGGGGGTAATGTATTAGCATGGATTGTGGATTGGTTAACACAGAAGACAGAGAGTCAGGATTAATGGGTCTTTTTTAGGTTGGAAAAAGATGTAACTAGTGGAGTGCCACAAGGGTCAGTCCTAGGGCCTCAATTATTTACTATCTATATTAAAGACTTGGAGGAGGGGGCAGAGTGTAATATATCCAAATTTACTGACGATACAAAAATAGGTGGGAGGGCATGTTGTGATGAGGACATAAGGAATCTGCAAGGGGATATAGATAGGTTGAGTGAGTGGGCAAAAACTTGGCAGATGGAGTTTAATGTAGGAAAGTGTGAGGTCAAGCACTTTGGTAGGAAGAATCAAAAGGCAGACTATTATTTAAATGGAGAGAGACTCCAAAACGTGCAGCACAGAGGGATCTGGGTGTTCTTGTGCATTAAACAAAAAAAGTTAACATGCAGGTGCAGCAAGTAATTAAGAAGGCAAATGGAATTTTGGCCTTTCTTGCGAAGGGGTTGGAGTTTAAAAATAGGGAAGTCCTGTTACAACTGTACAGGGTGTTGATGAGGCTGCACCTGGAGTACTATTTTGGTCCCCGTATTTAAAAAAGGATATACTGGCATTGGAAGCAGTTCAAAAGAGATTTACTAGGCTGATTCCTGGCATGAAGGAGTTGACTTATCAAGAATGGCTAAACAGGTTAGGCCATTATTCATTAGAGTTTAGAAGAATGAGGGGTGATCTTATTGGAATGTAGAAGATTCTGAGGGGGCTTGACAGGGTAGATGTTGAGAAGATGTTTCCACTAATGGGGGAATCTCGAACTAGGGGACCTAGTTACAGAATAAGGGGACACTCATTTAAAACTGAGATGCGAAGGAATTTCTTCTCTCAGAGGGCAGTGAATGTCTGGAATTCTCTACCCCAGAGAGGCTAGATCACTGAAAGTATTTAAAGAGGAGGTAGATAGATTATTGAAATATCAGGAAGTTGAGGGCTAAGAGAAGCTGATACAAAAGAGGAGTTGAGGTCTGGGGCAGATCAGCCATTATCTTATTGAATGGCGGGGCAGGCTTGAGGGGCCGAATGGACTACTCCTGCTCCTATTTCTTATGTTCTTATGACCTCATCAAAAGTCCTCTTAAAATACATGGAGACTACATCAAATGTGCTACAGACATTGACCTCCTTGTTTTCTCCTCAAAAAAAAAATCAATCAAGTTCCTTCAATCAAGACCTTCCCATAACAAATCCATGTGACTCTCCTTGATTAATCTGTGCCTTTTCAAATGACGACTAATACTGTCCCTCTGAATTTTATCCAATAATTTGCTTACCACCCATATAGACTGACTGGCCGATAATTAATGAGTCTATCCTTTTCTTCCTTCTTAAGCAATGGTACAACATTAGCAGTCCTCTGGCACCATGCCTGTAGCCAGGGAGGATTGGAAAATGATAAATGATTGGAAATTGATAAAGCGTCTACCAAAACTCATTTTCACAGCCACATCTCCTTCCTCAGTGACTGTCTCCGGCTCCGATTTTTCCACGTGGATTCCAACTGAAGTTTAATCCTTCATGTTTTGAATTCACCCAGGATTACAAGTATCTCCGAGAAATACAATGTTCCTCGGACTGCTGTTCTCGCCGCATCCTGAGATCCACACTCAGTACCATGCGCCGCCACATGTACACACTGGACCTCTCTCTCCAGAAGCACCGCCTCACCTTATCTCAAAGCTGTTCTATTCCGCAGTTTCATTTCATCCTTCGTCCTTTCCGACGCATTAACAAAAAACTTTTTTTCTTCCTTTCAGGTATTAAGGAACGAAAGCTCCAGCAGCTGATGGGGAGTAATGCCCCTCCAGATCTTTCTTCCCCTTCACTTCCCTCTGACTCCACCCCTTCTGATCTGACCCCTTGCCTTGTATTCACTATACCCTCTGACCTTCCCCCCTCTGACGCTGAACGTTTTGTACTCAGCAAAGGATTCAGTTTTATTCCCTTATGCCCCCACCTCAATGAATTTTATGCTTGGCATGACGTTGAGCTCTTTCATCGCCTTCATCTCGATGCTCACTTCTTTGACTAGGAGTCCTCCCCCCGACCAGCAGACCCATTCACCCACCTCCAGCATTCTCCCTCTACCTGGACCCCTCCCTCTGGCCTCTTACCCGCTCTTGATCTTTTCATTGAAAACTGTCGGCAAGACATTGGCCATCTCAATTTCTCTGCCTCCCTTACTCACTCTAACCTGCCCCCTCTGAACTTGCCGCACTCCGTTCTCTCAGGTCTAACCCCGACATTGTCATCAAACCTGCAGATAAGTGTAGTGCTGTTGTTGTCTGGTGTACCGACCTCTACCTTGCAGAAGCTCAGCGCCAACTCTCAGACACTTTTTCCTACTTCCCCCTGGACCATGACCCCACCACCAAACATCAAGCGACTGTCCACAGAACTGTCACTGATCTCATCTCCTCTGGAGATCTTCCTTCTACAGCTTCCAACCTCATGGTCCCGCAACCCCGGACAGCCTGCTTCTACCTCCTTCCCAAAATCCACAAACAGGACTGTCCTGGCAGACCCATTGTTTCAGCCTGCCCCACTGAACTTATTTATTCCTATCTTGACTCTATCTTTTCTTCCCTGGTCTAGGCTCTTTCCACCTACATCTGTGACTCTTCTGATGCTCTACGTCATTTTGACAATTTCCAGTTTCCTGACCCTAACCGCCGCCTCTTCACTATCGACGTCCAATCTCTCTGCACCTTCATCCCCACCAGGACCGTTTGAGGGCTCTCTGCTTCTTTCTTGAACTGAGGCCCAACCAGTCCCCATCCACCACCACCCTCCTCCACCTGGCTGAACTTGTTCTCACATTGAACAATTTCTCCTTCAACTTCACTCACTTCCTTCAAGTAAAAGGTGTTGCTATGGGAAGCCATATGGGTCCTAGTTATGCCTGCCTTTTTGTGGGATATGTCGAACATTCTTTGTTCCAGTCCTATTCAGGTCCTCTCCCCCAACTCTTTTTCCGGTACATTGATGACTGTATTGGTGCTGTTTCCTGCTCCTGCCCAGAACTAGAAAACTTTAGCAATTTTGCATCTAATTTCCACCCTTCTCTCACCTTCACATGGTCCATCTCCGACATTTCCCTTCCCTTCCTCAACTTCTCTGTCACTATCTCTGGGGATAGGCTGTTTACTAATATTCATTATAAGTCCACCGACTCCCACAGCTACCTCGACTACACTTCTTCACACCCTGCCTCCTGCAAGGACTCCATTCTATTCTCCCAGTTTCTCCGTCTCCGACGCATCTGCTCTGATGATGCTACCTGCCATCAGTGCTTCTGATATGTCTTCCTTTTTCCTCAACCGAGCAATCCCCCCCCCCCACTATGGTTGACAGGGCCCTCAACCATGTCCAGTCCATTTCCCGCACCTGTACCCTCACCCCTTCCCCTTCCTCCCAGAACTGCGACAGGGTTTCCCTTGTCCTCACTTTCAGCCCCACCAGCCTCCAGATCCAAAGGATCATCCTCCGCCACTTCCGTCACATCCAGCTTGATGCCACTACCTAAAGCATCTTCCCTTCCCTTCCCCTGTCAGCATCCCGAAGGGATCGTTCCCTCCGTGACACCCTCGTTCACTCCTCCATTACCCCCACCACCTTGACCCATTCCCAAGGCACCTTCCCCTGCAAAGGCAGGAGGTGTAATACCTGCCCATTTACCTCCTCTCTCAACACTTTCAAGGCCCCAAACACTCCTTTAAGGTGAAGCAGCGATTTACTTGTACTTCTTTCAATGTAGTATACTGTATTCGCTGCTCACAATGTGATCTCCTCTACATTGGGGAGACCAAGCGCAGGCTAGGTGACCACTCTGCAGAACACCGTTGCTCAGTCCGTAAACATGACCCCGAGCTTCCTGTTGCTGGCCATTCAACACCCCCCCCCCCCCACCCCACCCCACCCCACCCCACTCTCATGCTCACTACTCTGTCCTGGGATTGCTGCAGTGTTCCAACGAACATCAACGCAAGCTCGAGGAACAGCATCTCATTTATTGTTTAGGCATGCTACAGCCTGCCGGATTGAACATTGAATTCAATAGTTTCGTAGCATGACAGCCACCCCCCTTTTTAGTTTTTATTTGGTTATTTTATTTTAGTTTTTTTTAGTTTGGTTAGTTTGTTTCTACTGTGCCTACCCACTGTTTAAATTAAAAAAAAAATTAATGTGTGTGTTTGGAGTGCTTTGCGCTTTACAGTCAATTCACACCCTCTCTGTACTAACGCTTTGTCTTCCAGCACACTATTAACATACTGTTTGCCTTTGCTCCATAACCTTCTGGCCAGTTATTCTTTGTGACCTTGTCCTATCAACACCTCTTTAGTTATCTCTTGCCCCACCCCCTGCTTTACTGACTTAAAATCTTTTACATTTCTAATATTTGTCAGTTCTGAAGAAGGGTCACTGATCTGAAACATTTACTCTGCTTCTCTCTCCACAGATGCTGCCAGACCTGCTGAGTATTTCCAGCATTTCTTGTTTTTATTGGAAAATGATAGTCAGAGCCTCTGCTATTTTCTCCCTCGCTTCTCTTAACAACCTGGCATACATTTCATTTGGACCTATGATTTATCTACTTTCAAAGATGCTAAACCCCTTAATATTTTCTCTCTCATTATGTTTATCCCATCCAACATTTCACACTCCTCAATGATGTCTGCATCGTCCCCCTCTTTCGTGAAAACAGATGCAAAGTAATCATTAAGAACCATCCCCATGTCTTCTGCCCCTACACAAAACGTAGCTTTTTGGTCTCCTAATAGGCCGCCCTCTCTCCTCAGTTATCTTGTATTTATAAAACTTCTTTGGGTTTTCCTTGATTTTACTTGCTACTGTTTGCAAAACTTGCTTTTTGCTTTTCTAATTTTCTTTTTAATGTCACTCCTGCACTTTCTCTGCTATTTCAGGATTTCTGCAGTATTGAGCTTTTGGTGTCTGACATAAGCTTCCCTTTTTGCCTTATCTTATCCTGTGCCCTCATTGACATCCAAGGGCCTCCACATTTGGGAGTCCCACCCTTTATCATTGTAGGAACACATTTGTTTTTAACTCTCTATCTCCTTCTCGAATGCTTCCCATTGTTATGCCACTGATTTACCTTCAAGTACCTGTTTCCAGTTCACTTTTGTTACATCACATCTCAATTTAGTAAAACTGGCCTTTCCCCATTTGGGAACTTTACTTTTGGCCTAACTTCATCCTTTTCCATAACTACTCTACATCTAATTGAATTATGATCACTACCACCAAAATGCTCTCCCACTGATACCCCCTTCCACCTGCTTTGCTTCATTCTCTAAATCTAAGTCCAGAACTGCACCTTCTCTTGTCAGGCTTGCTACGTACTGACTAAAAAAAGTTCTCCTGAATTCATTTTAAGAATTCTGCTCCCTATGTGCCTTTCATGCTAATTTTATCCCAGCTAATATTAGGGTAGTTGACATCCCGCACTATTACTTCCCTATTGTTTTTGCACTTCTCAGTGATTTGCCTACATATTTGATCTTCTGTCTCCCTCTGACTGTTTAGGGCCCATATGTACACTCCCTGCCATGTGTATTCCCCTTTTTATTCTTCAGTTCAACCCATATGGCCTCATTTGATGATCTTTATAGCATATAATCTCCCAACTGTAATTATTTCTTTAACCAATATTGCCAGCCCCTCCTTTTCTTAATACCCTTCTCTATCCTGTCTCAAAATCCTGTAACCAGGAATACTGAGCTGTGATCCCTGCCCTTTAAGCCATGTTTCAGTCATAGCTATGATATACTTCCATGTGCCTACCTGTGCTCTCAGCTGATATGCTGTATTCACTAGACTCCTTGCATTTAAGTAGATACCATATAAGCACTGCCAAACTCCTTTGTTGCCTATTTGAAAGCATTTGTTTTCTCTACCTTCCACACTCACTCACTAATTTTCTGCCTTCCAATTCCAGCTTTGCTTCACTCCCTTCTGAATCTATGCTCAGGTTTCCATCCCACTGCCAAGCTGCTTTAAATCCTCCACAACAACACTAGCAAACCTCCTGTTATGAGCAGGTGAGCAATGTGTTTAGGGGTCTCTTGCTGTCTTCACCTGGACTTATTGTAATAGGGTTTAATTTTAAACACACTGTGTTTTGAGCTCCCCTTTTATTTATTCACAGTTTCCAATTATAAGGCAAAGAACTGAGCACACGCAGGCTTTCTTTGTATTAAAGCAGAAAGAAGAAATTTATTAAGCCTTAAACTTATACTCTAATATGGTTCACACTTATGGATATACGACACACTCACGCTAGCATGCACACCCAATATAAACATGCAAAAATAGGGACAGAAAAGAGCAGAAGAGAAGAGAAGTAGAACAGTTTGAGGCAATATCTTGTTACTGTTTCTCGAGCTTGCTGTATTCCTTGATTGAAGATATAGTCTTGCATTTCAATGGGGCCCAGTAATTATCTTAAAACTTTGTTCATGTGCCAAACCCTTCTCTCTTTGAGTTTCCCATGTTTTCACAAGATTCAGTTCCATGGGAAGAGATGAAGTAGGCAGACAGAAGACAGGCAGGCAGACAGGAAGGAGAGGAGATGTTCTTGCTTCAGTTCCAGGAGCACACTTGATGGGAGTTCAAATTCAAAATAGACTCCCAGGTTGTCCTGCAGGTTAGTCACGTGACTAGTTCCTTGTATGGAACAGTCTCTCCAACATCCTTTGTTGGAAGTTCAAATCCAAAAGCTTCAGCCAGCTCTCCATGTGACCAAAACTGGCCCGACCACTTCTGTGTATTGGAGAAGCAGCTGCTGGATCCCCATTGTTTCACCATTGTCTGTTACATGGGAATGTCTTTCTGGTCAGGGCTTGCAATTTTAAGTTTTAATGTTCATGTGGCAAACTAATGTGTGCTTCAATCTTGGCAGGTGGGGCTTGCCTGACACTACCCATGATGATATTGGTCCTGGCCATGTTGAGGTGCAACCCATCTGGCTTGTACAGGTTCCACCTCCCCCAGGAATCTAATGCCCTCCATCATGCACCATCTCTCTAGCCATGCATTTATCTGCACTGTCCTCCTATTTTTATAGTCACTACAGCATAGCTCTGGGAGTAATCTGCAGATTACGAACTTTGATGGCCTGCTTATTAATTTCTTTCCCAGCTCCCTAAAATCTGCCTGCAGGACCTCATCCCTCTTTCTACCTATGTCATTAGTACCAATATGGACCATAGCATCTGGCTGTTTACCCTCCCCTCTCAGAATATTCTGCAGCTGCTCTGTGATATCCTTGACTCTGGCACCAGGGAGGCAACATACTATCCTGGAATTATGTCTGCGGCTACAGAAACACCTGCTTGTTACCCTAATTATTGCATCCCTATTACTATTTCTTTTCTGACATTCCTACTCCTACTCTCTACAACTGAGCCACCCAGCGTGTCGTAGACTTAGCTTTGGCTGTACTCCCCAGAGAAACCATCACCCTCACCAGTATTCAGAATTAGAGTTTAGAGAGCAAAATGCACTTAGGAGACCTTTGTGGTCCTTGTGTGTCTGGTGGTCAGCCATTCCCTCTCTGCCTACATGCTGTTAAGCTGCAGGGTGACCACCTCCTGAGACATGCTATCCACATAGCTCTCAGACTTGCAGATGTACTGCAGTGATGCCAGCTGCTGCTCAAGCTTCAAAACCTGGAGCTCCTCCTGTTGACGACACTTCCTGTACATGTGGTTGTCCAAGGCATAAGAGGTGTCCTAGAGTATCCACATGGCACAGGATGTGCATGCGACAGGACTGAGGTAATCTGCCATCTCTCTATTTATTAGACTACTAGGTAAACTTACCAGAAATAAAACTTAAGACTTGTCCCTTATCTCGACAAGAAAAGAACACCTGCCAGCTATTCACAAATCAGCTACTTCCGTTGTGATGACATCACTTCAGGTGTTTCTTGCCTCACTCCCTGATGCTCATGGCAAGTTGCTGAGAAGAGCTGATAAAGTTGCCATGAGAGAAACCTGACAGCTTGGACCTGAGTGAACAGGGCAGGCAAAGTGTATCACCTTAATCAGATTGAAGGATTGTGAAATTAACAGTGTAAGGACTGAAAGGAAATGTGAATTCATGTTGAATCCGATACAGAATGAGAAGGAAAATAAGATTGGATTAAGTGAGATTAAAAAAAGAGATAGAAAAAAAAGTTTAAAAAAATTAAGTCTATAACAATTAAAGTTTGAGGGAATGAGATTCCATACTTGTAATAGTTAATTTTCAGTGCCAGAGAGGCTGACTAGTAGTAATTAACACTCATCAGTTAGTTAAACGGGTACTTAAATGGGCAAGACATTCTGTGGTGTATTTAGTTTATATCTACCGCACAAATACTGAAACTTCACACCATTCAGTGCATTTCAATGGCAAACAGTCAGTCGGATGTCATTTGCATGAAGCTAATGGCGGAGTGCCACAACTCTAAGTGCAATGTTTGGGTATTTGAGTTTAAATGCTGCCGCTCACTTGAGGTTGCTGAACCATTTATGCATAAATAATGGCGAGTGGCATTAGCCTCAATGCACATTCTGGCCCAATATAAGTGGCTTGCTAGAATAAACTAATTGTCTGTGAATCACTTAGGGATAATCTGCGGGCATGAAATATGTATGGTATGTAAACGCAAGTTTTTCAGAGTTTTTGATTTTACTCCTTGTTGAATAATTAGTATTTGGCTATAGGGCTGCAAAAATACCTAGGGAATTTTTCCTCTTAAATTCAACGTGTTTCATGTAAAAATGGGATAATAAACGGTTGCCAATGTTTTGTTGATACTTTTCACTATTTAATCCACCAATTTTTAATTAAAATTTAATTTCAAATTTACAAAACCCTTTGGGTACATGTTTTATGTTTATGGCCCTTGGTTCTGATGTCCCCTCCCCCAAGCAAAGTGTCATATATTTCAACAATGGTAATATAAATATGTTTTTCTAAAAAATGTTTTTAATCTGGTCTGATTAAATTGTCTGATTTTATGCTTATTATTTGGTATGAACGACAATGTTTTTAAACTTTTTAAAATATGTCTTGTCCCTGTTATCTTTGATCATTTTTACTGTAAATGTTTCAGGCTGGGTTCAGCCACTGTTAATTGTGCCTAAAGCAATTGTTTGGTAGACGTACGCGTTGTAACTACTACAGCCTTTCTCATATGATGAAGCTCTTTATATAAATCATGGCATCGAATGTTAGAGATTCCTAATAATAAAAAGCACTTAAATTTATGATTATAAATTTTCAATATGTATAAATATTCAATGTAGTTGAAAAGGAATGTATATTTCAAATAAGCTGTTTATAAATTTGTCAAAATGAATACTGCTGCTAAAATACATCCATTTGCAGCACTGTTTTTGTTACCATGCTCTTGGTCAGCAGAGGGCGTCACTGAAATGATCTTCCTGCAATGTGTTGGGGTAAATTTTCGGCATATAATGATGGGATTAGACTGACACTGGGCTCTCTCCTCAGGATGAGTTGGTACGCAACATTAGATTGGATTATTGAACATGTGCCTCTAATTAAATGTGACAGTATAATCAAAACAAATGTTAGTATTTGCATGACAAAACTGGAGTTAAGATTCTGTGAAATTTGTGAAGTTCTTCAGCATATGTGTGATGCAGAGTATAGAAGGCTGAATTGTAAATCTCTGCTAATGGTCATATGGGGCCGAATGTCATTGGCCCCTCTGGCACATTCTTGCTGTAAGTCTGATGACAATGTGGTGGAAGGGCTATGAATTAGTCCAAGACCTGGAAACACTTTCAAAATAGGGAGGAGCAACCAGAATTTAAAAAAAAAGCAAAATGTCTTTGGATCTCTGGGATCCAGGCCTCAGTGCCCAGCTAGGCCCAATTGCACCATTTGGCAGGCTGATGCACCTGATTCCTTACAAAAGACTAGCCCATTGCTTTTTCTTGGAGCCTTCTCTCAGCCGTGCCCACTCTTACAACACTGACCTTGCCTGAATCGTGCTAACAAGGTTCCGTGGAAACTACTGGCCAAAGTTGTATTCGATGTATATAGATCCTAGCCTAATTCTAACCCTTCTGCTACAACCCCCTTTGAACTTGTGGCAGAAATGCACTAGAAGGACTACAGATTTTCAACTGCACTGTCTAACAGTTGCTGAGCCTCCTCTTAGGAAAGAGGTGAGGTATCTAACAGGAAATTATGAGGCAATGTGTACTAGATAACAAAGTAAATCTCATTAGAAGTGATATATTTGTGTCCTTTAAGCACTGAAGGAAATGTTGGGTTGTTGCATTACTGTTTTCATTGTAGATCATTAGGTCCTGTATGCAAGACACAGAAAGCTAATCTCACTTGAGGTGTGGAATGAGGAAAAGAATCAAAGTGGAGTAGGAACTCACTGAGCAAGGTAGGAGCCAAACTCGGAAAGTTTATGCATTGGGAGCCAGAAATATATAAATGGACATTAATGCAACAAATACTGACTATATTACTATAATGAGTGAAAATAGACATAGCAGTATCTGATTCATTTATTTTTTAGTATTCTAAAAAGCAATCCCTTGAGCCAGTTTTATAACTTAAGTTTTAATGTTTTCTTTAGGAGTTGTCACAGTGCTTTTTCAGTGAATGTATTTCTCCTATTATGGCAAAAAATGGACTTGCAGTCTCCGCTCCCTGGTGCCCCCATACTGACTAAGAAGCAGTCCCTGAGGTGAGGTCATTTAAGTAATTTAATATGTTCCCTGCATGTTTTCATGTGTGCAAGGAGCACTGCAGCATCTGTGGGAAGGAGGTTCCTGTATGCAGCAGTTCTTAAAGGGCTGGCACTTCAATAGCAGAGATCAGGAAGTAGTCAACATACACCCTACACTAACTGCAGCTGCTGGCACTGGGTAAACAATAATACAGAAGCACATGCGAAGTAGAGAAATTGACTATTTGCACGTTTGCAAAATATCATCTGAAGCACTTCATTGAATAGACATATGAATGTTAGTGCTGTGAGGTACAAGTAAAGGTGGTAATAAAGGAGGGAAGGATTCAAGCCATTATGTTGGTGTGAGGCCAGTGTATCACAGAGAGGACTGATTGATTTATAAGTATATAAGCTAAAGACTAAAGCGGATTAAAAAAAACTGAAGACCAGTCGGAAATTTAAATAACAAATTAAAATCTCATTATATAAAATAGAGATGCAGGGCCAGGTGATGTGTTGTACCTGCATGATGTGGGAGCTAGTGGACCCCATTGTGGTTCCTGGTAAACACATCTGTAGCAAGTGTTGGCTGCTGGAGGAACTCCAGCTCAGAGTTGATGAGCTGGAGTCTGAGCTTCACACACTGCGGCACATCAGAGAGGGGGAGAGTTACCTGGACACTGTGTTTCAGGAGACAGTCACACCCCTTAGATTAACTACCTTGAATTCGGTCAGTGGTCAGGGACAGGAGGGTGTGACTATGAATGAGGCAGGTAGAGGGATCCAGGAGGTAGTGTTGCAGGGACCTCAGCCCTTGTCCTTGTCCAACAGGTTCGAGATTCTTGCTCCCTGTGTGGACGAGAGCAGGGACTGTAGGGAGGATGAGCAAACTGACCATAGCACCGTGGTACAGGGAACCATTTAAGTGGGGGGAAGAGAATAGAAATGTAGATTATTAAATCGGGGATAGTATAGTTAGGGGCATAGACACTGTTCTCTGTGGCCAGGATCGAGAGTCCCGAAGATTCTGTTGCCTATCTGGTGCCAGGGTTCGGGATATCTCATTTGGGCTGCAGAGGAACTTGGAGTGGGAGGGGTAAGATCCAGTTGTTGTGGTCCACGTAGGTACCAAGAATATAGGTAGAACGAGGAGGTTCTGCTGAGGGAATATGAGCAGCTAGGGGCTAAATTAAAAAGTAGAACCAAAAAGGTAATAATCTCCGGATTACTAGCTGAGCCACGAGCAAATTGGCAAAGGGTCAATAAGATTAAAGAGGTAAATGCGTGGCTCAAAGATTGGTGGGGAGAAATGAGTTCGAATTCATGGGACATTGGCACCAGTACTTGGGAAGGAGGGAGCTGTTCCGATGGGATGGGCTCCACCTGAATCATGCTGGGACCAGAGTCCTGGTGAATCGCATAACTAGGGCTGTGTAGATCGGGCTTTAAACTAAATAGTTGGGGGGAGGGGGTTCAGTTGCATGGAAAATTAGGAAGTCAAAGTCAAAGGAGAAGGTAGGAGTGCAGGTTAGTGATGAGGCTGATTGTTACCAGAAAATAGAAGGAAGGGACAGAACGTGTGAACATCATATTGCACCAAGGAATCATACAAGAGTAGGGAAATTTAATAATAGAACAAACTTAAAGGCTTTGTATCTGAATGCATGAAGCATTCGGAATAAAATAAATGAGTTAACAGCACAAATAGAGATGAATGGGTATGATTTAGTGGTGATTACTGAAACGTGGTTACAGGGAAACCAGTTTTGGGAATTGAATATCCAAGAGTACTCAGTATTTCGGAAGGATAGACAGGAAGGAAAAGGAGGTTGTGTAGCTTTGTTAGTAAAGGAAGAGATCAGTGCTGTAGTGAGAGATGATATAGGCACTGGAGATCAAGGCGTAGAATCAATCTGGGTAGAAATAAGAAATAGCAAGGGAAAGAAGTCACTGGTGGGAGTAATCTAGAGGTCCCCAAACAGTAGTTCCGCAGTGGGGCACAGTATAAACCAGGAAATACTGGGGGCTTGTAAGAAAGGTCTGGCAATAAACATGGGTGATTTTAATATGCATATAGACTGGATTAGTCAAATTGGCAAGGGTAGCCTCGAGGGAGAGTTCATTCAATGTGTTATAGATTGTTTTTTGGAGCAATATGTTGTGGAACCAACCAGGGAGCAGGCTTTTCTAGATTTGGTATTGTGTAATGAGGTGAGATTAATAAATGAACTCATTGTTAAGGATCCTCTAGGGAAAAGTGATCATAGCATGCTAGAATTTCAAATGCAGTTTGAGGGCGAGTCTCACTGGAGTCCCACATTAGCGTTCTGGAGTTAAACAAAGGTAATTATATAGGCATGAGGACAGATTTGGCCCTAGTGGACTGGGCAGGAAGACTACAAGGTAGGACAGTTGATGAGGAGTGGCAGATGTTTAAGGAGATATTCAATTTATCCCAACTAAAATATATTCCAGAGAGGAAGAAAGATTCTAAGAGGGGAAAAAAAACATCCATGGCTAAGCAAGGAAATTAAGGATAACATAAAGACAAAAACTAAGGCATACCATATTGCAAAGGCTAGTGACAGGCTGGAAGATTAGGAAACTTTTAAAGATCAACAAAGGGTTACTAGAGAAGTAATAAAAAGAGCAAAGGTAAATTAGGAAATAAAACTAGCGCAAAATATAAAAACGGATAGCAAAAGGTTCTATAAGTCTATAAAAGGGAAGAGAGTAACTAAAGTGAATGTTGGTCCTTTGGAGGATGAGGCTGGGGAGTTAATAGAAGGGAACACAGAAATAGCAGAGATACTAAAGCAGTATTTTGCTTCAGTTTTCACGGTGGAGGACATTAGTACCATCCCAATAGTAACAGGTAATGCAGAGGTTATAGAAAGGGAGGAACTTAGAAAAATCATCATCACTAGGGAAAAAGTACTGAGCAAACTATTGGGATTGAAGGCAGACAGGTCCCCAGGGCCTGATGGCCTACATCCTAGGGTCTTAGAGGAAGTGACAGCGGAGATAATGGATCCATTGGTTATAATATTTGGAAATTCCTTGGATATGGGAAAGGTTCCAGTGGATTGGAAAATAGCTAATGTAACGCCCTTATTCAAAAAGGGAGGGAGGCAGAAAGTAGGAAACTATAGACCGGTTAGTTTAACATCTGTCATTGGGAAATTGTTAGAATCCATTATTAAGGAAGTAATAACAGGACATTTAAAAACTCAAAATGCAATCCATCAGAGGCAGCATGGTTTTATGAAGCCGGTAAGCACATTGCACTGTTGAACTACAAGAAAGCCCCCAGCGAGTTAACATCCGTAGCACTTAAAGCAGCCAGAAGCACTGCACAAAGAACAGCCAGGCGCTGCGCAAATGACTACTGGCAACACCTATGCAGTCATATTCAGCTGGCCTCAGACACCGGAAACATCAGAGGAATGTATGATGGCATTTAGAGAGCTTTTGGGCCAACCATCAAGAAGATCGCCCCCCTCAAATCTAAATCAGGGGACATAATCACTGACCAACGCAAACAAATGGACCGCTGGGTTGAGCACTACCTAGAACTGTACTCCAGGGAGAATGTTGTCACTGAGACTGCCCTCAATGCAGCCCAGCCTCGACAAGTCATGGATGAGCTGGACATTTAGATTAGATTAGATATACAGCACTGAAACAGGCCCTTCGGCCCACCGAGTCTGTGCCGACCATCAACCACCCATTTATACTAATCCCATATTCCTACCAAACATCCCCACCTGTCCCTATATTTCCCTACCATCTACTTATACTAGTGACAATTTATAATGGCCAATTTACCTACCAACCTGCAAGTCTTTTGGCTTGTGGGAGGAAACCGGAGCACCCGGAGAAAACCCACGCAGACACAGGGAGAACTTGCAAACTCCACACAGGCAGTACCCAGAATCGAACCCGGGTCCCTGGAGCTGTGAGGCTGCAGTGCTAACCACTGCGCCGCCCTACATACAGCCAACAAAATCGGAACTCAGTGATGCCATTGATTCTCCAGCCAGCGGAAAAGCCCCTGGGAAGGACAGCATTACCCCTGAAATAATCAAGAGTGCCAAGCCTGCTATACTCTCAGCACTACATGAACTGCTTTGCCTGTGCTGGGACGAGGGAGCAGTACCTCAGGACATGCGCGATGCCAATATCATCACCCTCTAGAAAAACGAAGGTGACCGTGGTGACTGCAACAACTACCGTGGAATCTCCCTGCTCAGCATAGTGGGGAGAGTCTTTGCTCGAGTCGCTCTAAACAGGCTCCAGAAGCTGGCCGAGCGCGTCTACCCTGAGGCACAGTGTGGCTTTCGTGCAGAGAGATCAACCGTTGACATGCTGTTCTCCCTTCGTCAGATACAGGAGAAATGCCGCGAACAACAGATGCCCCTCTACATTGTTTTCATTGATCTCACCAAAGCCTTTGACCTCGTCAGCAGACGTGGTCTCTTCAGACTATTAGAAAAGATTGGATGTCCACCAAAGCTACTAAAAATCATCACCTCATTCCATGACAATATGAAAGGCACAATTCAACATGGCGGCACCTCATCAGACCCCTTTCCTATCCTGAGTGGCGTGAAACAGGGCTGTGTTCTCGCACCCACACTTTTTGGGATTTTCTTCTCCCTGCTGCTTTCACATGCGTTCAAGTCTTCTGAAGAAGGAATTTTCCTCCACACAAGATCAGGGGGCAGGTTGTTCAACCTTGCCCGTCTAAGAGCGAAGTCCAAAGTACCGAAAATCCTCATCAGGGAACTCCTCTTTGCTGACGATGCTGCTTTAACATCTCATACCGAAGAGTGCCTGCAGAGTCTCATCGTCAGGTTTGCGGCTGCCTGCAATGAATTTGGCCTAACCATCAGCCTCAAGAAAACGAACATCATGGGGCAGGACGTCAGAAATGCTCCATCCATCAATATTGGCGACCACGCTCTGGAAGTGGTTTAAGAGTTCACCTACCCAGGCTCAACTATCACCAGTAACCTGTCTCTAGATGCAGAAATCAACAAGCGCATGGGAAAGGCTTCCACTGCTATGTCCAGACTGGCAAAGAGAGTGTGGGAAAATGGCGCACTGACACTGAACACAAAAGTCTGAGTGTATCAAGCCTGTGTCCTCAGTACCTTGCTCTATGGCAGCGAGGCCTGGACAACGTACGCCAGCCAAGAGCGACGTCTCAATTCATTCCATCTTCGCTGCCTCCGGAGAATACTTGGCATCAGGTGGCAGGACCGTATCTCCAACACAGAAGTCCTCGAGGCGGCCAACATCCCCAGCTTATACACACTACTGAGTCAGCGGCGCTTGAGATGGCTTGGCCATGTGAGCCGCATGGAAGATGGCAGGATCCCCAAAGACACATTGTACAGCGAGATTGCCACTGGTATCAGACCCACCGGCCGTCCATGTCTCCGCTTTAAAGACGTCTGCAAACGCGACATGAAGTCCTGTGACATTGAGTACAAGTCGTGGGAGTCAGTTGCCATTGTTCGCCAGAGCTGGCGGACAGCCATAAAGGCGGGGCTAAAGTGTGGCGAGTCGAAGAGACTTAGCAGTTGGCAGGAAAAAAGACAAAAGTGCAAGGGGAGAGCCAACTGTGTAACAGCCCCGACAAACAAATTTTTTTGCAGCACCTGTGGAAGAGCCTGTCATTCTAGAATTGGCCTTTATAGCCACTCCAGGCACTGCTGCACACACCACTGACCACCTCCAGGCGCTTACCCATTGTCTCTCGAGATAAGGAGGCCAAAGAAGAGAAGATCATGTTTGACTGATTTGCTAGAGTTCTTCAAAGCTGTAACAAGCAAAGTGGATAATGGGGATCCTGTAGATCTAGTTTATCTGGACTTCCAGGAGGCATTTGATAAGGTGCTGCACAAAAGGTTAATACACAAGGTAAGTTCACATGGGGTTAAGGGCAATTTATTAGTTTGGATAGAGGATTGGCTAACCAACAGAAAACAGAGATTTGGGATAAATTGGTCTTTTTCTGGTTGGAAAGATGTAACTAGTGGGGCACCACAGGGTTCGGTCCTTGGGCCCCAACTATTTACAATCTATATAAATGACTTGGATGCAGGGATAGAAGGTACTATAGCCAAATTTGCAGATGACACTAAAATAGGTGGGACAGTAAGTTGCAATAAAGAAATAAGAAATCTACAAATGGATTGGGACAGATTAGATAAATGGGCCAAAATTTGGCAGATGGATTTTAACGTGGATAATGTGTGAAGTTATCCATTTTGGTCAGAATAGAAAAGCAAATTATTATCTAAATGGAGAGAAACTTCAGAGTGCTTCAGTGCAGAGGGATCTGGGTGTCCTCGTGCATGAATCGCAGAAAACTAGTTTGCAGGTACAGCAGGTAATAAGGAAGGCAAATGGAATTTTGGCATTTATTGCTAAAAGAATAGAGTATAAAAGTAGGGAAGTGTTGCTGCAACTGTACAAGGCATTAGTGAGACCGCACCTGGAGTACTGCGTACAGTTTTGGTCCCCTTACTTGAGAAAGGATGTAGTTGCATTGGAGGCAGTTCAGAGGAGGTTCACCAGATTGATTCCAGAGATGGGGGACTTGCCTTATGAAGAGAGATTGAGCAGTTTAGCCCTTTACTCTCTGGAGTTTAGAAGAATGAGAGGAGGTCTAATTGAGGTATAAGATGATTAAGGGGATTGACAAAGTAGATGTAGAGAGGATGTTTCCTCTTGTGGGGCAATCTAGAACGAGAGGTCACAGTTTTAGGATAAGGGGTAGCAGATTTAAAACAGAGATAAGGGGAATTACTTCTCTCAAAGGGTCGTGAATCTGCGGAATTCACTACCCCACAGTGCAGTGGATGCCGGGACATTGGGTAAATTTAAGGAGGAGATAGACAGATTTTTAATTAGAAATGTTTTGAAGGATTATGGAGAACGGGCAGGAAAGTGGAGTTGAGGCCGAGATGAGATCAGCCATGATCGTATTGAATGGTGGAGCAGGCTCGAGGGGTTGAATTGCCTACTCCTGCTCCTAGTTCTTATGTTCTTATAAAGACTGTTTATGGGAGGATTCAAGGGCTACTTTAACAAAATCCCACCAATTACTCCGTGCAGCAGTCTGCCTGGCTGTGCATGTGCCATTTCTCTTTCCTCTGTGCAACCAAGGTCACAGGCCCACTTCAGTTTTTTTTGGCTGTGTGGCATTGCCTCTACAATACTGAATTTGTCCAGCATACAGCAGATGCAAATAATTTTCAACACTTCTTTGGGGTTGGGATCTTGGATTCTATTTGAATAAATACCTTTGTACACTTTGGCTAGCTGTAAACAATTCATGTCATGATATGTACTGCTTTTGGGCAGTAACTATTTTATACACCACATAGAACATGGTGTCAAAATGAGAGCCTGGATTTGAAAGGATTTTGATAGCTGTAAGACAGCCAGCAGATGTGCAAAACACCAGAGAATAATTAGGCCCCATCAAGTTTCAACAGGAAAGTTTTAGTTTAAAAACAAACTCCTGTCTGCAACTTTCCATAGGATATTGACTTTGAATTTTCCAGTACCTGCTCCTAACGACATGAAGGGAGATTTGAGACAGAATTGGCAATTCTTGCAATCTCAATGGCAGAATTATGAGATTGCCACAGAATTGGACAAGGAATCCGATCAGATTAGAGTAGCAGCTCTGTTATCATTGATGGGAAAGGCATGTTACAAGCTGTATTGTACCCTAGATCTCACTGAGGAGAAGAAAAGCAAGGCTTGGTAGATTTTGGAGGCCTTGAAGACCCACTTTGAACCCTCTACTAATGTCATTTATGAACACTGTGTTTTAACACTAGAGCTCAGGAAGAGAGGCAGTCCAAGTCTTCCAAGCACAAGTCAATGGCGAAAAGGAAGGTCAATTTTCAGAAAGGCCAGCAGAAAGATCAAGGCCAGAGTACTGGATGTAAATACAATGGTGGACATCACAAGAAGGAAAAGGAAGCATGTCCTTCACGGGGAAAATAGTGCTCTGACTGAAAAAAGCTGAACCACTTTGCATGCAAGCGTTTTGCTAGAAAGAAGAAAAGCAAGCCTGTCAAGATGGTTGATGGAGAGATGTTGGACGATGATTCTGTCGAATTACTCTTTCCCCCCCCCCCCCCCCCCCCAGAACAAGTTGGAATGATGACTGCAGAAAGAGACCATTAAGCTGATGTGAGGTGTCAGATAGACACAAGTTCTATGTGCAACATCGTGAGCTTTACAGACTTGTGTGAAATTGCCCAAGATGGTGGCATGAATATGAAGCTGTCGAAGGTAAAGTTGAGGCTCAATGTGCTCTCCCCAAGAGGACAAACTAAGCTGAACTTCAGTTCCAGATAGTAGACACTAAGCAAACTCCCCTAATTTCCGCTGAAGCAAGTCAAAAGCTTGGATTGATAACCTTCCACGTACCACAAGAGATTCGCAGTATTTTGCATGACAGCAAGCTGTTGACTGCTGAACAAATCCTGACACATTACAAAGATGTTTTCACAGATCTTGGATGCTTTCCTGATGAGTATAATCTCGAAGTAGATGAGAGTGTGAGGCCAACTCAACATCTTCTGAGGAGAGTTCCAGCTGCCCTCAAGTCCAGCCTGAAAGATAAGATAGAGAAGCTTGAAAAGATGGTAGTAATCAAGAAAGTGACAACTCCTACAGACTTGTTTAGCAGCATGGTAGCAGTGAAAAAGCTTGGAAATAAAAGCAAAATACTGCAGATACTGGAAATCTGAAATAAAAACTGTAAGTGCTGGAAATACTCAGCAGGTCTGGCAGCATCTGTGGAGAGAGAAACAGAGTTAACGTTTCAGGTCGATGACTTTTCGTCAGAAAGTTGAGAATGTAGATTGATCCAAAGGGCCTCAATAAAGCTTTGAAGAGATTTCACTATCCTTTATTAACCATTGAAGAGCTTCTGCCTCAACTTGCCAAGGCAAAGGTCTTTACTGCCCTAGATGATAAGGATGGATCCTGGCAAGTGAAGTTGGATGAAAGCAGCAGCTTTCTGACTTCTTTCTGGATGCCACTTGGGAGGTACAGATGGTTGCGCATGCTGTTTGGCATTTCTACTGCTCTGAAAGATTACCAAATGTAGACAGCATGAGATAGTCAATGGTGGAAGTGATCGTCGATGATCTTCTAGTCTATGGATGTGGGGATACAATGGACGACACCATTGCAGACCATGATCGGAATCTAGTGAGACTGCTAGGGAGAGCTCACCAGATGAACCTGAAGTTGAACAAGAAAAATGACCGAAGTCAAGTACACAAGGCATGTACTGATAATAAAGGACTTTTTCCAGAACCTGATAAGGTATGAGCTGTAGCAGAGATGCAACAACCAACAAATGTGAAGGCAGTTCAACAATTTGTTGGATTTATGAACAACCTAGCCTAGTTCTTGCCCAATATGTCATCAGTATGTGAACCTCTATGCAAGCTCACTGCAAAGGATATTCATTGGTATTGGGGCACAGAGCAAGAAGCAGCTTTTATTCGTATCAAACAACGAGTGATAACAATGCCACTGCTGAGGTGCTGTGAAATCAACAAGGAAGTCACCCTGCAGTGTGATGCCAGTGAAAGAGGACTTGGAGCCCCCCTTATGCAACAAGGACAACCAGTTGCACTTGCATCCAGAGCATTAACACAAATGGAATGATGCTATGCACAGATTGAGAAAGAGTGTCTGGCTATTGTCTTTGTTTGTGAGCTTTAAACAGTACTTGTCTGACCACAAGCTGCATTAAAGTATCTTTCTCAATCTGCTTCTATTTGCTCCAAAGCGTTTGCAAAGGATGTTACTTCGTTTGCAGGGATATCACTTGGAAGTGAAGTACAAGCTAGGGAAGCAGATTGTATTGAGTGCTTCCATTTTTTAAAATTAAGTTTTGAAGATTTGTGGTTTAAAACTGAAAAGGAGTCCATGGATTTTTTTTTTTTACAAGGGTCACTGAGAGGTCTGGACTGTGAGCTGTTACTGGAAGGCATCTATCTTCAAATAATTACCCTGCAGGATTGTTTTTGACTTGGGGAAGATGTTTACACAGAAGTGACAGGTCAAGATTTATATGGGTCAGGAGGCTTGATTCTTGTGACATTGGATTTTGTTTTATTTTGGACAGTGAGTTGGGATATGGATAATGGTTTGAAAAGACAGTTAGAGAAAACTTGCCAAGGAAGCAAAACTCCAGCTCAGTCTGCTCCAACTCTTTGAAAAAGCCTGTCAATTTTCCATCTGTTGAGAAGCTGAGAAGCAAGTGTAAGAAACTGCCTGAAACCCCTGTTACTGCATTTTTCCTGGAAAGCCTGTCAAGAACTGTTCTAGGAAGATCCCAGTGACAGCCGTCTATACATATTTGGGACGCCAAACCAGTAAAGGACTTCTGACATCTTTTCATATCTTCTCTTTTTTTCTTCAAGAATTAGCAAGTATTTTGGCCAACATATTTGTTTTGTACTGTGTGTGTGTGTGTCTAAGGTAAAAAGGGAACTTCTATATTTAGGTCTGTGTGTTTATGCTTTGCTTCATAACTGGTTAAGACTTGTTTTATAATCAACTGATAATTTTGTTGTTTATTAAAAAAAACTTGGTTGGTGTGTTTTATTCTGGGATAAAAATAGAGTCTATGATTGACCATATTGGTAAGTGGGAAAAGATCTAAAAATATTATGACCTGTGGAGAAGTAGAACTAGAATAAACAGTGCGCTCCTCCCGCCTCAGTTGTGACAAGATGTACATCGCTGACATGCTGACACGAGCTGCACTTACTTTGAAAGAAGATGATGATGCTAGTACAGAGTGTGAAATCTTCCAGATTCAACAAGAAGCAATAATACAATATGCTCTGGAAGTCATCAACCCAGCAGAGACATTGAATTTGACAGATAAGAGTCTTGCTCAGATCAAACAAACAATGTGACAATATGCAACTCTTCATGTGCTGCAGGAAGTTGTGATGAAAGGATGGCCTGAAACCGTCAAGGATACACCTGTTGCTGGAAGAGAGTATTGGGCGTACAGAGGTGAAGTGACCGCCGAAGAAGGCATCTTGTACAAAGGGACTAGGGTCATTATCCCTAAAGAGATGACAAAAGAGATGCTGAAGCGTATCTACACAAACCATCAAGGAATTCAGTCTAGTCCGAGGAAGGCAAGAGAAGTGCTCTACTGGCCAAACATGAACAATGAGATTAAGGACCACATCAGCCAGTGCAATGCTTGCAATGAACATTAAGCTGAGCAAGCTAAAGAGCCCTTCATGACTGATGATATCCCAGACAGACCATGGATGAAGTTTGGAGTAGACCTCTTTACCCTCACTGGAACTGATTATCTCGTCACAGTCGACTACTATTCAGACTACTGGGAGTTAGACCAGCTGATAACAACTACCAGTAAGATCATAGAACACCTGAAAGCACACTTCAGTCATCATGGCATTCCTAACATTGTGATGAGTGACAATGGCCCTCTCTTCACGAGTGAAGAATTCAATCACTGCATGAATAATTGGGAAATTCAGCACTACACATCATCTCTGTAGTGTGCTGTGTTTGATTTTATGTAGAGCTGTTGAGCAGATCAGTAAGTCTTCTTAAGGATTGACACAGGCTTCAGATTAAGGTTCAACACAACACTCCTTATTAACTTAACAATTTATATTGCATGAGCTCTACATCCTACTCCGATCCAGGTTTTGTCCATGCTGCTGTGTCTGCAGGCTGTGTTCTCAGTGTCTCCTTACAAGGTGGTGTCTCCCACATTATATATATATATATATATATATGGTGATGTCATCAGTTATATCAGTGGCCTGGTCTCTTAAGGGTAAGGTTACTTAAAGGTAAGGTCACGACTACACTACGTTACAATCTCCACACTATGCCCAGTCAAATGGAAAGGCTGAGGCAAGATCATTAAAAAATCTACTAGATCCATTATAGATGTGTACAAGGCAATCCTAGAGTGGAGAAACACAACTACTGAAGGTATGGGAAGTAGTCCAGCGACTAATGTCACGCTGCATCCAGATGACTTCTAACAGCTAAGAAACTCCTGAAGCCAGAAGTAGTAACAGATGTGAGGGGCATGAACATAGTGAAATGACAGAAAGTCAAATGTCACTGATAAAACTGCAAAATCATTGCCAGAGCTGAGAGTTGGAGAGCCGGTCAGAAAGCAAACATTCAACATACTCAAGAAAAATGAGCCCACTTGGCAACATGAGACTTGCTCAATCATACCAGGTGAAGGTGAATGACCAGATCTATTGTCGCAACTGCAGACATTCACGCTCAACCAGAGAAGCTGCTCCTTCACAGAAAACAGCTGATGAGACAGATCTGAGTTTGCCAACTGAACAAGGAACTGAACGACTATCAGTCAAAGAGGTCAACTCCAACCAGCACAACAGATGAGCAACATTCACCACAGCAACAACAGTCCCCAGAGAAAGAACACCAGCAACATCACCCAAGGAAGCAGCAGATACCAGGCAAACAGCCAACTCGCACACATACCATAAAATGACCTGAAGGCTTTAAAGATTATGTGTGAAATGCACAGACAAATTCGAAAGGGCAAGAAAGAATAGACTTCTTTCATGAAAAGGGGGATGTTTGGATAAATAACTTTGTACACTTTGACTTGCAGTACACATGTGACCTCTGATGCCATGACATGTAAATAAAGGCTTTTTGGTAGTAGCCATTTTATGCACCACATGGAACAGATTCCACCTGATCTTCCAAACAATTTGCTTTAATGTACCGATCATAAGTTCCACAAGAACTTAGGAGAAGGCATAATCCCAGTGGTATTTTTCCTCCACACTGGTGTTAACACAAAGACAGCAGCCATCCATCTGTTCTACCAGCTCCCTCAAATGGTGGCACAATGAACTGTTACACCATAAGCAGTCTTCTCCTCATCCTCCCCTGGGAAAATAGCACATCCTCACCCATTTTCCACTCCTCCAGCTCCTTCATGCTCTGTAAACCATCTGATGACACATCTCCACTAACACTATTTAAGTGCCCCAGGTTGAAGTTATCTGAGTTGGTTCCTGTAAGTGAGGAAGCAATTAACCACAGGGGTCGAGTTGTAGGGAGTTGGGACATAGAAATACTGGATAATATTATGTTGTGGTGACTCCTGTGTGGCCTGATCCTCCTCATAATCATTATCATAGTCGACTAGGAAGAAATGTCTTCCCTGCTTTTCATCATCTTTCTACTGTCGGAGAGCAGAAGCTACGATTGGGTAAGCGAAATAAGAGATGGAATATGGACCTGTGAATGTGGAGGAAGGGGTTTTAGCAATGTGCATGTGATTAATTGTTGGGAGAAGAGCTGTGTAGCCAAAGAGCAAGATGCTGATTTAGAGACCCCTCCGAGAGTGCATTGTGAGGTGTTATGTGTACAGGTGTTGTTTTAAGATCACAAAGAGTGCATTGGTGCGAGACAATGAAGATGAAGAAGATTGTCCAGATTTACCTTCCCTGTCTTGATGAGGTGACTGAACTTATTTTGACACAGGTCTGTAGTCCTGAGGGAATCAATGTTGCTGCTACCTCCTTTCAGGTGGCATGTGAGACTCCCAGGACACTTTGCCATCAGATTTTAATTTTCTGCAGGAGGACTTGGAAGTCTTGATGTATCGGGCATTGACTTGAATAACATGAATGTTTTCTATGGAATTCCAGACAGAGGAGCAGAAAATTTACTCACACTTTGATCTATTTTGTTTACATTTTGACAAAAGAAAGCTCTCAATTGGGTTTACATAAAGCCTACCAAAGAATTCTGAAGTGGTGCAGTTTGACATTTAAGGATGTTTATCCACAAACTTAGCCATTGCCATTGTCACATTTTTAATATTGACATATTTCCCTTCCATCATATATATAGATTTATAATGTAGTATTTTCAGAGAAACTGGGGAATAGGACGAGGAATTTGACATCTGTTGGTTCAAAGAAAAATTCATGTCTGTAAATGAGTGGGGTGAATAATTTTGAAATGCCTAATCTTCAAAATTGGTCTTTCCAACAACTAAATCCATGGTCTGTAAGGAACGGATAACAACTAGTACCTTGCCACTTGAGTCCTTTGGTTTGTTTTCACTCTTTAAGGTTACAAAGACCATCATTGTTTATGTACATTTCTTACAATGCTATGTAACTAATATGTGTATTGAATACTCAGAACCCTTTTGGGTGTAAAATTGTGTTGGCAGCAACGAATACAACTGGAGCCAAAACATAACTTGACATCTCGGGTGCTTGTGAGCATCTAGTTGAATTCATCAAAGTTAAAAAGGCATTTTTTAAGATCAAAAAAGTTATAAAGTATTTGAAAACTACATTTATAAAGTAGTAGTTATAAAGTCAAGATTAGAGTATTTTAAGATAATAGGATAATTCTGAGCTGAGAATTGTTAAACTTCTCAAATATGTCCACTAGAGGGTACTGCTTCATAGCCATTTACAACATGCTCAATTTCAATATTTATCTGTGGAAGATGCATTTCTGTAAAATTTTAAACTATTAATATCTATATTTGAAAACAAGACAGATCTACATATTTGTTATTAAGTAGGACAAACTGCTTCCTGGCTTTCCTCAAGGACAATGTGAACAATTTTGTAACTTCTAAGTTCCAAGTTTCCCATGTCTATAGTAGAACCATAGAAAAGTTACGGCACAGAAAGAGGCCATTCAGCCCGTGTCTGCGCTGGCTGAAAAAACTAGCTGCCCAATCTAATCCCACCTTCCAGCACCTGGTCTGTAGCCTTGCAGTTTACAGCACTTCAGGTGCAGATCCAGGTACATCTTAAATGAATTGAGGGTTTCTGCCTCCACCACCCATCTGGGCAATGAATTCCAGACACCCACCACCCTCTTAGTGAAGAAGTTTTTCCTCATGTCCCCTCTAATCCTTCTACCAATCACCTTAAATCTGTGCCCCCTGGTAATTGACCTCTCCGCTAGGGGAAACAGGTCCTTCCTCTCTACTCTATCTAGGCCCCTTATAATTTTGTACACCTCACTTAAGTCACCCCTCAGCCTCCTCTGTTCGAAGGAAAACAACCCTAGCCTATCTAATCTTTCCTCATAGCTGCAACTTTCAAGCCCTGGCAACATTCTTGTAAATCTCCTCTGTATTCTCTCCAGAGCCATTATCTCCTCCCTGTAATGTGGTGACTAGAACTGTACACAATATTCCAGCTGTGGCCTAACCAGCGTTTTATACAGTTCCAGCATTACATCCCTGCTTTTGTACTCTATACCTCGGCCAATAAAGGAAAGCTTTCCATACGCCTTTTTCACTACTTTATCTCCCCGTCCTGCCACCTTCAGGGGCCTGTACTGTTATTGATGGCATCCATGCACCTACACAATACCATGGAATTTGTGAATTGCAGGACCATCACTCCATTTATTTCCAGTTGCTTCAATTACCAGCAACACAGGATCATGCAGGCGAATGCCTGCTTCCCAGGCAGCAGCCACAATTTCTTTATCCTTCACCCCACCCTGGGTTATTTGAAGGATAAGGCAGATGTGAATAAATTATTCTACAATCTTCAGCCCTGACTCAGCATAACCATTCAGTAGGTGGAGAAGATCCAACAACTGTAAAGGGTAGAGCGTGGCACTGACAATGACCTTGAAACACCCTTCCGGGCATAAGAATAATGCCTTAGGCTATCTTAGATAAGACTTTCACCCAAGTGCCTCAGCTGCTTAATTCATTAACAGTTCTGTGTATAATGTATTATCCCAATACCCTTTCACCAACACTATCCCCTGAACTAATGGGCGGCACAGTGGTTAGCACCGCAGCCTCACAGCTCCAGCGACCCGGGTTCAATTCTGGATACTGCCTGTGTGGAGTTTGCAAGTTCTCCCTGTGTCTGCGTGGGTTTCCTCCGGGTGCTCCGGTTTCCTCCCACATGCCAAAGACTTGCAGGTTGATAGGTTAATTGGCCATTATAAATTGCCCCTAGTATAGGTAGGTGGTAGGGAAATATAGAGACAGGTGGGGATGTGGTAGGAATATGGAATTAGTGTAGGCTTAGTATAAATGGGTGGTTGATGATCGGCACAGACTCGGTGGGCTGAAGGGCCTGTTTCAGTGCTGTATCTCTAAACTAAAAAAAAAACTAAAACAACAATTGTTGTTAGTCATCCTTCAATCTGGTGTTACCTTCAATAGTACACACTTTGGATAAAACATAATTAAAGTGAAAGCAAATTTCAATACCATAGGCATGATCAGTGTTCGTGTCTGGTCTGATTCCATTTAGTGACAGTGTATGCTGTCTGTCTTCTGGAACCTAACCCAGTGCACTTTTTATGTGCTTCTCTCATGGAAGGAACAAGTGAGGTGACTGACTGATGGCTATGAGTTGGAGCTGTTTGGGATTGAGGTGGCCATGTGTTTTTTTGTGTTGGGTCAGGAGTTGGTCCAGTCCAATGCTGCAGTAGCTGTTTTCTTGCAAGCACACTTTCAGCCATTTGAGTGGGTGAGATGGATCGGCTTTGAATGGAATCGCCCTGCAAAAGCAGTTTCTGTGCCTAGTGCCTCGATGTCCTTAATCCCTGGCACGCCTTCAACATGCCCACTGATCTGCAAAGGATCAACCTGTGATTAACTCTGAGGTTAGTTTCTGCCTCCATCAAAGCAGTTATAAGAATTGATGTCTCCCTGTGCAAAGGATGTCTGTGGCTATGGGCTACATTGCATAGATCCATGGAAATTAGACCTTACAAGGCAGTTTGGCCTGACCCAAATGACTAGATAATGACTGTGCTCAATTAGTAACTTTTGTTCATATGCAAACCCTGTGAGATCCACATCTGCAGCAATGGAAGGATATGAGCAACTTGCTGCTATTCTGCTGCTGTGACTACATGCTTCTGCTCACATGTTCAGTGCTTCACCAATGCTGTGGTCTCAAACTGTGCCTGGATTATTTGAAGGAGAAAGCAGAATTCCAAGAATCAAAGGCTACTTTCTGGAAGTCTGATAGCCAAGAACAGAAGCTGAATATAAATGCCACAAGGTCTAACCATGGAGCAGGTGGAGAAGACTTTGGATATACAGTGAAACCTGGAAATTACAGACACCTAAGGGATTAGCATCCATTGTCTTTTTTTTTTACAGGTGTCCTTATTTGGTCATTGCCTGTAGTGCAAAAATGTTTCCAGCAGTCTTGAAGGTCCAGCTGCGATTATGATCAGCACCTAATCAGCTACAACAATGCTAAGAACCGAAGGGCCTGTTTCAGTGCTGTATCTCTAAACTAAACTTACGTTTGGACTAAGATATAACAACAAAACTGATGTTGCAAGTACAGTACCTGTACAGTAAAACCTGTTCCTTACGACACTGTCAGATAACAGACAATTGTATTGTGTGAGAACACAAGAAATAGCAGCAGAAGTAGACCATATGGCCCATTGAGCCTGCTCCGCCATTCAATATGATCATGGCTGATCTTGGGCTTCAATTCCACTTTCCTGCCCACTTCCCATATCCCTTGATTCCCTGCGAGACCAAAAATCTATCTATCCCAGCCTTATATGTATTCAATGATGGAGCATCCACAACCCTCTGGGGTAGAGAATTCCAGAGATTCACAACCCTTTGAGTGTAGTAATTTCTCCTCATCTCAGTCCTGAATGATTGACTCCTTATCCTGAGACTGTGTCCCCGTGTTTTAGAATTCCTGACCAGTGGGAACAACCTCTCAGCTTCTACCTATCAAGCCCTTTCAAAATCTCGTATGTCTCAATTAGATCACCTCTCATTCTTCTAAACTCCAGAGAATATAGGCCCAATTTACTCAGCCTCTCATCATAGGACAACCCCCTCATCCCAGGAACCAATTTAGTAAATCTTCACTGCACCGCCTCCAGTGCAAGTTTATCCTTTCTTAAATGTGGAGACCAAAACTGCACACACTATTCCAGCTGCGGTCTTATCAAAGCCCTGTACAATTTTAGTAAGACTTCTTTATTCCTGTATTCCAATCCCATTGCAATAAAGGCCAGCATGCCATTTGCTTTCCTAATAGCCTGCTGCATCTGCATGTTAACTTTGTGCATTCCTTGTATGAGTACCCCCAAGTCCCTCTGAACATCAACAGTTAGCAGTTACACACCTTTTAAAAAATATTCTGCTTTTCTATTTTTATGACCAAAGTGAACAACTTCACACTTCCCAACATTATACTGCACCTTGTTGCCCACTCACTTAACCTGTTAATATCTCTTTGCAGCCTCTCTACATCCTCCCCGCAGCTTACCTTTCCACCGAGCTTTGTATCATCAGCAAACTTAGATACATTACTCTTTGTCTCTCATCCAGGTCATTAATACAGAATGTAATTAACTGAGGCCCCAGCACTGATCCTTGCAGCACCCTGTCTGCCAACTTGAAAATGCCCCATTTATACCCACTCTCTGCTTCCTGTCTGTTAATCAGTCCTCTATCCGTGTTAATATATTAGCCTCAACACCATGAGCCCTTATCTTGCCTATTAATCTTTTATGTGGCACCTTATCAATGCCTTTTGAAAATCCAGGTCAGGTGCGTGCACATTTTCTGAGCCTGCGTGGGATCAGTGTGTGCGCATCTTCTGCCATCCATTGTCAAAGAGGTTTCTTTTAGATTCAAGGACAGCAGCTATAGGGACAATTTAAGCCCCATTACAAGCAGGACAAAAATAAATTCAGTAACAATCCATTGGTCGTCATAATCTTTAGACAGCACGTACTTTGACCATTTTAATGTGTGACGTCAGGTCTTGGTGAATTGAAGGCTGTCCGTAGTTCAGAATTTGCAACTGTCCATGGTTTCAGAGTGCCTTTTGTGTATTTTACAATACTCTTTGAATTTCTCAATAAGTGTCTGTTTTTGGGAGTGTCCGTTTATACACTATACTTGTGGTGGAATTACCTTTGCTGATGCTTGTGATAGGTGACATGAGTGCTACTCAAACTCTGGTAGATGTTGGAGGGACTTGTATGTCAACTGGAAAGAAATACATGTTGGAATTATAGCAGCAAAACACCTCATCAAATAGTACTGGCAAAGCAATGTGTATAATGGTGTTGTATTTGAATCTGTGAATAGAGGGAGAAAGGGTAACAGGAAAAGTATGGTCCTGAGTCCAGTCTCTAGTTTTTCCTTTCTCCACCCTTCTCTGCTCTCGATCTCCAAGATTTTGACAATAGTCTTCAAATGCACTTAAGGCCCTTCTCCTGTGTGGAATTTTCTCCCTCCTATGTGCATTACTTTCTTAAGCAAGCTATCAAGGCTGAAACTTAAGTACATGGAAGTAGTGTTGAGATGGGCAATGGCACCCAAGTTATTGTATTCCAGCGTGTCTAAATAAACAAACCTGCATCATACCGCTAAGTTTGTTGCAAGTTTGCTTTCAGGCACCTTTATCAATGTAAGTGCAACAGTAGTTCCAGCTCAAAGTATAAAATTGTCCTGTTGCAGTAAGGACATGGCATGTTAAGCTTTTTAAAAATTTATTCACTCATGGGTTGTGGGCGTCGCTGGCTCGGACAGCATTTATTGCCCATCCCTAATTGCCCATGAGAAGGTGGTGGTGAGCTGCCTTCTTGAACCGCTGCAGTCCATGTGGGATGGGTACACCCACAGTGTTGGTAGCAGGGGAGTTCCAGGATTTTGATTCAGCGACAGTGAAGGAACGGTGATATAGTTTCAAGTCAGGATGGTATGTTGCTTGGAGGGGAACTTGCAGGTAGTGGTGTTGCCATGCACTTGCTGCCCTTGTCCTTCTAGGTGGTAGAGTTCGCGGGTTTGGAAGGTGCTGTCTAAAGAGCCTTGGTGCGTTGCTGAAGTGCATCTTGTAGATGGTACACACTGTTGCCACTGTGCGTTGGTGGTGAAGGGAATTAATGTTTGTGAATGGGGTACCAGTCAAGGGGCTGCTTTGTCCTGGATGGTGTCGAGCTTCTTGAGTGTTGGAGTTACACCCATCCAGGCAAGTGGAGAGTATTCCATCACACTCTTGACTTGTGCCTCATAGAGGCTTTGGGGAGTGAGGAGGTGAGTTACTCGCCGCAGGATTCCTAGCCTCTGACTTGCTCTTGTAGCCATGGTATGTATGTGGCTACTCCAGTTCAGTTTCTGGTCAATGGCAACCCCTAGGATATTGTTAGTGGGGGATTCAGCAATTGTAATGCCATTGAATGTCAAGGGGAGATGGTTCGATTCTCTCTTGCTTGTGATAGTCATTGCCTGGCACTTGTGTAGCGCGAATGTTACTTGCCACTTATTAGCCCAAGCCTGTATATTGTTCAGGTCTTGCTGCATTTCTACACAGACTGCTTCAGTATCTGAGAAGTCACGAATGGTGCTGAACATTGTGCAATCATCAGCAAACATCCCCACTTCTGACCTTATGATTGAAGGAAGGTCATTGATGAAGCAGTTGAAGATGGTTGAGCCTAGGACACTACCCTGAGGAACTCCTGTAGTGATGTCCTGGGACTGAGATGATTGACATCCAACAACCACAACCACAACCATCTTCCTTTGCACTAGGTATGACTCCAACCAGCGGAGAGATTCCCATTGACTCCTGTTTTGCTAGGGCTCCTTGATGCTATACTCTGTCAAATGCTGTCTTGATGTTAAGGGCAGTTACGCTCACCTCAACTCTGGAGTTAAGCTGTTTTGTCCATGTTTGAACCAAGGCTGTAATGAGGTCAGAAGCTGAGTGGCCCTGGCAAAACCCAAACTGAGTGTCACTAAGCAGGTTACTGCTAAGCAAGTGCCACTTAATATCACTGTTGACGACACCTTCCCTCACTTTACTGATGATTGAGAGTAGACTGGTGGTAATTGGCTGGGTTGGATTTTTCCTGCTTTTTGTGTACAGGACATACCTGGGCAATTTTCTGCATTGCCAGGTAGATGCCAGTGTTGTAGCTGTACTGGAACAGCTTGGCTAGGGGTGTGGCAAGTTCTGGAGCACAAGTCTTCAGTACTATTGCTAGAATGCTGTCAGAGCATTCTCAACTATGAGAGAGCTATACGGTTCTCAGTTCTGAAGAAGGGTCACTGACCTGAAACGTTAACTCTGCTCCTCTCTCCACAGATGCTGCCAGACCTGCTGAGTATTTCCAGCTTTTCTTGTTTTTATATACGGTTCTCAAGTGTTTTTCATGCGTCCTCATTCAAGGTGTAACTGGTAAAAAGGAAAGTTTTTGTAGTACTTTGACCATTCATAAGTGCCAGCTTGTCACAATTGGATGTAATCTGGCCACTGGGTCAGAAGGTTGTGGATTCAAGCCCCACCACAGACTTGAACCCAGATTAGGCTGACGCTTCAGTTAAATGCTGAAGGAGTACTACACTGTGGAGGTGCAATCTTTTCAGATGAGGGTATTAAACTGAGGCTCCATCTGCTTGCTGTTATGTAATATTCGAAGAAGAGTTCTCGTAGTATCCTGGCCAATATTCTTCTCTCAACCTATACCACCAAAAAAAAAAGATTAACTGGTCATTCATGTCATTTGCTGCTTGTGGAACCTTGTGATATACAAATTGGTTGTCTGATTTGGCTACAGTAATTGCATTTCAAAAAATTTCATTTCATTGATTGTAAAGTGCATTGGGACATCCTGAGGGCAAGATAAGATGCTATATAAATGTAGTTATTTCTTTTACTTTGGTATAGGGAAATGCTAGCTCTCTTGGGAGATTTCTGAGACAAAATCTTTTTCCTCAGGCTCTCACAATGTTGGATACTGCACTGAGAATTTCTGCTACCTCCTCCCAAGCAGACTGGATGGCTTTCCTGTGGGGTGGGTACCGATCAAAGCAAATGTGTCTCTGCTATTTTCCAGGTGTTGGGAGGGTTGGTATTGCTGGTCTCCTGCCAAAGACTGTCAGAATCCCTAAGGAATTTCATCCCATAGGGATGTTAGATATTTGTTAAAATATTATCTGATTTTTCAAAGATGACTAACTGCCCACAGTTATTGGAACAGGAATGTGATAAGTCAGGTCAGCTGACTCAGAAATATTTAACTTAGTCAATGATTAATTTTTACCTTCATAAAAACTGTCACTGCGCTCCAAAAGTAATTCATTGTGTGAAGTGCCTTCAGATGTTTCAGTACCTCAATGAGGTGTGAAAAATGCAAATGTATCTTTTATTACCTACATATTAAAATAATTAGATTGGCTAGGTGAATTGAGAAGTAGGGGTTCAAGGGATTTGGGAACAGTGTAGGTAAATGTGATTAGAACTATTTGCTTGTGGGGAGGGTAAATGCCAACATTGGGTCAAATGCTCTGTTTCCATTTGTAACTTATATGTATTTCTATGTATTTAATGAAGGGCAGATTTGCACAATTTGTTTCCTACAGTAGATGGCATAACAAAAACATCATTCAACTTTGATCACAGCTTCACTATCAAAATGTATATCACCTAAGCAGTTAAATAAGTTTTATTTGTGCATAGTTCATAGGAAATAGTTTAGAATTTATTCAGTCCCATTTGAAGACATACATAATTGTTAAATGATTATTACTGTTGTCATTTCTTGCAATTGTTCGAAATTACTTTTATTTAATAATAAAACCAAACCATTTTTCTAATTGTTAATTTTGCTGTAAAATTGCCTTCTCATCATTTAAATAAATTGTTCAGAACTAAGAAAACAAAGCATTTTAGCTGTAATCTTAGTATAATTGAAAATAATCTCCGGGCATCATTTCACAAATATAAGGTACTCAAACTTGGATGAAATCCTCATTTTACCAACCTCAAGCTAAATTAAACACAGATTCACAGAATTGTTAAAGTGCAGAAGGAGGCCATTTGGCCCATCGTGTCTGCCCTGGCTCTCTGAAAGAGCAATTTCCTCAGTTCCATTCCCCCGCCTTCTCCCCATAATCCTGAACATTCTTCCTTTTCATATAACTTTCTAATTCCCTTTTGAATGTTTCAATTGAATTTGCCTCCACCACATTCTCAGGCAGAGCATTCCAGACCTTACCCACTCGCTTCGTGAAAAAGTTTTTCCTCATGTCACTTTTGCTTCACTTACCAAATACTTTAAATCTGTGCTCTCTCATTCTTGATCCTTTCACAGTTTCTCTCTATCTACTCTGTCCAGACCCCTCATGATTTTGAATATCTATATCAAATCACCTCTCAGCCTTCTCTTCTCCAAGGAAAACAGTCCTAACTTCTCCAATCTATCTTCATAACTGAAATTCCTCATCCCTGGAACCATTCTCGTGAATCTCTTTTGTACTCTCTCCAATGCCCTCATGTCTTTCTTAAAGTGCTGCGTCCAGAGCTGGATGCAGTACTCCAGCTGAGGCCGAACTAGTGTCTTATACAAGTTCATCATAACATTCTTGCTCTTGTAGTCTATGCCTCTATTAATAAAGCCCAGGATACTGTATGCTTTATTAACCGCTCTCTTAACCTGTCCTGCCACATTCAATGACTTATGCACATATACATCGAGGTCCCTCTGCTCCTGCACCCGCTTTATAATTGTACCCTTTATGCCATATTGTCTCTCCATGTTCTTCCTACCAAAATGAATCACCACATTTCTCTGCATTGAACTTCACCTGCCACCTATCTGCCCATTCCACCAACTTGTCTATGTCCTTTTGAAGTTCTACACAATCCTCCCCACAGTTCACAATGCTTCCAAGTTTCGTATCATCTGCAAACTTTGAAATTGTGCCCTCTTCACCAAGGTCTAGGTCATTAATATATATCAGGAAAAGCAAGGGTCCCAACACTGATCCCTGGGGAACTACACTACAAACCTTCCTCCAGCCACAACTCTTTGTTTCCAGCCAATTTCATATCCATGTTGTTACTGTCCCTTTTATTTCATGATCTACAAGTTTGCACACAAGTCTGTTGTGTAGCACTGTATCAAACGCCTTTTGGAAGTCCATGTACACCACATCAACAGCATTGCCCTCATCAACCCTCTCTGTTACCTCCTCAAAAAACTCCAGAAAGTTAGTTAAACATGATTTTCCCTGAAGATATCCATGCTGGCTTTCCTTAGTTAACTCGCATTTATCCATGTGACTATTGATTTGTCCCGAATTATTTTTTCTGGAAGTTTTCCGACCACTGAGGTTAAACTGACTGGCCTGTAGTTGCTGGCTGGTCTTATCTTTACACCCTTTTTTGAACAAGGGTGTAACGTTTGCAATTCACCAATCCCCTGGCACCACCCCTGAGTCTAAGGGAGACTGAAAAATTATGGTCAGTTCCTCTGCAATTTCCATCCTCACTTCCCTCAGTATCCTTGGATGCATCTCATCTGGTCCTACTGCTTTATCCACTTTAAGTACAGACAACCTATCTAATACTTCCTCTTTATCAATTTTAATCTCCTCTAGTGTCTGACTTACCTACTCTTTCAACATTGCCTGTGTGGCATTCTCTTCCTTAGTAAAGACAGAGGCAAAGTATTCATTTCATACCTCAGCTATGCCCTCTGTCTCCTTGTGTAAATCCCCTTTCTGGTCCCTAATTGGCCCCACTCCTCCTCCTACCACTCTTTTACTATTTATAGACCTATGGAAGACTTTGGGATTTCTTTTAATGCTAGCTGCCAATCTCTTTTCAAGCTCTCTCTTTGCTTCTCTTATTTGCTTTTTCACTTCCCCTTTGGACCTTCTATATTCAGTCTGGTTTTCAACAGCATTCTCTACCTGGCATCTGTCATAAGCACACTTTTTCTTCTTTATCTTAATCTCTACCTTTTCTGTCTTCTCGGGAGCTCTGGATTTGTTTGCCCTACTTTTCCCCTTTGAGGGAACATAACTTGACTGCTCGACTATCTCTTCTTTGAAGGTAGCCCATTGTTCATCTACTAGTTTTCCTGCCAGCTTTAGACTCCAGTTTATTCGTCCCATCTTCATTCTTACCCCAGTGAAGTTGGCCCGCCCCCATTTAATTATTCTTACCCTGGATTGCTCAATTGGGACATTCTTACAAACTGGAAAGGAGAGGATATTTCCTTTTGTGAACTTATTTTTGTGAGAATACAATTTTTATGGTTTTCTGCAGAAGAAATCAGAATTCTTATTAACATGTTTGCCCTGTAACTGTTTGTATGCACAAAATTTAATCTAAATTAATCAAATATAAAATAAGACTTTATTGATTCATTAGTATATAAACTAAAAACTAAGACAGATTTTATAATTTATCACATATAGAGAGAGAGCAAAATCAGGAGGGAGGGTATTGGTTCAGTTTAGGAGCTGGGAAATTAAAAATATTCAATCTGGGTGGTGTAACAGTAGGTGTTGTAATAAGAGTATAAGTACAGAGGAGGACTAGAGATATTAATTAACATTGATGGTTTAAATAGGGTACTAAATAGATTACTTAAAAAGAGAATAGAGGGTTTTTGTTTAAATCTTGGATGGGCAGCTGCAACCTGTTGTTGACAATCCCTGTGCCACGTGGGAACTTCAGGACACTTCATGTGTAGGATGTGTCTCCAGCTGCTGCAGCTCGAGCTCAGGATTTCCAAGCTTGAGGGGCAGCTGGGGCCATCCAGAAGAGTAGGAACTGGCAGGAAGTGCAGGAGCCTTCGGGGTGTGTGCCACTCTCAAACGTGTACTCAGCTTTGGAGACTGCTGAGCGTCATGACACCTTGAAGGTGTGCAGTCCAAACCATGGCACCATTGGGCATGGAACTGTACAGGAGGGAGCAGCAAAGTGCAGAAATGCAGTTCTAGGTGATTCCATATCAGGGGGACAGACAGGCATTTCTGTGACCATTATTGTGAGTCCTGCATGGCGTGTTGCCTCTCTGATGCCAGGGTAAAGGGCATCATGGAAAGGGTGCAGGATATTCTGCAAGGGGAAGGGAGTGAGCCAGAAGTTGTGGTACACATTGGTACCAACGACATAGCAAGGGCAGGTATTGAGGTCCTACGGTCAGATTTTCAGGAACTAGGGAAGACGTTAAAGAGTAGGACCTCAAAGGTAGTAATCTCTGGATTACTCCCAGTGCCATGTGCTAGCGATGTAGAAATAGGAGGAAAGGGAGGATGAATGCATGGCGTGCAGGAGGGTGGGACTCAGGGTCTTGGGGCATTGGGACCAGTTCTAGGGCAGAAGGCAGCTATTTAAAAGGGACGGGTTGTACCTGAATAGGTCTGGGACCAATGCCCTCATGAGGAGGTTTACTAGTGTAGTTGGGGAGGGTTTAAACTAAATTGGCTGGGGGTGAGCACCAGAATACAGAAGTAGAAAAGAGGAATAGATGCATAAGTGAGAGTATTCGGCAGTACCAGAGAAGGGAGTAGTTCCGTATTAGATGGGAGCAGACTGAGAAGGACAATGAGGAATGCAAAGACAGGATAACAATACATGTATGTAAATGCACAAAGTATGTTGAATAAGGTTGGTGAGCTACAAATGCAAATAGCAGTATGGGAATATGATGTAGTGGAAATAATGGAAATGTGGATTAAAAATGGCAACTATACAAGGATTAAAACAGTCAGAAAAGATAGAGATGAAGAAAAGGCAGGTGGGGAGGCAGTACTGATTAGGGAAGACATTGTAGTGTTGAAAAGGGAAGATGTCCTTGAGGGGACAAGGACAGAATCCATTTGGTTAGAGGTGAGAAGCAAAAAGAGTATGATCATGTAACTAGGGGTATTCTATAAGCCTCCAAGTAGTGAGAGTGAGAGAGAGATAGAGGAGCAAATCTGCAGGGAAATCACCGAGATGTGCAAGAACTATAGAGCAGTGATATTGGGGGACTTTAATTACCCAAATATCAATTGGGATAATTCTAGAGTAAAGGGTAAGGAGGGGGAGGAATTTCTGAAATGTGTTCAGGAGAACTTCCTTGATCAGTATGTTCTCAGACCAACTAGAAAGGAAGCATTGCTGGATCTGGTACGGGAAAATGAGGTGGGCCAAGTGGACCAAGTGTCTGTCAGGGAGAATTGAGGTAAGAGTGATCACTTTAGCATAAGGTTGAGACTTGTAATGCGGAAAAGCAAGGAACAAAATAAGGTAGAACATTTAGATTGGAAGAGGGCTATTTTCAATGCGATGAGAAGGGATCTAGCCAGGGTAGAATGGAACCAAAGACTGGCAGGAAGAGCTGTATCAGAACAATGGGTTATCTTTAAGGAAGAGATGCTTCAGGTACAGGTTAGGTACATTCCAACAAGGGCGAAAGGGAAAGGAACCAATAACAGGGCTCCTTGGATGACGAGGGAGATACAGATTATGATGAAACAAAAAAGGAGGGTGTATGATGCATGTCAGGTGAATTTTCAAGTGAGAACCAGGCCAAATACAGTGAGTTGAGAGAGGAGGTGAAAAGGAAAATTAGATTGGCAAAGGGAGAATGAGAATAGAATGGCAGTCAGCATAAAAGGGAACCCAAAAATCTTCGGATGGCATGTAAATAGTAAGTAGGTAGTAAGAGGTAAAGTTGGACCTATTAGGGACAAGGAAGGTAATATATGCTTAGGGGTGCAGGGCAAGGCTACTATACTTTAATGAGTACTTTGTATCGGTGTTCACGAAGGAAATGGAACCTGACAAAATATTGGTAGAAGCGGAGAGAGTAGAGGCAATGGATAGGGTAAAATTGAGAGGGGTGAGGTCCTAAAAGGCTGGCTATGCTTAGGGTAGATAAGTCACCTGGTTCGGATGGCTTGCATCGCAAGTTGCTAAAGGAAGTGGGGATGGAGAGAGTGATAGGGCTCGCCATAATTTTCCCTGGATACGGGGGAGGATTGGAGAGTGGCAAATGTGACACCCTTATTCAAGAAAGGGTGTAAGGACAGTTCTAGCAACTACAGGCCAGTTAGTTTAACATCAGTGGTGAGTAACATTTCAAAAACAAGAATCAGGGGGAAAAAAATCTACACATGCTTGGAGAGGTTTGAGTTAATTAAGGATAGTCAGCATGGATTTGTAAAATGCAGATCATGCTTGACTAATCTAATTGAATTTTTTGATGAAGTAACAGAGAAGGTTGATGAAGGGAATGTGGTGGATGTTTTTTACATGGATTTTAAGAAAGATAAGGTACCACATTAAATGCTGGTTAACTCTCATTTTAATCCCCCAGTTGGAAACCTGAATATTAAACTGGTGGAGATGAAGCACTCAAACCTTGCAATCTTCTAACTCTGTGTACTGACAGTGAGCACCGAGGCATATTCCCTGCTGGAGACTGTAGTGTTCAGCGGTTTAATTGTTCTGTGTTTGTGTTAGTCTGCTTACCGATTGATGTTCACTGTGCTTAATGACTTAAGTCTGTTGAGGGAGCTACTGAGAGTTGAGAACTTTCCAGAGGGAACAGGCAGAGACTCTCCCTGGAAGGAATTCAGCCGCATTGCTGTCTCCAGGTGAACCACCAAATCAGTGTCCACATCTTCAAACTGGAAGGACAAACTGTTCCCATTAACTAGTGGTACAAGGATTGAGGGACACAAATTGAAGGTTTTGGGCAAAAGATGCAGGGGGAATGTGAGGAACAGCTGTGTTACACAGTGGGTGGTAATATCCTGGAACACGCTGCCCACAAGTATGGTGGAAGCGGAGAAAATCAATGACTACAAAGGAAACTGGATGGCCACTTGAAGGAAATAGACTTGCAGGGCTATGGGAATTGAACGGGGGAGTGGGACTGACTGAATAGCTCTGTGGAGAGCTGGCATGAACTTCATAGGCTGAATGTCCTCCTTCTGTGCCGTAAATGATTCTATGACTGTAAGGACTATTTGTAATTTTATTACTCCATCATCTCACATGCTAAAGTAAAAACACAGTGACTCTGGAAGGTAAACAACAATGACAGCAACTTGCACTAAAACTGCAGCTAGAAATATGCCAAGGCATTTCACATATGAAGATAGATAAGGCATCATCTCCAACTTCCGCTCCTAATCACACACCGTTTCGAGTTAGGCATTTATCATCATTCCTTCATGTTTGGTGGGTTAAAATCCTGAAATTCCCCATCTAAAAACATTGTGAGAGCATCTTCATCACATGGTGCATTGATTCAGGAAAGCAGCTCACCACCCACTTTCTAAGTTAACTAGGGATGAGCAATTAATGCTGGTTTTGTTGGCAATGCCCACATCCTGAGAGTGAATAAAAAGGATCTTCACTGAGGTCCTGCATTGTAGGCCTGGTGTTCCACGCAGAAATTTTACTTAAAAGTCTTTCCAGATGTGTGGTTTGATGAAAGCAATATTTTCAATCTCTTCACTTTAGCTTTGAAATTTGAAATATATAATTACTGCTCTCATCAGCTTTGAAAAAATATATAGGAGCCAATGCAGATATCTTGAGAGTTACATGGCAATACAATAAAGGCAGTATACACAATATTCCAATAATGTAAAGTAATATGTGAAAATGATTTTGTTAGTGAGATATACAGGTTGGTACTGATTAAAACATTATTTACGAAGGAAACAATGAACCTTTCCAGAAGTGCAGTGCAATATTAATTATTCATGATGACCAAGTTGCTCTGAAGTCCTAATTCTAGCTTTGGCTAATATGGTTTGGATTTGATGTGATTGATAAAGTGGAAACATGATAGATCAAATTGCTTTATTTTTCTCTTTGATCATGCTGCCACCTATGTTTAGCTGCATCAATCCTGAAGTTCATCCAGTTGCAATGTTGATATCTGACATTGTAAGAATACAGTCTTACCAGAAGTAATGTCAACAATGTGCATTTTACTGCCAAAATCAAACAGCAGCAAGGTGGAACTGGAAGTCAGCCTATCTTGGATATGTTTTAAATATCTTTCACCAGTGGGGAGTATTTGCTGGCAATTATAAAGGACAGAGAGATGTACCATCCTCTATAAACAATATGGATGGGATTTAACGAGGTGGTGGCTGGAAAATCAGGGTCAAGCCTGCCTCTGGCGGCCCTTGAAGCCACGATGCTATTTTGCGTAGCTCAGGCAATTAACTACCTGCAGTTAAAGTCTGGCTACCCGACCATACCTGACTATGTGTCGGGTTTGGGTCGGGTCGAAATTCCGAGTCCAGCATTCGGGCTCAGGCCGGGTCGGGCTGGACACTGCTTCCGGGAAGTCACGGGATCAGGCTGACCCATGATTCCCATAACTCCAGCCACAGGAATAGCCTGCTGCCGGAACAGATGAAGCAGATTAGTGTCGGGTCGGGTTGGGCACGAAAAAATTAAAAGGCTCGGGATCGGGTTTGGGTTGGCCTTTGTCGGGTCAGGCCCGGGTCGGGTTTTAATTTTATACCCGAGCCAGGCTTTATCTGCAGTCATGGCTTCCACTCCTCTAAGGCAGGATGTCCCGCCTCCAAGAGCTGCTAGCCAATCAGAGTGCCAGCAGCGCCACTGGGAGCGGTGGCCACTGCTGGGACTGCAGCAGATCCCATACCCAGCCAGCAATGGAGGCCAGAGAAGTAGGTAAGTGGGGTCAGGGCTCGCCAGGGCCAATTTTCTAGGCCCCAGTGAGGTGGGGGATGGTCGATTGCGAGGGCAAGGGTGGGGGGTCTTCCAGCGGGGTGGAACGTGCTGCTGAGGGAGGGCTTCATGGGGCACAGGGTGCCTGATCAGGATGGACCCTCCCCAGCACACAAGGAAGCTGCCAGGTTTTTTTGGGTGGCCTCCGTAGGTATTGAAGTGCTTATCTGACGATGGTAAAAGACCAACGGTGGTGGAAGGAGGCCCTTAAGTGGCCATTAATTGGCCTAAGGATGGGTAGGAGGCCCACCACCTCCTCCACCACTGGTAAAATACCAGTGGAGGCGAGTAGGTGACATGCATAGCACCCCCTGCCACTCACCCGATTTTACACCCCCACCCCCCCACCTCTGAGCCTGCTCCCAGGGTGGCGGGGAGGGGGTGGGGGGGGTGCATAAAATTCTGGCCATGGTTTTCTCTTTGAAAATATTTTATCTTAGAAAGCAATGTAGGTGTAATGAATGATTTTGTTTTAAAAAGTTTGGGTAATTATTTTTGGCTGGGGAACAATGACCTTTATTCAGAGCATTGTTAATGCTGTGTGTAAGGCCTTTGGATATCGTGTGTATTTTTGTTATGCTGTGAGGCATTTGTTAATATCTCTTGAATTTCTGTTCATAAGTAGAATGTAACCAGTTGTGGTGTGGGCCAGTGTGTGGGGCTCACCGGGTGGTAAAAACGTGAAGGCGAAGGACATCGGGACGAAGGGAAGAGAATTCTGATTGAAGACATCATCGCTGGGGTTCATATTGGACTTTTTAAAAATAAAAGACAGTGCAACTGAACAAGGACCCTCCCCCCACCCCCTCACCTGCCCACACACACACACGCACACACAAGTCAGGACTTGCCACTAATATAGTAGCCTGGCTGTTACGACGTCAGCCAGCCTGTCTACAACCACTCTCATGGACAATGGCCTTTTTAAATATGTGTGAATGGTTTCCTTCTTGACTTATCAAGCTGCGGGTATCAAATCCATGGACAGTATGCACCGAAGACATCATCTGCTGAAAACAGAATATGACCACATGCAGGTGGTCTTGCCTAGCCATGGTGGGATTGATAAGGCACGGAAGCCCAAATGAATGACCCAATTCAAGACATTACTTTATGTGTCAAGGGACCAGAATCAGAAAGGGGTCTAAAACCACAGCTCCAAAGGACATTGTTACCGCATCTGGGAAGTGTGACTGGGTCAGTCACAGGAAATCTTGCGGAAAAATTTGTTCAGCGGATCTGACCATCCGGGAACGTGCTTCTGTACCCGGGTCTACTAAACAACTGGTGTTGTAAGTATATACTATTGCTTGGTGAGTTAATAAATGTTTCCATATAAAGTGGAAATTGTATCCAAAGTTTGTTTTATGCCATTGATACTCAGTACAGTTCAGGACCTTAGAAGGCAGTGAGACCCCCTGTAAAGAGTCTTACAGCTGTCAGAATGAACAGTAGTCTTCCAAGAATGCCATACCTAACATTCATTGAAACATATAAGACTCTGAGGGAGCTTGACAGGGAAGATGCTGAGAGGCTGTTTCCCCTGGCTGGAGAGTCTAGAATTAGGGCGCATAGTCTCTGGATAAGGGGTCAGCCATTTAAGGACTCAGATGAAAAAATTATTTGCTCAGAGAGGGTTGTGAATCTTTGGAATTCACTACTCCAGAGGGCTATAGATGCTCAGTCATTGAAGATATTCATAGGAACATAGGAAATAGGAGCAGGAGTAGGCCATTCGGCCCCTCGAGCCTGCTCCACCATTCAACTAGATCATGGCTGATCTTCTACATCAATGCGATTTTCCGGCACTATCCTGATAATCCCTTGATATCTTTAATACCTAGAAAGTTATCAATCCCTTTCTTGAATATACTCAATGACTGAGCCTCCACAGCCCTCTGGAGTAGAGAATTCCAAAGATTCACCACCTTCTGAGTGAAGAAATGCCTCCTCACCTCAGGCCTGAATGGCCTGTCTCATTCTGAGACTGTGTCCCCTGGGTCTAGACCCCCAGCCAGGAGAAACATCCTACCCTGTCGAGCCCTATAAGAATTTTGTATGCTTCAATGAGATCACCTCTCATTCTTCCAAACTCTAGAGAATACCGGCCCAGTCTTCTCAGTCTCTCCTTGTAGGACAATCCTGCCATCCCAGGGATCAGTTTGGTGACCCTTTGTTGCACTCTCTCTTTCACAAGTATATCCTTCCTTCAGCAAGGAGACCAAAACTGTACTCAATACTCCAGGTGCGGTCTCACCAAGACCTTGTACAATTGCAGCAAGACCTCTTTACTCCTGTACTCAAATCCTCTTTCAATAAAGGTCAACATATCATTTGCCTTCCTAATATTCAATATTTGAGCTGAGATCGACAGATCGATAGACTGTAAAGAATTGAGGGATGTGGGGATTGAGTGGGAAAGTGGAGTTGAGGTTGAAGATCAGTCATGATCTTATTGAATGTCAGAGCAGGCTTGAGGAGCCTTATGGACTACTCCTCTTATTTCTTATGTCCTTATGCAAAATAGGTAATTCTGGACATATTTAACAATGAATGGTATGGAAGGACTGAGGTGATAATTCTAGCCTATTTCAGTTACCATAGCCAGTAGTGGGAGAGCAGTGGGATCTGATATATTCCTGCCGCCCACACTGCTGTTGGCAGCTTTCTCTTTCTGATCAGTAATTTTAACTATGCAGCAATGTAGGCCCTAAAATTCTCCTCTGTTCTACACCATGACACTAGTCAGCTTCAGTATCTGTCGAGACTTGAATCCGCCTGGGTTTGCACATTCAGGTCATTAGCATATGACTCTAGTGCAAGCCACACCTCACAAGGGCCTATGTCCAGAATCAAGGATGGAAAGCAAGGTCTGCAGTTGGCTGGTAAGCCTTCTAGCTGTTGTCCAAAAAACAGTAACCAGAAGGGCTTCAGCTCCAAGGATCGCTGTGACAAAATAGGACGTAGCTTTTAACAATAAGTAAAATGGTGGAAATTGGAAGTGAAAACAGAAAGTGCTGGAAACAGTCGTCCAGGCAACATCCTATGGGACCATACGTTAGGCCTCTCAATGCCTGGAGAGTGTAGGACTGTTGTACAATGGGCATGCTTTTCCCGTTTCTCCTTGAAAGTGTTACAGCCAGGTGAGAAGGGGGTCTCAGGCTCCCCTCTTGCCCTTCCTCTTATTTGATCACAACTGGATTTATTCCTTGTAAACAGTAGTTGTGCTTACCACCTCTGTGAGTGTTTTACCTTTTTCCTTTACTGTGATCGTGAAAGAACCAATCGGACAGGCTTTCTTGAGTTTAAACAAGGAAGAGGTGATTTTATTATACTTAACACTCTAACCTGATTTAAAAATACTAAAAATACACTATACATTTATGCACACATTCACACGAGAATCACACACAAATAGATTACAGGAGGGAAAATAGATTTGGTGGTTGGATTAAAGTCCAGAATTTGCTCTAGCCATAGTCCCAAAGGGTCATTGGCATCTCTCCCCATTAGAGAGAGACAGTTGGTGATGTATAGCTTGAGGGTCACCACTCCTCAAGCATGGGGTAAGGTGAGGAGGCAGGCCTCCATGAACTACCACAGCTGGTACGGGGCTCTCTTCCCCTGGTTGCAGGCTGTGGCGGTCTGTAGGCTTGGAGGATTCCCGCCAGTTGCAGACAGTTTTCAAACTTGATGTTTTCTGGGGAGAGAGAGAGAAAGGGAAGCACGCAGCTTTCTGCTATGGCACACTCAGTTACTGCTTGTCTTCTGTCTGTGTAACATAACTTCTAATTTCTTCAGAGATGTACAGGCGGTTACATGGTTCTCTCAATCCCCTTTGTTTCCAATGAGTTTTTTTCTGGGAACTTCTAATGAAATTCAAGGTTCTACATGCCCTGGGATGCCCATTCACACTTGGAGGGGGTTGGTTTTTTCAAAGTCAATGTGTGAGGATGGCCTTGACTGCAATGCTAATGAAGCCATTTTAGATAATTCAATCACTTAGAGCAAGCCATTGTTCTGGCTGGGCTTCTTGTTAGACTTTTTGTCTGCAGTTTAATCTCCTGGTATTTTAGATGTAAATGGAAGTAGCCATCTTGGCTGCTAGCTTTTTTTTTTAAAGTTACTGTAGGATTTTTTCCCACTAAAAGTCTAAGGTAAGTTTCCAACCGATGAAGTTAATATTTCTCATTTGGCATATAAGGTTTTCTTGACAAAAGTTGCAATTGTAGTCCTGCAACGTGTGTTGGAACCCAGTTTGCCTCTGTAAACAGCCTTCCATCTATCTATTTTGATGTTAACAGGAAAGTCTTGCCGCTGGGGCCAAAAGCCGGAGGCGACCCTGCTTCATCTGACAGTGGGAGCCGGGGCGGCATATTGCCAGCGGCGACCAATTAAGAGGCCTTCCCGCAAGAGCCCCCAGCCAAATCAAATGGCCGACAGCTCAGCAGTGCCACTGCTCGCCATTGTTGAGGCTGTAACTCGAGGAAGAGGGCGTCTCATTGGCTGGGCCCCCTCAAAGACAAGTAAGTTGATTTTGGGGACACCAGGGCCAGGCAGGCAGGTCACGACGATTGGAGGGGGTGGGGGTCACTGAGAGCCAGTGGTGCCATTGTCGTGAGGGAGGTCATTGTCGCTGGGTGGCCCCTCTGAGGGCCATGGCGAGCACATAAAGGAGGCCCAACCCACCCACCGGAACCCACCGAGAGGCTGCCAGGTTTCACTGGGCAGTCTCCTCATGTGGTAGTGTGCCCTCCCAAATCCCCTAACTTCCAAAAATGCATTAACTGGTCTTTCCTCTTTACAGATGCTTGTTGTATATTTCCAGCATTTGTACTTTGTTTATTTTAGTTACCTACATGTGTTATGTATTAAATCTGCCTTACCACTTTTCTTGAGTAAATACTTCCTTGAGCTGATAAGCCTTCTGTTTCATAAGATCATAAGAACTAGGAGCAGGAGTAGGCCGTCCGGCCCCTCGAGCCTGCTCCGCCATTCAATAAGATCATGGCTGATCTTTTCGTGGACTCAGATCCACTTACCCGCGCTCCCACCGTATCCCTTAATACCTTTATTGTTTAAAAAGAGCTTTAAAGACGTTTACTGAAGAAGCGTCAACTACTTCACTGGGCAAGGAATTCAATAGATTAACAACCCTCTGGGTGAAGAAGTTCCTTCTTAATTCAGTCCTAAATCTGCTCCCTCTAATCTTGAGGCTATGCCCTCTTGTCCTAGCTTCACCTGCCAGTGGAAACATACTCTCCACTTGTATCTTATCTATTCCCTTCATGATTTTATATGTTTCTATAAGATCCCCCCTCATTCTTCTGAACTCCAATGAATATAATCCCTGATATATGATCCCTATAATTTCCTGATATATTTTGGTCTTATGCCTTTCATTACTGCCTCCAGCCTTCTCCACTGAAGTCACTGGTAAGTAAAGTTGGGTGGTGTGTAAAATGGGTGACTGATCTGATCCTGTCAATTTCCTGCCAGGAAGGTTAGGGTAAAATTATCTTCAAGGGAACAAAACCTAAAGAGGTTGAGCTAGTTAAAGAGCATCCAGGGAGAATGTCTTCAAACATGGGGGTATAAGCATTTGGAGCGCACTGCTTTAGATGGTGATTGCTTGGGAAGTGATGGTGTTCAATGATATAATCAAAAGACATGGAATTTGGAATAAAAAGATAGATCTGCCAAGATTTAACAAAAATAGTGGTGCGTATTGGCCACGTAACCTACTCTTATTCTTATGTTATTCTAAACTATCCACTGGGAACATGTAAGAGTGTCCCAGTGATAACTCACCTTATGACAGCAGTCTTCTACCTAATGTCAAACTCAGGCAGGATATCTGAGACTGGAAACATGACAAAAGGGAGCCAGTGCTCTTCCGATGTGACAAACCTACACCCATACTCAAAAGAAAATGCTGCACCATCATGTCACCTTATTAAAAATAACAAAATACATTTTTAAGAAATGAAATGTTAGTAGTGTTTTTATTCATTTATGGAATGTGAGTATTACTGGCAAGGCCAATATTTATTGCGCATCCCTAATTGCCCTTGAGAAGGGGACGGTGTGCCGCCTTCTTGAACTACTTCAATTCGTATGGTGTAGATAGAGAGTTCCAGAATCTTGACCCAGCAACAGTGAAGGAATGGTGATATAGTTCTAAGTCAGGATGGTGTGTGACTTGGATGGGAACTTGCAGGTGGTGGTGTTCCCATGTGTCTACTGCCCTTGTTCTTCCAGGTGACTGATGTTGCAGGTTTGGAAGGTGCTGTTGAAGGAGGTTTGGTGAGTTGCTGCTGAGCATCTTGGAGATGGTACACACTGCTGCCATGGTATGCCAGTGGTGGAGACAGTGAATGTTTAAGATGGTGATGGGGTGGCAATCAAGCTCATTGTTTTGTCCTGGATAGTGTTGAGCTTCTTGAGTGTTGGAGCTGCAGTCATGCACACAAGTGGAGAGTATTTGCTCACATTTTTGACTTGTACCTTATAGATGGTGGAAAGACTCTGGGGAGTCAGGGAGTGAGTGAATCACTGTTGAATTCCCACCCTCTGACCTGCTCTTGTAGCCACAGTATTAATGTGGCTGGCTCAGTTATGACTCTGGTCAATGGTGAACCTTCCTGCCCCAGGACAAACCAGGCTTGTGATGGGGCTTCAAACAGGTTTTTGACCCCTTATTTGCATCTGTGAATGGACTAATGCCTGTTTCAGGTGTGGGCACTGGACACTGATTATTTGACCTTCACCAATATAGTGGGCAGTATAATAAGCATGAATCATTTTCTGAGGAGAGGTGAGAAAAAGGGAGAACATTGGAAGAAAAAATGTATAGTTTACCTCTCTGAAACAGTGCTATTAACATCCAATGAACACTTTACAAAGATAGCAGCAATCAATGGTAATTGTACAACAGAGAAAAGCTGCTTTCTACTTTTTTGTTAATTTCCCTGAATTTGCTTTTGACAATGAGCAGATTGCTCTGCAGTGTTATACTGCCCTGCCATTTGTTATTTAAGGAACACCTAGCAATAACTGGCATCATTAGTTCTTAAGCAAGTTGTTTATGAACAGTCAGTAATAAAACTTCTATAGTCTTATAGGAACTGAGCTGCAGGTAAATCTGAACTGAGAGTGAATGCACATTTGCTAATTTTATGCCTGCTCTTTTTGCTCTTACATTGACATGTAGTTGCCCTCACTGAATGGGATTTGCCATTTCTTTACAGATGTATAGTGTAGAGTAGTACACAGTAAATAAAAACATCTGCAGCAATGTTACCAAATAAGGGCATACTTTCTGCCACAGAATTATAATAGCAATTAACAGTGGCTATGTGAAATCTGGAGGGTGCGAGTTACATTCGTATGTTCTTTCCCATTAAAAGGAGAGTGAACAAGACAATAATTGGTGGGGCTGGGGCTTGGGGCTTGGGGGTGGGGGGCATATTGTTTCAATGACAAATGAGAGAATGCTGTTATTTGAATTTAATGACTGGATAATTAAATTGCCTTCTTAAAATGCCCACAATTCAAAGTTGCATGTTTTCATGATTTCATCAATGGGACATTAATGATGGATTAAAACAGCTATCTCCCTTTGCCACAAACTTATATATTTCTACACTGTCTTATTCTGATTGCTTTATTTCATCACTATTTTTTCAATGAGAGCAAGACAAACAGCCAATAGATTTTGGATGTGACTGTTAGAGGTAGGAAATTGTTAGATCGCTTTAAAACTGTGATCAACAAGCAAGTAAGAAACATTGTGTTCGGTTAAAGTTGTTATCAAAAGAAGCACCAGTTTTGTTGCAGCAATCTCCAGCTTTCCTTCAGCTTATGAATGAATGTGGAAGCAGCATGCTATAGACAGAGCTAGGTGATCCTACAAGTAACAAATCAAATCAGAGTTCTGCAGTTCTGCCACATCCAGTTGTGAAAGGTGGTGGACAATTGAACAACTAACAGGAGGAGGAGGCTCCATGAACATTCCTATCCTCAATGATGGCAGAGCCCAGCATGTGAGTGCAAAGACAAGGCTGAAACATTTGCGACCATCTTCTGAAATGCAGAGTGGAGGGTCCATCCCACCCTCCTCCTGAGGTCCCCACCATCACAGAAGCCAATCTTTAGCCAATGCAATTCACGCCACATGATATCAAGAGATGGTTGAGCGCACTGGATACAACAAAGGCTATGGGCCCCAACAATATCTCAGCTGTACTGCTGAAGACTAGTTCTCTAGAACTAGCCAGGCCTCTAGCCAAGCTGTTCCAGTACAGCTACAACACTGGCATCTACCCAACAAAGTGGAAAATTGCCCAGGTATGTTCTGTCCACAAAATGCAGGACAAATCCAAACCGGCCAATTGCCGCTCCTTCTGTCTACTCTCAAACATCAGCAAAGTGATGGAAGCTGTCATTGACAGTGCTATCAAGCAGCACTTACTCATCAATAACCTGCTCACCAATGCTCAGTTTGGGTTCCGTCAGGACCACTTGCCTCCAGACCTCAATACAGTCTTGGTCCAAACATGGACAAAAGTGCTGAATTCCAGAGGTGAAGTGAGAGCGACTGCCCTTGACATCAAGGCAGTATTTGACCCTAGTAAAATTGAAATCAATGGAAATCAGGGGAAACTCTTCACTGACTGGAGTCATACATAAGAACGTAAGACATAGGAGGAGGAGTAGACCCAATGACCCCTTGAGCCTGCTCCACCATTCAATGCGATCATGGCCTATCTTTTTCTTCAACTCCACTTTCCCACCTGCTCCCTATATCCCTTGGTTCTCTGAGAGACCAAAAAATCAGTCTATCTTAGTCTTAAATATATTCCACGATGAAGCATCCACAACCCCCTGAGTAGAGAATTCCAAAGATTCACATCCCACTGAATGAAGACATTTCTCCTCATCTCAGTCCTAAATGATTGGCCTTTATGCTGAGAATGTGCTCCCATGTTCTAGAGTCCCCAGCCAGGGGAAACAACCTCTCTGTGTCTACCCTGTAAAGATCCCTCAGAATTTTGTATGCTTCAATGAGATCATCTCTCATTCTTCTAAAATTCAGAGAGTATAGGTCCAAGTTCACAGACCTGAAAGTTAACTCGGCTTTTCGCTCCACAGATGCTGCCTGATCTGCTGAGTTTCCACAGCACTTTCTGCTTTGCTGCCACATACTTACCCTGCTGTGTCCCAATGTCCTGTGAAGTTCTTCTTCCACTCAAGTGTTACATTGCCTCTTGTAGGCGTGCCGCACCTGGGTGAAAAATCTTAATTTTGAACCTTCCAGGACGTGAGACTTAAATGTACCATAAAAGGCAAATACACAACAGAAATAAAACCATAATTGAAGAATATTTACATACAATGGGCTTCTAAGCATCTGACTGTGAAAAACCGCAGACTAATATGCATTTGGAATCTATTCATTTCTCTGCTGTGATGTGAAAATACATGTAACTGCAATTAAACGATCTTTGTTAAAAAACAGGAAAATATGTTCATATTCTAGCTGCACTGTCAACTAGAAATATTACACCAATAACTATGATCAGCTGCTGCGTTGATGTGTAATAGTTGAAAAACCATAACAACAACACAGATTTCCTCACTAGTCCTGCATTGGTTTTCAAACATGTGCAAGACAAACCTTGCAGCCAGAAGTTGGAGCTGTTACACTGTGGAGTCACCTTTGCATTTAAAGGACCACACCAAAAGCCGAGAAAGGCAGAGGGGTGCTCTATGGTGACCCCACAGTGCAGCGAGGCCTCCCTGCTCACTCTCCTCCAGGCTGTGCGGGCAAGGCGGGAGGTCCTTTTCACCAGCCACAGTGAGAGGAGACCGTCCCGCCTGAACAAAGCAGCCTGGCTGGAGATGGCAGAGGAGGTGAGTAGCCATGAGGCCATCCGTCGCCAAATGGTCCAATGTTGGAAGGGGATGAACGAGCACTCCCCCAGCCAGCCAGGGCCCTCTAGGTCTCGTGCGCACAGGTTATGAGCGGCAAAGTCACCCACAGCCAAAGGGCAATCAGATCAGCAGCCTACCTCCAGTCAGGCTGCTAGCACAGAGGTTACACCTAGAAGGGGTACTTGCAAGCGTTCACAGAGAACACACTGACACAAATAGGAATGCACGGGTGTCACAGCAAAGAAAATATGTCTTTCACTAAATGTTCCTCACCAACATGTATGTCCTTTTCTCTGTCTGAATGATGTGTGCCAGCATGTAGCACCAATGTTACATCCCTTTGCACTGTTGGCCCTCCAGGAGAGCCAACATATGCAATAACATCATTGCCATGCCACCATTACTCATGAGCGTCTCCAAAGATGCAGTGACATGGACATTGGCTCAGTCAGCTGCTGCCTCTAATGGTTTACACAGGGATGCTGCAGATGTGGACTGGTGCACAGCAGGTGAGCGAGGGTGATGTGTTCCTTGCAGAGCTCATGTCAGTTCCTATTGAGCAGAGAGCCTTTGTCTGATAAGCCACTGCCGTACGTCCCTATCTCACTCTTAGCCCTGCTTGCAGAATCTGGGTGCCATCTGCCCTCCCATGCACCTTTCCTGTTGTAGGTCCTCAGCGTCCTCATAGTCCGAGGAAGAATCCTGTTGGTGTCTCTCCTCATCATGCCAGGTCTGGCCTCTATTGGATACGTAGTTGTGCAGAGCACAGTGAGCAGCAAAGAAAGGTGCTGGCCTTTTCGGCCCGTAGTACATAAGAAGTAGGAGTAGGCAATTCAGCCCCTGGAGCATGCCCCGGCATTCAATACGATCATGGCTGATCTAATCTCGGCCTCAACTCCACTTTCCTGCCCATTCTCCATAACCCTTCAACCCATTACTAATTAATAATCTGTCTAGCTCCTCCTTAAATTTACTCAATGTTGCGGCATCCACCGCACTCTGGGGTAGTGAATTCCACAGACTCACGACCCTTTGAGAGAAGTAATTTCTCCTCATCTCTGTTTTAAATCTGCTACCCCTGATCCTAAAACTATGACCTCTCATTCTAGATTGTCCCACAAGAGGAAACATCCTCTCTACGTCTACTTTATCAATCCCCTTAGTCATCTTATATACTTCAATTAGATCTCCTCTCATTCTTCTAAACTCCAGAGAGTAAAGGCCTAAACTGCTCAATCTCTCTTCATAAGACAAACACCTCGTCTCTGGAATCAATCTAGTGAACCTCCTCTGAACTGCCTCCAATGTAACTACATCCCTCCTCAAGTAAGGGGACCAAAACTCTACGCTATACTCCAAGTGCGGTCTCACTAATGCTTTGTACAGTTGCAGCAACACTTCTCTACTTTTATATTCTATTCCTTTAGCAATAAATGCCAAAATTCCATTTGCCTTCCTTATTACCTGCTGTAGCTGCATACTAGCTTTCTGCGATTCATGCACAAGGACACCCAGATCTCTCTGCACCAAAGCAATCTGAATTTTCTCTCCATTTAGATAATAATTTGCCTTTCTATTCTGACCAAAATGGATAACTTCACACATTATCCACGTTAAACTCCATCGACAAATTTTGGCGCATTCACCTAACCTATCCATATCCATTTGTAAATTTCTTATTTCTTTATTGCAACTTACTATCCCACCTATTTTAGTGTCATCTGAAAATTTGGCTATAGTACCTTCTACACTTGCATCCAAGTCATTAATATAGATTGTAAATAGTTGGGGCCCAAAGACCGAACCCTGTGGCACCCCACTAGTTACATCTTTCCAACCAGAAAAAGACGCATTTATCCCGACTCTCTGTTTTCTGTTGGTTAGCCAATCCTCTATCCAAGCTAATAAATTGCCCCAATCCCATGTGATCTTAGCTTGTGTATTAACCTTTTGTGCGGCACTTTATCAAATGCCTTCTGGAAGTCCAGCTATACTACATCTACAAGATCCCCATTACCCACTTTGCTGGTCACAGCTTCGAAGAACTCTAGCAAATTAGTCAAACACGATTTACCCTTCATAAAACCATGCTGACTCTGATGGATTGCGTTTTGACTTTCTAAATGTCCTGTTATTACTTCCTTAATAATGGATTCTAATAATTTCCAAATGACAGATGTTAAACTAACTGGTCTATAGTTTCCTACTTTCTGCCTCCCTCCCTTTTTGAATAAGGGCGTTATATTAGCTTTTTTCCAATCCACTGGAACCTTTCCCGCATCCAGGGAATTTCCGAATATTATAACTAATGGATCCATTATCTCCACTGCCACTTCCTTTAAGACCCTAGGATGTAGGCCATCAGGCCCTGGGGACGTGTGTGCCTTCAATCCCGATAGTTTGCTCAGTGCTTTTCCCTAGTAATGATGATTTTTCTAAGTTCCTCCCTTTCTATAACCTCTGCATTACCTGTTACTATTGGGATGGTACTAGTGTCCTCCACCATGAAAACTGAAGCAAAATACTGATTTAGTGTCTCTGCCATTTCTGTGTTCCCCTTTATTAACTCCCTAGTCTCATTCTCCAAGGGACTAACATTCACTTTAGCTACTCTCTTCCCTTTTATAGACTTATAGAAGATTTTGTTATCCGTTTTTATGTTTTGCGCAGTTTTCTTTCATAATTTACCTTTGTTCTTTTTGTTACTTTTTTAGTAACCCTTTCTTGATCTTTAAACGTTTCCCAATCTTCCAGCCTGCCACTAGCCTTTGCAATATGGTATGCCTTAGTTTTTGTCTTTATGTTATCCTTAATTTCCTTGCTTAGCCATGGATGTTTCTCCCCCCTCTTACAACCTATCTTCCTCTCTGGAATATATTTTAGTTGGAAGGAATTGAATATCTCCTTAAACATCTGCCACTGCTCATCAACTGTCCTACCTTTTAGTCTTCTTGCCCAGTCCACTAGGGCCAAATCTGTCCTCATGCCTATGTAATTACCTTTGTTTAACTCCAGAATGCTTGTGTGGGATTCCAGTTTCTCACCCTCAAACTGAATTTGAAATTCTAGCATGCTATGATCACTCTTCCCTAGAGGATCCTTAACTATGAGATCATTAATTAATCCCACCTCATTACACAATACCAAATCTAGAATAGCCTGCTCCCTGGTTGGTACAGGGCATCACCCTATCCATCCAGGAATTGGAAGCGGTCTTTCAACATGCCAATCTCCTGCTCAATACTGGCTCTTGTAGCTCAGTGGTTGGCATTGTATCTCTCCTTTGCAGTAGTGGTGAGGTCTCTCACTGGTGTCGGGAGCCATGTCTGCAAAGGATAGCCCTTTTCTCCAAGAAGCCACCCCTCCATCTAAGCCAGTTCAGTGAACAGCGGTTGCAGCTGGGACTGGTGCAGGACCCAGGTGTCATTGGCAGCTGCCTGAGAAGCAGGCACAGATTTGCATGAAGCATCTGCAGTGTTCACATATCAGCTTCATCTAGATTGAGACGATTTCTTTAATGTTGACGTCTGCAGGTGGTAGTTGGCAGGAGGCCTGATGACCTCATGGGTGCAGTCTATGAACATTAAAACCAATGGTTCTCCAGCAATGTTGCCGAAACTGATGATCCTGTGAACCTAGCTGTAAGCGTCTGTCCTGAAGCGGACATACTCACTGGCCCTCTGGTGCAGGGCATTGGTGACCTCCCTGATGCAGTGGTGCACTGCTGACTGTGTGACCCCATAAAGGTCTCCAGTGGACCCCTGAAAAGCTGCATAGGCGTCAAGCTTGAGAACCGCTGCCACTATGAGGACTGCAGGCATAGGGTGTCCACTGAAGCCCATGGACTGCAGGTCATCTTTGAACAGGGCACAGAGACGTGTCACCACCCTCTCAACATGTGCAATCGCCTCTGACACTGGTGCTCTGACATCCGATGGCATGTCATGTGGGGCCTGTAGATGCATGGCGACCGTGATGGTGAGCTCCCCTTGGGAGCTGCTGTTTACAACCGGGGGCCTCTATGTGCACCACACTTGCCTGTTGATTTTGCCTTTGGTGCACACAGATCCTCAGGAGAAGCAGATCACACACTGTAGGATGAACCATACCCATTTCTATGTGATGGATAAAATTGTATCCTTCATTTATTGGAATGTTCCTAAC